>NC_054379.1:18951615-19266615 GCF_017654675.1 Xenopus laevis
TCTAGAACCAGCAAACCATAGGTGCAGCCCTCCTGTGGGTGCGGAGGAAGGGATCCAAATGCTGCATAAGGCTCTGTGTTACAATGACCTGCAAGATACCAAGTGAGATACGGGGAAACCCTATGTAACCCCAGCCAATGTTGAACTGGGGGGTCCAGGACCCACCGGGACTTCAGGGACCCCTGTTATCAGGTCCTCCACATGGAATACTTGACACCTCACCCACCCCGCCCCAAGCATACCTTGTACTTCTCCCTCTCGTCTGAAGTCAGGGGGGAGCACCTGTAGTTTCAAGAGGGGAGCAGTAGTCAAGGGGCGAATCTGTCCCAAAAAATTCACTAAATGCATTGAAGTCACTGGGTATCAAAATAATTTTGACGCATGACAATTTTGATGCGAGCGACAATTTTTATACGCGCGACTATTTTGTCCAAATGCATTAAAGTCAATGGGCGTCTGAATAATTTTTTTTTGCTCCAGTAAATTTGTTTCCGGTGAATTTTTGTCGCGGACAGCATAACGCGAGTCCATGCCTGGGCCCATAAATTCGTCCATCACTAGGGAGCAGGTCTGGGAAGGGGAATCCACCAGGATTTTTTCCCAATGTCCCACTGGCTCAGTAGACCCTACCACCAGTTGGCCCATCATATGCAGCAATGCTGAACTGGCAGCACTCTAGTCATGATTCATGTCCATGGTTTCAGGTCCATTCCAGAATGCAAAGACCTGACCCTACGGGCGGTTCTGAGCAAGGAAGGGTGCAAAGTGGTTGGGTGGAACTGACTGTGGCCTGGGCAGAAGAGTCATGGGGAAAAATCACTTAAATTTAAATAGGGGAGAGGGTGACCCCTCTGGGAACAGCAAATATCTTAAACTCCCCATGTATATTGATAGAGCTCATTTATGATGCAAAGCTCCAAGGTTTTTAACCTCAATTCATATTACCTGAAGTCTTTTGCACCTGCCACTGTACAAATTCTTGAGCTGTGGGTATTGGTTACACACATTTGCTCCTAATTGTAAATGGCCACTTAATGGGTGAAACGTGGTCCCTTACCAGTGTGCCATTCCACACGTGCAAGCGGGTGCTAGTGGAAGGAATCCAACCCTTGAACTCACTGTTTATAAGGATATAATTTACAAGATATTCATGGCTTTTGTGTATTATATTTACATACAGGGTACATGCAGAGCCACATCGACATGTATTTCAATTTTAAATATCAGACCTCCAATAAAACCCTTAACTCCAACTCTCCTACCCCCCATTTCTCAGTGTCTCATTACGGGGTGTCAGCGCTGAAATGAGCGCAAATCCTCAGTTTATGATTCACAGCCCCTAGCTGCGCTATTTATACGTTTGTCAGATGCAGCGTTAATATTATTTATAGCAGTTTCCTGGAAGAAATTGGATTTTTTTCGAGGCATAATGCGGAATAATTTATGGGGCCTGAATAGTTTTCCGATGACTTTTGCGCGCTCATTCACTCCGTACATAAAGCAGGAAAGAATTAAATAAATTTTCAATTATTGTCCCTCCCGGGAATACGGGGCTGTTTTATGGTGAAGCGAGAAGTGCTGTCTGTGCACAACAAGGATTTAGAAAGTGAGCTGAGATTTGAAAGGCTGAATCGCAAATATTTATCAAAGCCGAGCAGGCGGCCTCCTACCTGGGGCTCCATTCTGTGCGCTGGATGCTGGGGAGGAACGAGCCAAGTCCCCAGAAATTTCTGTATGTCTGCAAATCACATCAGGTAGAATTGGTGCATATAATACTAGGGTTTATGTACCAATGGTACTGGGCGGTTGCATGTGTTAGAGCAAAGTTGTACCCTTTATGGCTCATACAGGGAGCACTTGTACCCGTGCCATTGCCAGTTTCAGAGTACAGTTCATATGCAGACAGGGTACACTGGGAAACAAACTGGTGGACCCAGGCCTGCAAGTTGAGGAGGAAGGAGGTTAAGAGTTAAACTACGGGGCAGATTTATTAAGGATCGAATTTTCAGTTCGAATTAGAATTTTTTAATTTTTTGTATGGTCAAAACTGTCAGATTCGACTAGGGCATTATCCAAACTAGAATTCAAATTGGATTTTCGAGATTCATCATACTCTGGCCCTTTAAGAATTCAAATTTGACTATTCGCCACCTAAAACATGCCGAATTGCTGTATAAGTTAATGGTAGAGGTCCAGTTAGCAATTTGGAGATGTTGGCAGCATTCCTAACATTTTAGTTTTTTCGAGGTTGATCGAATTCGATTTGAGTTTTCAGGCCGTTTAAATTAGTCCGAGTTTTGACAATTCGATTTTATTAATACATTTTCCTAAAGGTGGCCTTACACAGAGATATCCGCTCGTTTGGCGATGTCTCCAAAACAAGCTCAGGTGGGCGATATCGGGGCGAGGTGGGCGATATCAGGCCTAGGGCCCAACGACTGGATCATGACGATGGGCAAATGGGCGGTCGGATCGCAGGACCACATCAACGAATAGATGCGGATCATGCGGTCTACGATTCAGTGGGATTTTTAGTCCCATACATGGCCCAATAAACTGCCGACTAGGTCTGTCGGCAGTTTTTATCGGCCTGTGTATGGCCACCTTAAGTCGAATTCCGAATTCAATCGAATTTAAGGGAGTTTTAAAAAAACTCACATGAATTAGAAATTCGACCCTTGATAAATGTGCCTCTATATGGTGTGGGCAAGCAAAGGTTGGGGGCGGACAGTTGCGGAACTGCAATTGGGCCAGGGCCCGCACCTCTTCAGGGCAACCCGGCAGCACGCGCACAGCTGTTTCCGGGCCAAAAATATCGTACGGAGGTGGGTGGTGGGGTCCACGTTACTGGGGGCGGACGTCAAGAGGTCTGGCCCTTGAGGTTTCAAGGAGCACCCTTGGGGTCACAGCTGCAGTGGAACACCAGTTAGACACTGGGTGCTGGCAGGGGTGCTTCGCCAATGAGGCAGGTTGAGGCTGTCGCCTCAGACGGCAGTGTCCCACTAGGTACCAGGGGTGGCAAAAATGCTGCTCCTGGTACTTTAAGAGGGAATTTCCGGGGGAGGGGGGGCAGCAGGAACTGCTGCTGTCTCAGGCGGCAGAGGGGCCAGGATCGCCCCTGGGTGCTGGACTCCCTAGGTTTATGCTCAGGCACTGCATTTTTGCATTCCCTGGTAACCATTGGAGTACTTCCACCTTAGGCAAGTTTCTCAACTCACCTCATTGTCGCAGTGCCCCTGTCCAGGAGATGCCCTTGTGCCCTGACCCAATTCCATATTTACTAATATGCAAATATTCGCTTTGAAAGGCTCTGCCGTATTTCGTGCAGCTACATCAGACATTAGTTTGTAGCAAATACGCATGTTTAACAAAATGCAAAACTTAATCTCGTTAAATGAATGCTGGCCAGCGCAAATTCGTCAGCACAAAAGTTTCTTTCTAGTGAAACTTTGTTTACATACCTACGCTTATGTCAATTAATTATGGTGGGCACTTTTGTATGTATTTATTAGTGATGGTGAAATTGCTGGAAGTGGCCACTTATTATGGAGACGTATTATGTAAAAAACAAGAAAGTGTCAGTGCATCCAACTCTTTTAGATATAGAAGAAATGTGCTTTAAAATGTTTTGTTTATGATCACTTTATTGAAAATTTCTGCAAAAACCCTACCAGCCCCGCCCATCTGTTCCACTTCCTGCTGCCTCCTTTCCCAGGCTGTGTAGGGGAGCCAGCAGCACTCAGCACACTGCACTGTTGGACAGGAACCAATCAGCAGCTAGGATGACCTGATAGGGAACTGAAGCCTGTCTTTGCTTGTGTGACTGCAGGGCTGTGATTGGCTGTCCCCCTCCTACTGTGCTTCTGGCAGGAACCATTAGGACACGCCTACCCCTCATTTGAATCACAGACAGGGACTAGAGTCTATGGGGAGCTCTAGTAAAGGGTCCATTTTTAAAGACAATATTAATTTACACCCAAATGTAAAACCAGCACCATATAGTATACATTACTGCCTACAAAATTAGGCTTTTTTTTATTTATCCAATATGTCTCCTTTAAAAATGCCCAAGGAAGCGAAATAAAGACAAAAGAGGTCCTAGACATGAGCCCACCCCAAAAAAAAGTGTCATGAGCTTCAAAAGTGTAAATAACAAATATTTGCAACTTGTACACATAATCCCACATTAAAATATGAAAAAACGCCAGAGTTTTGTCTTTTTTTTATGACTTTTTTTAAATACAGGATATGATGTCGCTGATATAATACTCTTGAGGATGTAGAGGATCTTATCAATGTGCCAGGCAGAACCTGGCGAAATAGACTTTGGCGAAAAGGGTAACGAATAGAAACTTTCACTATTTGATACATTTCCGGAATTAACGATTGTTCACCTTCACATTGTTCCAAATGGCATGAAATTTCTCTAGCGCTGAGCTTTTTCGGCTAGCGAATTGTTTTGCTTGACTTTTAGTGAGGCCTCATCTGGAGTATGCAGTGCAGTTTTGGACTCCAGTCCTTAAGAGGGATATAAATGAGCTGGAGAGAGTGCAGAGACGTGCAACTAAATTGGTTAGAGGGACGGAAGACTTAAATTATGAGGGTAGACTGTCAAGGTTGGGGTTGTTTTCTCTGGAAAAAAGGCGCTTGTGAGGGGACATGATTACACTTTACAAGTACATTAGAGGGCATTATAGACAAATAGCAGGGGACCTTTTTACCCATAAAGTGGATCACCGTACCAGAGGCCTCCCCTTTAGACTAGAAGAAAAGAACTTTCATTTGAAGCAACGTAGGGGGTTCTTCACAGTCAGGACAGTGAGGTTGTGGAATGCACTGCCGGGTGATGTTGTGATGCTGATTCAGTTAATGACTATAAGAGGGACTTGGATGATTTTTTGGACAGACATAATATCAAAGGCTATTGTGATACTAAACTCTATAGTTAGTATAGGTATGGGTATATAGAATTTATGTGAAAGTAGGGAGGGGTGTGTGTATGGATGCTGGGTTTTATTTGGAGGGGTTGAACTTGATGGACTTCGGTCTTTTTTTTAACCTGATTTAACTACCGTATATAACTATCACTGAAGTGGCCAGGCCCGGCCAGGAGATACATCAATGGATGTCTGGCGTCACCAGTGGAGAAAAGGAAGACCCTTCATCCACTCACAACCCACTACAATTTGCCCACCCAAACCCTTGAGATCGTTAAAGGAGAAACAAATCCCTTATTACAATAAACCCTACCCCCTACCCAACATAGAACCCCTCCCTCCTCACCCCCAGCCTCACCCCCAGCCTAGCTGCCTAACTTTTTATCTAACCCCTCTGTGCTGATTCAGGGATCGGAGTTCAGGCTGCTAGTGCTGACAGACAGACCAGCGAGTGTGTCCCTTTAAGGGTAAGGCAGTATGAAGTAACAGATTGGGGAAGCCCAAAAAACTACAACTCCCAGCATGCCCAAACAGCCACCAGGGAGGAAAAAGACTTAAGTAATTAGAGTAATTTAACCCGTCTGCTGCGCAATTATCCTACATATTCCCAGTGGCTGCTCTTACGCTTTTTTCTTTATATGAAACCAGTCCGATGGGTTTTGTTCTGGAGGAGACTGGTACTCAGCCCGCACAGCCAGCCCTTATGGTACAAACATCATTACTTAGGGGCTTTTGTTCATTATTATAACACTTTTCCAGGCTGCAGGCTGCAATTTTCGCCGGTGGAGATGTATTAGATGGCAATTACTTTGGATGTAATTGTGGCACACAGACACAGGCAAGCTGAATTAAATGCTCGTTGGAGCTACAGCTTTATTGTGAGGGGCAGCTGAAAGCCTCCCATCAGTTCCCCGAGGAATTTGCATTTTAGAGCTGTTTTCAGACTTCTTCCCTACTCTAGTCTAATAATTCTTTAACCCATTCTGACCTGGAGCCATTTGATCTGCAGGTTACCAATAAAAATGCCAATAAAAATGGAAAAAAGGCAACTGAGAAACTTTGGGAGCGGTTTGGGGCTGTTTCTGGGTGTCTCCATCGTGGGTTTTTTTTGGCCAAGCCCCCAAATACCACTCCCATTTTAGAAAAACTCAAAGCAGAAGCATCAGATGTACAAAGTGCAACAGAAGACAAATACAGTGGCCCCACTATTTCATTACATATATGTGGCCCAAAGCATTTCATACCTATGATTATGTATCGTTGGATACAAACATGTTAGGACGTGTAACTTTTAGCAATATGGAATAAACTTCGTTTTTACCTTATCGGCTGGCTCCAGGAGTGCGTGTTCATTCATTTTTTCAAAGCATTTCATGACACAATGTGGCAAAATGACTAATAAGCACTCTATTAACCCCAGACATGCCAGTAGCATCACTGCAAAAATGGCCAATGAGCACTGCATGAACCACAGACTTGCCTGTAAAATCATTGCAGAAATGGCCATGACAACTCCATTAACCCCAGATGTACCAGTAAGATCACTGCAGAAGTGGCCAATGAGAACTTCATTAACCATTGACATGCCATTAAGATTTAAAAATGGTCAATAAGCTCTGCATTAACTTCAGGCTTCATAGTAAGACCACTGCAGAAATAACACCAGAATTCTGGTGAAAATGGTGCATTGTGGGAGTAAAATACTTACTGCCCCTTGGTAAATTAATGTGTTTCACGCACAGTTAAGCTTCCTTTAATAATCAGAACCCTATTGCTAGGTAACTAGACATTCCAGATATTGTATTAATAGGAACACCACCTTAAATTCATAATTCAGCATCGACACCCCCTACATTTGCTTATACCCTGCACAGAAAGATACAATAAAACTATGGCAGCATAGGTATTCCCCTGTACTAAGCACAATTCAGCAGGAACAGTCCCTAAGTTTGCTCATAGTCTGTACAGAGAGATCCCATAAAACTATGGCACCATCGGTATTCCCTGTACTAAGCACAATTCAGCAGGAACAGTCCCCTAAGTTTGCTCATAGTCTGTACAGAGAGATCCCATAAAACTATGACAGCATAGGTATTCCCCTGTACTAAGCACAATTCAGCAGGAACAGCCCCTTAGTTTGCTCATATCATGTACAGAGAGATCCCATAAAACTATGGCAGCATAGGTATTCCCTGTACTAAGCATAATTCAGCAGGAACAGCCCCTAAATTTGCTCATAGTCTGTACAGAGAGATCCCATAAAACTATGGCAGCATAGGTATTCCCCTGTACTAAGCACAATTCAGCAGGAACAGTTCCCTAAGTTTGCTCATAGTCTGTACAGAGAGATCCCATAATCACTTGACCCAGCACAGGTTAAGGTACAAGGTAAAGATCTTATTCTGAACACTCAGTGCTCTGTATGTAAGAATACTGGTGCCAGATGAAATAGAGGATACAAACACACTGCAATGTCTTTATATAAAATACAGAACTTATTATATTTCAGTTTAATACTTGTCAGAATGATTTCTCTCATTAGAGAACACAGTATGAAAGCATCTCCAGACATGGCACAAAATTAAAGATCCCCATTTAAAAGAATCCAATAACGAGGATGACGTTATGTGATCTTTACACCCGAACTGATTCGCTGTCAAGCAGGAACTTAATTTGCTTTTAAACAAACAAGAGACGGAACCCAGAAAGGTATTGATCCATGCTTATATCAGGAAAATGTCACAGTTCCTTCTGGATCTGAAAATTGTAAAGTCATTAAAAGAACAAATTCAGCAATTGCAGTGCACTTTATATCCAGCCTGTAATATTAGAAATATATTGTACTGGTTGCTATGGGTTACTGCCTCTGGGATAAACACCTGATTTTATTAAATGAGCCTGTCTGTAATGAAACCGTGGCCCTTTAACAGATTGTTGTGTATCATTCGAACAATGACTTTTTTGTGTGATATTAAGCAAAATACAGCCAAAAGCCAATTGAAATTCAAATCCCAGTCAGCAGCCTGCCTGCATCTTGGGAGGAATTAAAGAGAGATTTAAAATGCACTATTACCCATGAAAATAAAATCACTGAAACAGCATTTTAATGCAGATGTTTAGTCCAATTTATTTCCAAATTTCCGGTGCTGGAGTGACCTAGTTACACATCATGCAGTCATCTCCTAACTGCCTGTAATGCACTGTTCTACCCACTGTCATCTGCTCGGGAAATTACATGCACTTACTGATGTTTATTCTAGCAAAGATATCGCTTTTGTATATCACGCTTTGCCAAACAGACTCCTTTAAATATGGCCCTGTAAATATTATGTTCTGGCCATTATGTATATATAATTTTATATCTCATATTGTACCCCCTACTGTAAATGATAAGGATATTAGAAGTCACTGAGGGGTTCTGTGACCATATAAAGGCACAAGGCTGCAGGCTGAGTTATACAGGGAACTCTGAGTATCACTCATGTATTATAAGGGACAATGTACCCCCTACTGTAAATGATAAGGATATTAGAAGTCACTGAGGGGTTCTGTGACCATATAAAGGCACAAGGCTGCAGGCTGAGTTATACAGGGAACTTTGAGTATCACTCGTGTATTATAAGGGATAATGTACCCCCTATTTAAATTATAAAGATATTAGATGTCACTGAGGGGTTATGTGACCATATAAAGGCACAAGGCTGCAGGCTGAGTTATACAGGGAACTCTGAGTATCACTCATGTATTATAAGGGATAATGTACCCCCTATTGTAAATTATGAGGATATTAGAAGTCACTATGGGGTTCTGTGACCATATAAAGACACAAGGCTGCAGGCTGGGTTATACAGGGAACTCTGAGTATCACTCATGTATTATAAGGGATAATGTACCCCCTATTGTAAATTATGAGGATATTAGAAGTCACTATGGGGTTCTGTGACCATATAAAGACACAAGGCTGCAGGCTGGGTTATACAGGGAACTCTGAGTATCAGTCATGTATTATAAGGGATAATGTACCCCTACTGTAAATGATAAGGATATTAGGAGTCACTGAGGGGTTGTTCTATGACCATATAAAGGCACAAGGCTGCAGGCTGAGTTATACAGGGAACTCTGAGTATCACTCATGTATTATAAGGGATAATGTACCCCCTATTGTAAGTTATAAGGATATTAGAAGTCACTATGGGGTTCTGTGACCATATAAAGGCACAAGGCTGCAGGTTGAGTTATACAGGGAACTCTGAGTATCAGTCATGTATTATAAGGGATAATGTACCCCTACTGTAAATGATAAGGATATTAGAAGTCACTGAGGGGTTCTGTGACCATATAAAGGCACAAGGCTGCAGGTTGAGTTATACAGGGAACTCTGAGTATCACTCATGTATCTCTCCACTCCCTCCACTAGGCTAATGGAATTCTCCGTTACTTATAGGTCTGCGCATCACAAAGAGTCTAGAATTCTGTGTCTGACGGACGCACTATTTCTTGCTCACAGTGAAAGTAATAAAATATTTAAAAGTGGCTCCTTTGTATAAAAAAAAAGATTAATTTCAGTGCTCCGTGCCAAGGCTTTGATGTGATGAAAGGCAATTTTATAAGCTACGACTACAAAGAGCCAGAGAAAGCAGGCTTGTGAGCGGCACAGAAATAATCAGCGTTGAGGGGTTGTCATCTCTTGTGCGAATCTGGGGGAATTGTCTTACATCTGTTCTCTTGTTATTAAAACTTGGGTTTTCTGTTCCTACATAAAAGCTGGACGGGCTGCTCTATGGTAAAGAAGCCGGGGGAAAGGGCCAGAATGCATTTTAATACCTGCTCTAGAGACACAGACAGTTCTGCCACCGGCTGCTATTGAAGCTGCCATTCTGCTAATCCGGCAAGTGAATAGAAACGTCTAATTTCCCCTTTCACCCCCTCCCAGACTGCTCCTTCCACCAGTAGCTTAAACCCATGCAATGTTACTTGTGCATAACTAAAGAACCGCTCTCATCCTGACAGCTCGGAGCATGCATTATTGATCAATCATTACTGGAGGACAAGTCTGGTGTCTGGGACAAGGAATCTCAAGCTGTTTCTTCAACTTTAGGATAAATGAGATAAGACATTCAAGGAAACGTCAGGGTTGCATTTAAATATAGGCACCCGAGGGCCTGCACCAAGGGCGGCAGCTTTAGGGGTGGGCAGCTCTCAGTTATAATCGATAATTAAAGGGGGCCTGTCGCCCACAACTGAAAACCTGTTTAATAAAAGTCCTTTTGAAATTAATCCTGAAACCCAAATTCTTTTTTTTTATTAAAACAACCGTTATAAACTCATTTAAAACTCATATATTGCCTGCCCCTCCTCTACGCCTAGAGGCAGGCTGAGGACAGACAATGATTTTCACTTTCCATTCTGCAATTCCTAGATGTCTCTGCTCTCCTTACATTCCCCCTCCATCTCCAACATTTAATTTTGTAGCCAGCGCACAGGCATGGACATCAGGTGCCCCATTTTGGTGCATAAACAAGATCTTGGCATGATCTAAAAGCTTGCCTTAATAACACAAATAACAAAATGGCTGCTGCCTGCTTGATGTGATTGTGATTTACAAGACTAAAAAAAGACTAATAAAATCATGTATATAGTGTAAGCGAAGTTTATTTGGCTTGACTAATATCATAAAACAGAATTTGGAATTATTTTTTGGGATGACAGGTCCCCTTTAAAAAAAGTTAAAAAATCTACCCAGCCCCTGCCTGAGACTTCTTGCATAAATCTGATGGCAGCATTGGGGGGTGAGGGTAGGGCACAAGCTCAGATTCGGGGAGATTAGTCACCCAGCGACAAATTTCCTCCTTCTGGGCAACTAATCTCCCTGAACTGCCTTCCGCGGGCAATTTACATTCCAGCCGGCACTCGGATCACTTCATTTTTGCCTGAAGTTTCCTCCTGTTGTCCAGGGCACCTCCTATCGCCCCGCTGCTGCATTCGCACTATGTTTTGCCCGGCAGCCCACAAAGGGGAGGTCGCGGCAGAAATAATTTTGCAAATCTGGGTGCGGATCTGGGCCGGCGTGGCCCACAAAAGTCAGGGGTCCACCGGGTTTTTTCTTGGTGTCCCATCGGCCCAGTCCAACCCTGAACTGCAAAGTCATAGATATATGGGAGCTTTTATCTTACATGCTCAGGGCCTGGGTTTTCTGGATAACAAATCTCTCCATAATTTGGATCTTCATAATTTAAGTCTACTAGAAAATCATTGAAACATTAAATAAACCCAATAGGCTGTTTTTGCTTCTAAAAAAGGATCTATTATATAGATAGCAGTACAAGCTACTGTTTTATTACTATAGATTAAAATGATATACATTTTAAAAATGTGAATTATCTGATTATAATGGAGTCTATGGGAGATGGCCTTCCTGTAATTGTGAGCTTTCTGAATAATAGGTTTCCGGATAACGGATTTCATAGCTGTACCAAACTTTAAGATCAGCATCTCTCATTCAGAGTGTGTCCATAATCCTAATACATTTATGCTTCCCAAGCTTTCTGAAAGAGAACAGCCGAGCCAAAAGCCTGGTATTAGCAGTCTAAAACTGCAAATATCTCATAAAGCATTAAAAGAGAAAATAAATGCAAATTAGGTAATTTTACATTAGGGATATATCCAACCCTGTTTTTTAGGGTTCCTTAAATATCCAAACCTAGGGTTACCAATTCAGCCAAATCCAAACCCTTTATCTGTGATGTAAAAACTGGCACGCGGGTGGAAACCCCAAAGAGTGTGCCTTTTTTTACAGGTTCAGATTCGGTTCTGCCAGACTCATGGATTCGGTGCATCCCTAGTAGATCATTTCATAAGGTTTGATCATGGTTAATGCAAACAAATAGCTGTATAATGGGCAGTTGGCATAGACCAAATGGAGGGGACTAATCCAAAAAAGGCATTTAAAATTACACAGGGGTGAAAGCTTGCTAAGATCCAGTTATGCACAGTAGCCAATGAGATGCATTCTTTAATAAGTCACACTCTACAAGTACCAGGACAAGCTAACTGCTGCTTTGTTGCTATGGGTTACTAGACCTGTTCATCCCTTTTACGACATTAGTGGTGATTAAATAGAGCCAGAACCCAGCCCTAACAATCCTCAGTCCTTGTCCTTACAGAGCAGCTTGTGACCCCTTCACACAGGATTCATTTATAGCCGCGGTCAGATGACACTTTATTTTTTTATTTAAATGGATTTTGTGAAAGATTTCATTTTAAATCTTAATCCAATACTTTACTCAACGGGCTGACTCGGCGTATTCTGCGCAAATGTATTCTGACTGAGTGTGCATTTGTGTCGTTGGATTTGATTATTATTTGGTGCCAGGGCCCCGGGATGATTAGATAAGCATTTTGCGGAATGTTAAACAGCTCTTTAGGCCTTGGACCCATTCCTGAATCTATTCTGGCTGCTGCTGCCTGACTCCTGTTACCTTGATGCCTTCATTATTATAAATGCCTTTAACTTTATTAATTCTACTCATTTTCTTCAGCAAGATGCCAATATTCCGGGCACAGTGAGTGTGTATACATAATATATATACACACACACATATATATGCATACAGCTATACATATATATATATACCCATATATGTAAAACTGCCCAAAATAATCAATAGCAACAGTAGAAGGGTAAACAGTTGATTGGTTGCTGTGGCTTACAAAACGACTCTCGTGATATTAGATGTTATTATACGGTCATAGAACTCCATGGTGGGTTTTTTTTATGATGCGTCTATTTTACAAAAATCTATGAATTATTCTATATACAGGTATGGGACCTGTTATCCAGTACTTGGGACCTTGGGTTTTCCGGATAAGGGGGTCTTTCCTTAATTTGGATCTCGATACCTTGTCTGCTAAAAGATCATTTAAAATGTAATTAAGCCCAATTGGATTGTTTTGCTCCCAATAAGAATTAATTATATCTTAGTTGGAATCAGGTACAAGGTACTGTTTTCTGGATAATGGGTTTCGGGATAACAGATCCCATACCTGTACTCTATATACACTGTACATGTATATTTTTTAATCCTTTTACACTCATAAGGAATCGAGGTTAATAAGATACAATCCGTCTCCATTTTATTGTGTGAATTATTGATTACAAATTAGATGAAATATTCTGTAGAATTGCTCGACCATTATATAGAAGGAGTTAATTCCCCCAAACGCACACACCCTTATTCTTCATTTCCATGTAATGCCCTTTTGCCATCAGATTCCCACTAACAAGGAGATCATTCAATATCACGCAAAGTGCCATCTCTTTGTAGTTTGCTTTGGATCTAATGATGGGCTGCCCGTATCTCAGGGAAATGAGATTGTATTGTGTATTGATCCTGAAGAACATCATACTGCTTGTATTGTTGATGTGTAGCGTGATGCTTAGTCCTTTTAGCATTCTGCTGTTGGAAAATGTATTTTTACCTAAGTAATACTGTAATCAATATAATAACACCTGTTTATTTGTACAGTTTATTGGGGTGCCAATGGGACCCAACACAGAGTGGGGCCTGCAGTGTAGCAGTTGTAATTAGGTAGAAGTAATAGTAGGTATAACAGGGCAAGATGGCAAGTGTATGGATTGATGGAGACAGTAGGGCAAGATGAATACAACAGGAGAAGACTGGTAAAGTAGAAAAAATAGCAACTACTTATCAAGATGAAGACAGCAGGGGAAGATGGCCACAATAGAATAGAATGGAGGAAATAGAACAAAAATGTTATAGTAGCATAGGTTTGAGGCAGATGAAGGCAGTAGGTCAAAATGGAGACAGTAGGACAAGATGCTGACTTTAGGGGAAGATGGAGACAATAGAATTGGATGGAGGCAGTAGGTTATGAAGGGAACAGTAGAATAGGATGGAGGCAGTAGGTTATGAAGGGAACAGTAGAATAGGATGGAGGCAGTAGGTTATGAAGGGAACAGTAGAATAGGATGGAGGAAGTAGGTTATGAAAGGAACAGTAGAATAGGATGGAGGCGTAGGTGAAGTTGTCAGCAGTAAGGCAAGATGGATACAGAGTGGTAAGATGAGGACACTAGTGTAAGACATTAAAAGTAGGGCATAACACTAGATGAAGATGGCGAATGCAGGACAAGGTTGCAGCTGTAGATGAAGTTGCAGGGGAAGATGGTGATAGTTGGGCAAGGTGGAAGATGGTAAAAGTAGAATAGGTACAGGAAGACTGCAACAGTAGGGCTGGAGACCATAGCACAAGGCATGGAGACCATAGCACAAGGCATTAAAACACTGCATTTATGTCGCTTTAAATTTTAGATGCACCAAATCCAACATTTATGGATTCTGCCTGGAGTCCTCTCAATGCAACATTTGCATAATTAAATGTAATATGCACCTAAATCCCACCCCCTCTCCAAGAATAATGAGACTTTACACATGAATTATGGTTAAAACCAGCCTCTTATGGTGTTACACTGTATTAATGTTCTCACCTGCCTTTTATACAATTACATGTTAACTGGTTCAACTAAATGTATTTATATTTATATATATATTATGTCTCATGCTGACACAGGGGGAGGTGCTGAAGATATTGCATTATTTTGTTATTTGACAGAATTATTCATTTTCATTTTTTCCACCTTCTTTGTTTCAGATGTACAGAATTGCACTACCAATCCGATCTTCCACCTACTAGTGTTATAATTACCTTTCACAATGAAGCAAGATCCACTCTCCTGAGAACCATTAGGAGGTAAGCTGTGATCGCACACGAGAAACACGGGACATTCTGTGCCGTCAGTTCATTTCATATTCACACTTTCCCTTTTCTCACATTCCTAATAACTCCTGGCTTCCTAATTATTATTATGTGTAATCTCTTCCTTTGAATGGACACTGGCTTTGCTGGAAGAGGTGGCAGGACTGTGTGCATGTGACATTTCCTGTACACGCATGGGATCTGTAATACGGAAACCCGTTATCCAGACGGAGTTACAGAAAGGCCGTCGCCCATAGACTCCATTGTAATCAAATAATTCTGATTTTTAAAAATGATTTTCTTTTTCTCTGTAATAATAAAACAGTATCTTGTACTTGATCCCAACTAAGATATAATTAATCCTTATTGGAAGCAAAACCAGCCTATTGGGGTTATTTAACGTTTATATGATTTTCTTGTAGCCTTAATGGGGTGGTTCACCTTTAAGGCAAATTTTTGTATGTTATAGAATGGCCAATTCTAAGCAACTTTTCAATTGGTTTTCATTATTTATTTTTTTATAGTTTTATAGTTATTTACCTTTTTTCTTTGCTGACTCCCTTCTGAAGAGCAAATGCTCTGTAAGGCTACAAATGTATTGCTGTTGCTACTTGATATTCCTGATCTTACTATGCAGGCTTCTCCTATTCATATTCCAGTCTCTTATTTAAATCAGTGCAAGGTTGCTAGGGGAATTTTCACCCTAGCCACCAGATTGCTGAAATTGCAAACTGGAGAGTTGCTGAATAAAAAGCTTAATAACTCAAAAACCACAAATTTTAAATAATGAAAACCGATTGCGAATTGTCTAAGAATATCACTCTCTACATCATACTAAAAGTTATCTCAAAGGCGAACCACCCCTTTAAGGTATAAAGATCCAAATTACAGAAAGATCCGTTATCCGGAAAACCCCAGTTCCTGAGCTTTCTGGATAACAGGTCCCATATCTGTATCTTGGTGCCCTACTTGCTCATCTGAATGATGTACAAGCAAGAGATCACAGACTTACGGCAATTCATTGAGCTTGGAAGGCAGAGTGGAAAATGCAAATAAATACAGTATTGTGCTTAATTTTTGCACTTTGCACTCTCCTTACTTGGCTGCTAGTTCTGTACTTTCTATACTGATACAAAGAATGATCTCTGTTCCGTTTGGGGCATCGGGTAGGACTTTGCATTAATAATTAGGAAGATTAGCACCGTTTCATTTCACTCAATCGATACCCATCACATATAAATGCCAGGAGATTAAAATTCCATTAAAACCCTCGTTTTTTCCTTTTCCCTAAGCTTCCTATGGGGCGATTTGCACTCCCATTCGGGGGGTTTCACATTAGAGTGGAATAAATTACTCATTGTTTGTATTTTGCGTTATTGGCTTTGACAGATCAGCCTATGGGGATCAGATATACACACCAACACATATTTGTATTCAGTACTATATTTCCTCTTGAATTTAGCTTTGCACATCTTTTACATATTGTTTGCACAAACCCCCCACTCACCCGCCTGATTTACTATTAGTTAGCACAGTACTTGCACTAAGTAGTAGTGGTGGGCGAATTTGCCTTGTGCCGAATTTTAACGCTCGGGTTAAAGTCAATGGGTATCCGAATAATGTTAACGCGTGATGGTTTTGATGCGAGAGACTTTTCAGAAACGCATCCAAAATCCGGCGGGAAAATCACGCCTGCCGAATTTATTCGCCCATCACTACTAAGCTGCAAAGCCAGAATGCTATACCTAAAGTGCTTGTACCTTGTGCCATGGAAGTTCTATTTATTGCACTTTGCACTTCACTAAGTCCCCTAATGACCTAATAGTCCCCTAATTGTCTTTCTGGCTCTCAAGTCACAGCCTAATTATATATATTCCTATTGAGTTATACAGGTATGGGATCCATTATCCAGAAACCCATTATCCAGAAATCTCTGAATTACAGGAAGGCCATCTCCCATAGACTGCATTTAAATCAAATAATTCCTATTTTTAACAATTATTTCCCTTTTCTCTGTAATAATAAAACAGTACCTTGGATACATTGGAGTACATTGGATGCAGAACAATCATATTTGGTCTAATTCATGTTTAAATTATTGCTTTGTAGACTTTAGGGATGCACAGAATCCAGGATTCGTTTCGGGATTTGGCCTTTTTCAGCAGGATTCCTTCTGTCCGCCGAACCGAATCTGAATCCTAATTTGCATAAGCAAATTAGGGGCGGGGAGGGAAATCACTTGACATTTTGTCACAAAACAAGGAAGTAAAAATTTTTTTCCCACCCCTGATTTGCATATGCATATTAGGATCCGGATTCGGTTTGGTGTACGGTCGAATCTTTCACGAAGGGTTCGGGGGGCTCGGCTGAATCCAAAATAGTGGATTCGGTGCATCCCTAGTAGATTTAAAGTTTGGAGATCCAAATTACAGAGAAATCCCTTATCTAGAAAACTCCAGGTCCTGAGCATTCTGAATAACAGGTCCTATACCTGTAATCGATGGCATAACTAGAGTGCAATGGGCCCCACTGTAAAAAAAATTTCATAGGGGCCATCCTCCTGGCCACTCCCCACCCCGACTCCACCCACCCCGACCCTATGAGCTCCCCATAGGTAAAAGAACGGCTGGGGAGGAGGGGGTTTTCTATTGGCTATAGAGGAAGCAGACCCCACAGTCCAGGCTCCCCTGTTCCCAGGGCCCCCCTGTGACTGCATTGGATGCTGCCTCTATAGTTACGTTACTGCCTGTAATTTGCTTAAAAATCCTAGCCAGGGTGTGTTAGTTGGAAGGAGTGAAAGATTGAGTTCTCCATGTTTAGCATGAGCAATCACATAACATAACATTAGTTGTAGTTAGTGGTGGCGAATTTCCTCTGTAGGCGCAAATTCACTGCGAATTTTCATGTTTCGCCACCGGCGAATAATTTCACAAAATTGCAGCAAAAATTTGAAAATTCGTCAGTGGCAAAATATTTCTTTTGACGCCAGCGACAATTCCGACGCTGGTGACAAATAAACGGACGCCCACTGACTTTACTGCTCGTCAAATGTCTGCGATGGGGGAATTGACGCCCGCGAATTGACGCCGGAGTCAAAATTCGCCTTGCACTAATTTTTCACCCATTTCGCACCAAAGTAAAATGTGACAAATTCGCCCATTACTAGTTGCAGTTCAACAACAACCCCAATACCCATCTGTGGGGAGCAACGATGGTACTTATTTTAATACAGCAAAATAAAAGACCCACAGCCAATCACCCCCAAATAGACTGGTGCTAATGAACTCATACATAGAAAGAAATTTAAAGGACAGGCATTGGAAAGAGCCACATTCCGCATTCTGTTTTCCGTATTCAATTTGCCCTTGAAATTTTGTTTATTTGCCTGTGCGAGCGGCTCGGACTGTAACTCTCTGCTGTGCCCGGAAAGCTGTCAGCCTTTAATGACTCTTCGCCATCGCCCTTGAACAGACGCATTCCCTTCAGCTATAATAACACACTTTGTATTGTTTTTTTATAGCTTTTCCCCGTCTCGCTCGCCATTGGCTTGGATTTCAGTGGAAGCGTGCGGCAATCCTTTATGTCCTCTTTCCTATTACTTTCTGTGAGATGGAACAGACTTTGGGGTGTTTAATCATCCGCGCTTTCAATTACCTTTCTGCCTCTTTTCCCCCTTCCTTTTCTACTTTATATTGTTTTTATTTGCATTAAACTGAAAACTTATGTCTATACAGTGTGTATCCCAAATGCTCTGCATATATATATATAAAAGAAATCATTTTTATTTTAAAGGGTAAGTTGAACATGTTAGTACAGTGAGAATTTCCACTCCATTCCACTCCATTTTAGAAAATGCATCTATGGGTACCTTGGGCATGATGGGGGCCATAAAAATCTCTTGCGTATCCATAATACAACAAAGTATAACTATGGGGGATTGACATCAGTGTTCCGTCAGAATGCCAGAGGCCCAGACCTGGAATTTTTTTAGTAGGACAGTCCTGATTTTGACAGCTCAACCTGCAGTCCTGAATTGCTAATGAATTGTCCCGACTTTTGCTTTGATCTCCTGCACTGAACAGCCAGAAAAAAATACAAAGCTTCTAAAACTTAATTAAATATGAGGCTTTAGGCAGAGAGCCCAGGATTAAGTGGCAGCTGCACTTAGATACATTTGTAACAATTTAAGATAAGTAACAACAATTGTAACTATTTAAGATAAGCAGGTCTCTTGGGGAAACTGTGATCTGCAGCTTAAAGGGCAAGTCACCTTCATTAGCTGTAATAACACAAAAAAACCTGACCCTAAAACCCCCAGTAATGTGCTCAGACTTTCCATAACCTGCCAAATTTTGTAAAATGGGTTTGGTATTTAGGGGTGTGGCCATAAAATGGACTTGGTAAAAAATTTTTTGCAGCACTATGCATGCCAAATCTTTTTGTCCCTCTTTCTATTTTCCAAATGTTGGGAGTTGTGCTTGTGCATACATGAGTAAGCAAATAAAAGAGGGGGGGGGAAGGGAGAAAGGAGGGCAACAAGTGTCCTGGCTTAGGGGGGGCCCTGAACAAGAATCCTCTGTGGAGTGAAGCTTGTACTCAAAGGCCCTTTCTCCCCAACAGCTGAACGACGGCCAAAGCAAATAAGTAAATAGGTAGGGTGGCGTGTTTGAAAATGACCAGCTGGGGTGGGAAAACTACTAAACAGTAGACCCCCGCAATCCAGAACCCGCGTGCCTATGGGGTCTGCTGTATGGTAGTTACACCACTGACCATCAATCTGCTTTTCCAAGGCAGCAACCCCCCCCTAAATCTAGCTGCCATTTATATTGGCTTTATAGTGTCGCAGGGGTGTTAAGTTTGCAAGCAATGATGGGCGAATAAATTTGCCAGGCCGGAATTCGCGGTGAATTTTCACGACTCACTGCTGGCGAATAAATTTGCGAAACTGCAGAGAAAATTCGCCGGCGCAAAATCCACAGCATCAAAAAAAATTTGGGCACACGCTAGAATAGGCGCGCACATAAAAATTGTTGCACGTCAAAATTATTCGAACGCCCACTGACTTTAATGCATTTGGACAAAATAGGTGCGCATATAAAAATTGACGCGCGTCAAAATAATTGTCCAATGTATTTCGAAAATTTTTCGTGGTCGAATTTTTCAGCGAAACGGGACAAATTCGCCAATCACTATTCTCTGGGTATATATTTGCGTAGGTTTGTAGAAGGGACGCACCGAATCCAGGCCAGGATTCAGTCTTTTTCAGCAGGATTCGGACGAATCCTTATGCCTCGCAAAACAAGGACTTTTTCCTTTCCTGCCCCAAATTTGCATATCCAAATTTGGATTCAGTTCATTATTCAGCTGAATCTTTCACAAAGGATTCGACGGAATCCCAAATAGTGGATTCCCTGCATCCCTAGTTTGTAGTGCAGGTTCAGAGAGCACTTGTGGGGGTCATGTAGTATTGCCCTGGGAACTCATAGTATTTGGCCTGGCTCTGCTGAACGATACACAATTTTCAACACAATGGGGCAAATTCACTGACATTCGTAGTTGCGCCAGGCGCAACTTCGCCGCACTTCGCCACACTTCGCCAGGCGTAGTTTTGCCAGCAAATGTCCGCAAATTCACTAAAATCTGAAGTTGTGCACAGGGGTAGCATAAGATTGCGAAGTTGCACTAGCGTTGATTCGCTAAGTGAAGCGAAGTTACGCTAGCGAAGGCTAATTTGCATATGGCGCCAAATTCAAATTTCAATGGAGGAATACGTATCAGCATTACAAATGCCTAGAAAACCTTCAAAACATCAAATAAAATTTTTATTTTGCCCTGCACATGTGCCCACTGTATAGTTAAGTTGCCATGAGTCAGGAAATGTAGGGGGGAAGGAGGGGAGCCCCAAAAAAATTTTCGATCTTTTTCAGCCTATCACCCATAATGTAGAAAACACGCCAGCGTTTTTTGAGACTTAGAAAAAATTTGGACTTTTTTTGAAGCAATCCCTATCTACTCTATTGCGCTTCGCCTGGTCTGAGGTGGCGAAGGAAGTCTAGCGTAAAAGGTAGCGTACAGTACACTGCGCGCGTTAGTGAATTTGCGTAGTTACGTCGCTAGCGAAACTTCGTCAGGCGTAAGGGTGCGAAGTAACACTAGCGAAACTACGCCAGCGTTCGTTAGTGAATTTGCGCAGTAACGAAAATGCCAAACGCTAGCGAATTAACGCTAGCGTTCGGCGCTTCGGCGCTTAGTGAATTTGCCCCAATATCTCTCTTATCTTGCGGCAAAAGTAAATCAGGCTAATGGAGCGGGTTATGATAGAGGTAGGCTGGCCACCTTCCAGTTATATGCCCCCTTTGGAGAGGGAAACAAACAGAACCAATGCAAATGAGGCGCCTCTACCTCCAGGTACCACAGAAAGTCTACCTGAAAATGGCCAAATCAATAGGATTGTCAGGCTACTATTAGGCATGGTCTGGCTTAATTATGGATGACGTCTGAGCACCCCGATTTTCCAAAGGGGAATGTTATTCCTAAACTTTTCACCTCTTCTGTCTCTAATCTCAGCCCTCTGTTAAATGACTACCGTTATTTTTATAAACAAAGAGTTAACTGAAAGGCACATTGGGAAATGTCTTGCCGGCAAATAACCTGTCACAGTACCAAGGCTTCTGTGGGACCCAGAGAAAATTACCTAATTAAATGCATTCTACTGGACATAATGAGACTGATGTCAGCAGTGTTTGCATGCCTTTCATATATTAAAGCAAAGGGACCGCTCTGATGCACCACTGCCTTTCATTTCCTTGGGCCAAGAAAAATCACATATTACATTTGCAACAACAAAAGAATAAATTAGCGTTAAGAGCTGCTGAATCAAATTGAAATAATTAAGATCTTACATAATAACGAGACTTGTGTCGGCTCCAACTGGCAGCGATTCCTATTGGATTCAAATCATCAAAAGGCAAAACTCAGCTCTTGGGTGTATTGCTGGAAATAAAGGGGCAGTTCTGGTTGGCTGCTGGCTTTAACCTTATGAACTTTCTAGTTTTCTAATTGGCTGCTCACTTTATTCATGTGGACTTTTTCATGCTGTGATTCGCTGAGATTTCCCTTCTGAACCTATTAAAAAGCATTCATGTTGTGATGCAAGTCGGTAGAATTTGTAGTTATGCAGGGGTGAAGCTATATGGAAGCAGCCCTGGTCCACCAATTTATTCGTCCTACACCTTAATATTCATACCCCTTGTAGTCACAAGCCCTCTGTATCTCCATATACATACCTCCCAACTGTCCCGTTTTCAGCGGGACAGTCCCGCTTTTGGCAGCTCAACCCGCAGCTGCACTAAACAGCCAGAAAAAGATACAAAGTGTCTAACTTAATTGGCCTTTGGCAGAGAGCCCAGAACAGCCACCAGGTGCAACTAAGTTAATTTTGTAACAATTTTGAGATAAGCAAATAAGTAATTGTAACAATTTAGATAAACAGGTCTCTTGGGAGAACTTAGACTCACAGCTTAAAGTGCAATTCACCTTCATTAGAAAAACTTTAAAACCACAGAAATATGTTCAGACTTTCATAACCGGCCAAGTTTTGTAAAATGAACATGGTAATTAGCGGTGTGTGGCCACAAACAATGAGTGTGGTCAAACATTTTTTTCCTTTTTTTTATTTGCAAAATGTAAATATATAAGATATATACTTCCATTGCAATGAACAACCTCATATGGGTTAAAGGAGTGGTTCACCTTTAAATTAACTTTCATGTGTTATGTAGGAGGTGATATTCTGAGACAATTTGCAATTGGTTTTCATTTTTTATTATTTGTTGTTTAGCTTTCAACAGCTCTCCAGTTTGCAATTTCAGCAATCTGGTTGCTGGGGTCCAAATTACCCTAGCAACCATGCATTGATTTCAATAAGAGACTTGAAAATGAATAGGAGAGGCCTGAATAGAAAGATGAGTAATAAAAAGTAGCAATAACAATACATTTGTAGCCTTATTGAGCATTTGCTTTTTGGATGGGCTCAATGACCCCCATTCGAAAGCTGGAAAGAGTCAAAGGAAGGCATATAATTCAAAAACTACAAAAGAAGTGAAGACCAATTGAAAAGTTGCCTAGATTTGACCATTCTATAAATATTAAACATTAACTTAAATTCACTTTCTCCACCAATTTTTTAGAAAGGCTGGTTCCGCAGATGAGTGATGGCTCCATGTGGGCCCACGTCATTCTGGGTATCATCCTAAATATACCTGACATTTTTCAAGGGCAACTAAAATGCCACAAAGCTGCAAGATGGGCAGCTGGTGTAGCCCAGGGTAGAGCCCTGCAGCGGGTCAGGTACCCGTGGAATGAGGGTTGGATTTTCAAGTGCGGTTATAGATGCGGGTCTGCGGGTTGGTTTGCGGGTCTAAATTTTTTTTGTTATATTTTCTATATTTTAGTCCTTTTAAAATTTTACAAAACTTGTTTCTGTACCGCCCACTTTTGATGAGGTCACTTCCAGTTTGCAGACATCACTTCCTGTTTGATGGTGGTCAATGGGTTGCTGGTCGGATTGTGGATAAGGCAGTTGCGGGTCCAGGTCGGGTACAGGGTCGCCACCTGGCCGGTGTTTTACTGACCTGGCCGATAAAAATGCTGGCTGATCCAAATGTTATTAATAGGAAAAAAAGATAAATATATTGGAAGGCCGGTATTTTTTTCCAGAAAAGGTGGCAACCCTAGTTGGGTAGATGATCAAAGTAGGTAAATATGTGGGTTGCGGTTCGGGTCACAGGCTGCGGGTCCGGTTCTAAGAAATTGGTTCCGCGCTGCACTCAAGCTTAGGGTGCCCACTGGGTTTGCAAACTGTGCCTGTTATTATTTGACCCCTACTGACTATAAGAAGGTTATGGTATATTTTATATGCCAAAGGTGGTCAAGTCAAGTCAGCAGTGGCATGACATAGAATAAAAATATTGTTTTTCGTTTCCCCTGCATGAAATTACAAGTGACCTACGACCCCCACCCAACAGGCTGCCTGTTTCACCTTATATAGTTACATCACTGTGAGCCAGTCCTTATGAAAGTGGGAGGGATTTCTTATTAGAAATCCTGAGTCCCCAGAAATTACAAGGTCTACTTTCTACTACAATGCTCATCATCCTACAATGTGTTTTTAAATAGTGATGAGCGAATCTGTCGCATTTTGCTTCGCCGAAAAATCAGCAAAACTCTTTTGTACAAATGCGTTAAAGGAGAACTAAAGCCTAACTAAAAAAGTAGCTAGAAATGTTGTACATTATGTTTTGTGCTTCTGTATTAGCCCAAGGCAACCACAGCCCTTTAGCAGTAAAGATCTGTGTCTCCAAAGATGCCCCAGTAGCTCCCCATCTTCTTTTCTGCTGATTCACTGCACATGCTCTGTGCTGCTGTCACTTACTGAGCTTAGGGACCTACTCACAATATACAGTACACATAGAATAGAAATGTCACAATATAAGGCTGATTAGTAATTAATACAGATAATTACTACATGGCAGCACAGAAACCAGTGCAATTAGCATCAGAATTTAATAATCAGCCCTGTAGCATCAGTTTATATTACAGGGGAAGCTCATTTTCTGCTTGATAATTAGTGACGAGCCCTAAGCTTAGCTTCTCAACAGCCAATCAGAGCCCACTGAGCATGTGAGTGTCACAGACACTTTCCAAGATGGTGACCCCCTGTGACAAGTTTGAAGTCCTGGATCATTGCTGCTATTGGGAAGCTGAAACTTTATGCTAGTGCAAAAAGTTCAGTATATAAAGTTGTTGTTTTTTTACACGTACGACTTTTTTTTGTCCAAGTCAATGGGCATCCAAATATTTTTGATGCGCGTCAATTATTTTTTTTTGTCGCAGCAAATTTTCACAGCAGTTTCGCGAAAACATTTGCAGTGAAGTGTGGAAATTCGCAGAGAATCCATGCCTGGCAAATAAATTCACCCATCACTAGTTTTGAGCGATAAATATATGCATGCTATTATCCTAAAGTATTTCAGGGGCCCTAAAGAATATTACTGTAGAGGCAGGTATTTTCTCATTAATAAAATGAATAAATGCCCCTCCTGTGTCACCAACGACTAGAGACAGCCCTTTATAATTAAGAGTCTGATAAATACCAGGGAAGGGTAGAATCGTTATTCACATTTACAATAGGGAAAGGAGTGAGCGGAATGATTCGTGTAGCCACAGCGGTCGTGTCCCTTTCCTACATCTCCAGCCATTGTTCTCAATGAGAGATTAATATGGATTTATTTGGGGGGATTTATTCTGTTAGTAAAACTGCTCATTAGCATAAACTGTTAATCCAAAACCACTAACTCAACGGGAGATACAGACGACCCATCAACGCTTGGAATATCATTATGTGCTCAATAAACGTCTTCCTTTCTACAATAATTTAGATTTCAGTTTAACCAACATTTTGCTGGGGCAGATCACAGAGCAATTGGTAATAAAGCTTAGCAACAATCAGGGCTGGTTATGGGTAAGTCGGTAAAGGCATTTGTATTGGGAATCCAGCAGCAGAGGAGCTCCTAGGGGGCGTGGCATATACTCAGGGGCGGGGTATAACACAGATAAAAGTACAAAGGACATTATTATTTTAAAAAATATATATCAGGGATAGCCAGCATTTGACTGTCAGCTGGATGATGGGAGTTGTAGTTGAGCCTGAGGGATACAGGCTGTATATACTGAACCCTACTTCTGTGCCGACTTTCTTCCTTTGCAGCATCCAGCTTTCTGAATAGCCTGAATGGTGCCTGTTGTCTACATCATACCTCCCAGCATTTTGGAAATAAAAAGAGGAACAAAAAATTTGGCGAATATTTTTTGACAATGCCCATTTTATGGCCAAACCCCCTAATTACCATGTTCATTTTACAAAATTTGTCAGGTTATGAAATTTGAACATATTTCTGTGTTATTTTCTTCAGTTATTACAGTTTTGCTAATGAAGTTGAATTGCCCTTTAAGCTGTGAGTCTAACTTCTCCCAAGAGACCTGTTATCTGTTACAATTACTTATTTGCTTATCTCGAAATTGTTACAATAGTATCTTATTTGCAGCTGTGGCTGTTCTGGGCTCTCTGCCAAAAGCCAATTAAGTTAGAAACATTGTTTCTTTTTCTGGCTGTTCAGTGCAGAGAAAATCGGGACTTTCCAGTACAAACGAGGGTTGAGCTGTCAAAAGAGGGACTGTCCTAAAAACGGGACAGTTGGGAGGTATGGTCTACATTACTGCTTATTCTTGCTTCACATCCCTACAAATTAGAGAATGGAGATGAATGTTTTCTTCAAATATAATATTTTTTACTTTACTCTTCTCAATTGGTATTGTATACAGTATTAAATCATGCTGTGTAGTTTTCAGTTAGTTGAGTGATTCAGATTTCATGATATGGATTGTAAAAATGTTCTGTGGATTTACATTGTCATCCAACCCTTTCTTAAACTCTTGTTCTCTGTACTTTCTCTATTTCATTACTGCCCTTATATATTTATATCTAGTGATTAGTGACGGGCGAATATGTCCCGTTCCGATTAGCCGAAATTTTTTCGAATTTCTTGCGAAACAGCAAAAAATTCTCAATGCGAATTTTGCCGCTCGCGTCAATTTTGACGCCAGTGGTAAAGTCAATGGTCACCCGAATAATGTTGACGCCCGACGGTTTTGACGAGAGCAACGTTTCTGACGCGAGTCCAAAAATTTTTTTAACGCTGGCAAATTTTCACGGCAGTTTCCCAAATGTATTTGCCAGGGGCGAAACGCAGGAATTTGCCACAAAATTGTGCCTGGCGAATTTATTCGCCCATCACTAATAGTGATCATATTCCCCCTTAACTGACTCTTCTCCAGTGTAACCAATCCTAACTTGGCCATCCATTCCCCATAACTGATCCCTTCCATTCCCTTTATCAGATTAGTCGCTCTTCTTTGTACTTTCTCTATTTCATTACTGCCCTTATAAAATTATATATAGTGATCATATCCCCTGAACTGCCTCTTCTCCAGTGTAACCAATCCTAACTTGGCCATCCATTCCCCATAACTGATCCCTTCCATTCCCTTTATCAGATTAGTCGCTCTTCTTTGTACTTTCTCTATTTCATTACTGCCCTTATAAAATTATATATAGTGATCATATCCCCTGAACTGCCTCTTCTCCAGTGTAACCAATCATAACTTGGCAGCCTTTCCCCATAACTGATCCCTTCCATTCCCTTCATCAGCTTAGTTGCTCTTCTCTGTACTTTCTCTATTTAAATACTGCCCTTATATATTTATATATAATGATATTTATATATAGTGATCATATTCCCCTTAACTGCCTCTTCTCCAGTGTAATCAATCCTAACTTGGCCAGTCGTTTCCCATAATTGAACCCTTCCATTACTTTTATCAGTTTTGTTGCTCTTCTTTGTACTTATGTATTTCATTACTGCCCCTTATATAGTTATATATAGTGATCATATTCCCCTTAAATGCCTCTTTTCCAGTGTAACCAATCCCATCTTGGCCAGTCTTTCCCCATAACACTCCAAGTAGAGACTATACATTGCATATGAAACATTTTTCATAATTAAAGTAAATTAGGTTTCTATTTGCTCATTAAGGGCATTGTTTTCATGCAAAACCTTCCCTTCATTATTGTGATGACACTGACCCCCTTGATTTAGCTTTGCGCGTCTTTAATTCCCCTTATTATTCCAATATTACTAATATTCATCTGTAATGAGTTGCAAATATCAACATTTTACCCCAAAAAAACCCTTAAAGCCTCTAATGACTGTATCACTATTGCACTGTAGTTTAATTTAAACTGATACCTGTGGTCAGCAATTCGCCTGGTGACGTTCACTTCTAAGCAATCCAATTATCCGAAACTGTAAATGAACTATTGAGTGATGTACAGGCAGGGCTCGTGGGAGCTGCTCACTTATGGTAATGAGCTCTTTGACAAATCTGAAAACAACCTGTTTAGAGAGGGGGGAAAAAGGAAATTCTCAAATGGAATGGACAAAAGTTTGTAGAAAAAAAGATAAAACAACTTGCTTGCTGAATGATCAGCTTTAAAGGACAAGCAAGCCTAAACCTAATAATTTGGCACCCCTAGTGATTCTAGTAGCTTAGCTTCTTCTCCACAAAGTGATAAACTGAGAGAATTTGCAATTGGTTTTTATCATTTGTGGTTGGTTTTTGAGTTATTTCATGCAGCAGCTCTCCAGTTTCAGCAATTTCAGCAATCTGGTTGCTAGGGTCCGAATTTCCCTAGCAACCATGCATTGATTTGAATAAGAGATTGGAATATGAATAGGAGAGGACATTTTACAGATGGGGTCAGTGAGCCCCATTTAGAAAAAGCTAGAAAGAGTCAGAAGGAAAAGGCAAATATTTTAAAAACTATAAGAAATAAATAATGAAGACCACATAAAAAGTTGCTTAGAATTAGCCATTCTATAATATACTAAAAGTTCACTTAAAGGTGAACTATCCCTTTAAGTAAACGCACTGGGCTGCAGTACTTGATGACATTTTTTCTGGCTTATTCCATGGCTGCCCTGGGCAAGGGTGTGTGCAGTTCGGAACATTTTAGAATTGACACGGGGAAGGAAGAGAAAGATGGTGGAGCTGTGCCTGGAGTACTGGCCCAGGGTAGGAGCTGAGTGACTAGAGAATCACCCCCAATGATTTTAGGTTTATTTCTCCTTTAATTCTCATATTTGTTTTTACCCTGTGTATTTACCCTTAAACATACAGCACAGGTCTCTTGGGGAAACTGTGATTTGCAGCTTAAAGGGCAATTCACCTTCATTAGCAAAACTGGAATAACACATAAAAAACACAGAAATGTGTTCAATCTTTTATAACCTGCCACATTTTGGAAAATGAACATGGTAATTAGGGGGTGTGGCCACAAAAATGGGCATGGTGAAAAAAAATTCACTGCACGCCAAATCCTATTGTCCTTCTTTCTATTTCCAAAATGTTAGGAGGTATGTTGTATTTATACATATGAGTGGGAGCTGCCATACTGTTTCCCTTGGACAGCACAGTATGAGGATATAACTTATCAAGTGCTTCTCTGCATATTTTTTTACATACAGTAGTCTTTGGAGCTGCCATATTGTTTCCTTTAGACCAGGAGTGCCCATACTATACTAATGTGGGGTCTACTTTTAGTGATGTTGTCCCATTATGATCTACAGCATTGTTTTAGCATTTTGTATTACTTAAATATTATATTGTTTTATAGGAAAAGTTATATTTCTATATTTAAGCATTTAATCATTAATAATGTATTATTATTATATTATTGTGCTAGCTAAAGGTTTACTGGTAGATCCCGATGTACCTTTTGGACACCCTTGCTTTAGACAGTACAATATGAAGATACAGCCTGTTACAGTAACATGACACAGCTTCACTTCTCCCAGGAGAGTTCACCATGTAGAACCCAAAAGACTAATCCCATAGGTCGGTAGGTTCGCACAGCAGGAATTCCGGGAAGTTGAGTACATGGTATTTATACTGATGCATCTGGACTCAATCCGAGTTATATTTATGCATCCCCCTAGCTCCATCCATTAGGCATTTCTCCATTAACCTAATGTAACGGCGCATGTTGTGTTCTCGCATATTATATTTGCCCGTAAATAACCGAGACAATTAACTGCATGTCGGATGATGCACTCGCAGGCCGTGAGAGAAATTCTGTCGGCGCTCGGCAGGGGAGGATGCACTTATATAGTGATGAACGGAACACCACGCCGGCCTCCTTGTCATTATTTAACTCTAAGGGATGGATATAACATCCAGCACTTTAAATAATGATATTCCTGTTTGTGAACAATAAAGGTGCACTGCCTCCCACTATCTCCCATTTTTCTAAACTTATTTAACATAATTTATTTATTACGAGCGGGTATGTTACACAGTACAATACAGGAACAAGACACACCGGCACAGCCGGTGTGTCTTGTTCCTACGTTGTTTCTGAGGTTGCCCATTCCCTCTAGCATCGAGCACCTGGGAGTCGCTGAAGTCTGGACGGCCAGGGTGTGCGAGTGTAAGTCTTTCTCTTTACACAGTACAATACAGTCACTTTTGGGGAGTCCTAGGCTGGCTTGTCCCCCTGTTTTGTGCCAAGGATTGTATGAGTTAGGCAGTGTCGGACTGGCCCGGCGGGACACCGGGAAAAAACCCGGTGGGCCCTGACCCTCGTGGGCCCCCGCCGGGCCAGACCCCCTCTAATAGTATAAAAAATTTTAAAAAGTTTTCGGCGATGCGCATCGCATCTTGCGCATGCGCGCCGAGAAGTGCGCTCGCGCATGGCGGCGTTCGAGCGGCGCAGTAGGGGGGCGGGGGGCCCTGGACCAGCAGTCCCGGTGGGCCCCGGTCCCCCCAGTCCTACCCTGGAGTTAGGGATACACCGAATCCAGGATTCGGTTCGGGATTCTGCCTTTTTCACCAGGATTCGGATTCGGCCAAATCCTTCTGCCCAACCTAACCAAATCCTAATTTGCGTATGCAAATTAGGGGTGGGGAGAGAAATTGCAGGACTTTTTGTTACAATACAAGGAAGTTAAAAAGTTTTCTGCTTCCCACCCCTATTTTGCATATGCAAATTCGGATTCGGTTCGGTATTCGGCCAAATCTTTCGTGAAGGATTCGGGGCTTTCCAAAATAGTGGATTCAGTGCATCCCTAGTATGAGCAAGTTCACATCCTTGGCACAAAACGCGTCAGGTTTGAATATCTCCTAATACTTCTTTTTCAACTAACAGTAAGTCTATCCCGCTTTTTTTTTTTTTGCTTGTTACATTTAATTACATGGCCCTTGGACTGGGGGGGTCTGCTTGGGATTAGACTACTGTGAATGACTTTTGATAATGGGGAATAAGAATTTTTTTGGCATCTGCTTTGTTTTTTGGACAATGCTCCATGAATAGAGACACACGCCACAGCTAATCAGTTTATTGGCTTGTCCACCTGCCCTAGAGACAGCTTATACCATACCTAATACTAACCGTACCCATAAAAGGTTATCAGTAATAAGAGCACCCTAGCAAAGGTGCAGCTCCACCTACTGGACAGCACTGAGAATTGTATCCATTAGGAATACAAGCGCAAGTGCACAAAGTTGTGCATGTATCAAAGCCATTAAAGGTACTTGCTCATAAACATGCATTGTGTTAATAAAGTTGATTTTAAAGGGCTGTGTCACCTTTAAGCTACCTTTTAGTACGTTATAGAATGGCTAATTCTAAGCACCTCTTCAATTGGTCTTCATTATTATTATTTTTTATAGTTTTTGCATTCTTTGCCTTCTTCTTCTGATTCTTTCCAGCTTTCAAATAGGAGAAAAACAAATGCTCTGTAAGGCTATTATTATTGCTACTTTTTATTAATCATCTTTCTATTCAGGCCCTCTCCTATTCATATTCCAGTTTCTTGTTTTCTTATTCAAATCAATGGATGGTTGCTAGGGTAATTTGGGGAATTAGCTACCTGGATATCTAGGAAGCAAGAGCACCACTAAAATTTTGGATACACAGGTTATTTTTCTTCCATAGATTCTTTAGTACTAGTGTTGCCACCTCAACCCTTTTAAAGCTTGATGCACAAAAATACACACTGAATGACCATTAGCAAGACCTTTAAAGGAGAGCTAAAGCCTAAAATGACCCTGGCTAAAAATGCTGTATTTTATATGCAGAACTTACTGTATCAACTAAGAACAGGCCAGGCTTGCCAGGCACACTAGGCAACCCAGCTGGCCACCCCCCCCCCACCCCGAGCGCCCGACCACGACAAAGGGGAGGGAAGAGAAGGAGGAGAGCACGACGGAGAGGAGGGGAGGGGTGAGCGACAGAGGGGATGGTGATAGGACGGAGGGGAGGGTGACAGAGGGAAGGGTAGTAAAGGTGGCCATACACCGGCCGATAAAAGCTGCTGACAGACCGAGTCGGCAGCTTATTGGCCTGTGTATGGGGCCCTCGACAGTATTACCCAATGTCGATTGGACGGGACTAAAAATTCCGTCGGATCGTGGCCGCATCTGTTCGTTGATGCAGTCCCGTGATCCCGTGGCCCGTTAGCCACCGTTAGGATCCGATCGTTGGGCTCTAGGGCCCACGATCGGATCAGCCCAATATTGCCCACCTTTCGGGGAGAGATACGCTCGTTTGGCGACATTGCCAAACGAGCGGACCTCTCCGTGTATGGCCATCGTAAGACTGAGGGGCGCGAACACAGACCAGGAGTAGGCAGAAGACAATTTTAGAGGTAACTGCCCAGCGCCCCCCAATCATTGCCCCTAGGCAGCTGCCTCTGCTGCCTACCCCTGATTCTGGCCATGGTACCAGCCAAGAGTTACAGCAGCCCGATAACAGCAATGATCTAAGACCTCACAGTTGTTCCCAGCAGCTCCCCATCTTGGATCTTGTTAGATATCTTTTGCGTGTCAGTGGCACTGCACATGCTCAGTGTGTTCTGGGCTAAGCTTAGGGGACAAATGCTTTGTGGATACAATTTTAGCCAAGGATGCAATTTTAGCCTTGAGGTTAATGAATGAGTCCTTTCATTGGCAAGATGCCGGAGACTTTCTCCTCCATTTGTTTAAGTTGAGTTCCCTTCCCTCGTCGCTGTGACCCAGAATGACGTGCGGCCGAATGACTTTTTGACAATTAGTTGATATCTGGATTGTCGGATTCTTTGGGCTTTCCGAGCAGTACCATTATCTTTACAAGCTCGATAATTTTGTGGGGGCGGGGGGGAACATATTCTAATCCGAACATAATAGGTCTCCTTATCTGAAATTATTGTGCATTAGGATTTTCATACATTGCAATTAAATACAACCTGCCGTTTGGCTTATCAGCACTACGATAAGAATAGAAAGTAATTTCCATTGTGTGCTGCTGCTATTCAGATCCTCTCTTGCTATTGTCGCCTCACCGCTTATGGCACAATTAATATTAAACTTCTACAACATTTCTTTATTATTGGCTGCTAAAAAAAAAAAAGGAGCTTATTTAAAGGGATAGCATCACCAACGTAACACCTGTTTCTTTGTATTGGGAGTTTGTTGTGGGGCCCAGTAAGTGGTAGTTGTACCCCTGGTGGAGAAGTTTGGCTTTTATTTACACCTGCCCCACTGCCTAAGCACTTTGACGAGTCAGAATAGATCTTTACAGTCGTTTGCCTTAGAGAAAGAAGGAATTCAATCCCCAGCTTCAGATACTGATACTCCATGGGAGTCTCCATCCTCATGCAATTAGCCGCCCTCCTTAAATATAAACATATTTATATTTGTGCAGATAATTTAAACTAACGTGTTTAATGCCTTTGATGCTTTGGGAATATCAAATACAAATAATTATGCTTTTGGTTCATATTTCACAGCAGCTTTGGTGGCCTTTATGTGTTTGTGTTATTGTATGGAGCTCATTCAGTGAGTTATAAGTGCCCTCCTGAGGCTGATTTCCAGAATGTTATTGAGGAGGGACTCATTTAATGTGCTGGTCCATTTTACATGAAAACTGGCCCCATTTGCTTAACTAGGGACTTTCCAGGTGTAGATTTCTGACTCTCTAGTTCCTGGGCTGCTCTCTTTCCTATTGTCAGGCATAGGGGAACAGCTTGAACTAAAAAGTCTGGGAAGGGGTTGCTGCTCAGTCAGTTTGCAGAGGACACGTGTCTATGGGCAAACAAAGGGGTAGTGAAAAACAAACTTTTTGGCAATAAAGAGCGTTGATATGCCCCAGCTGGTACACGGGTATGCATTGCTTCCAAAATCCCGTGAATTCACTCAAAGCAACCCCATCTTAAAGCAGCTCCCTCTGATTACTCACAACAACATCCATCCTGTTTGTTCATGTGATTTACACAAATTATTGTTCATCCTATTACATATTGTCCCTCTTTGGGTGAAACATTCCTGATTTGTGGACCTGAAAAAGAGAACAGTATATACCAGTAAGGTGGTTTTGGTGCAGACCGTGGCTAGGGTTTGAAATGTGACTGGGCATGACCAGGGTAGAGCAGGAACATGAACTAAAATATCCACTCCACTTTGTTAGTATATATATAGGGGTCCTGGGATATGGTTCAATCACTTTGAAGACTCAAGTAGCTCATCTCTCATAAAGGACCAGTATAGGCAGGCTGGATCCCACATGATGGGTAACAACAAGCCCTGTGGGGTCTTGCTGAGAGGCAAAAGAGTAATAGCTGTTTGTAGCTGAGTAGGTGGCAGGTTAAAGCGAGTTCAGTTTACAGGCTACAGGGCAGGGCAGACAGCAGGCAAGCCAAAGTCCAAATAACAGACCACCAGGGAATCTGCAAGAAAACAGGAACAAGCTCATGCACACATGAGAAGTCAGAATAGAGGCAGATACTAGGTAGGAACTCAGGAACAGGAGACTTCAGGACTCAGGAAGGAACTGAGAAACACGGTCAGGAGAAGAAAGCAAGAAGCACATGTACTGAGGTTATAACAGGCTGTCCGGCAGGACTGAACTGAGATTCAAAATAGGCCCTGGCATTGCTAGTATACAGAGGCCCAAACAGCCCGCCCAAGCCCACTTAATAGTCACTTTCTATGGTATCTTGCAGCAGCCCCTCCGGCATTTGCCAGAATCTACAGATTGCCATTCCGGGCCTGCTTATTACTTAGGCTGAGCCTATAAAACCTTACACATAGTGTATAATATCATCTAGCTTACAGTTCCGTTATATTTACCAGTAGGTGTGTGCCAGTGTTGCACAGGCAAGAGCTCTTCCCTACATTTATTAAAATGGTGCAACTTTGCCCATAGCTCTAATAGTAACAGATCAAACAACAGTGTTGGGGTTGAGACTTCCTAACCAAAGTACATGCCAGGGCTGAGACCAAGGGAATACAGTTTTATTCTATAATAATAAAGAATATAGGGAATTGGGTCAGAGACTTTGAAGGGCTTGGTGGCCTTAAAGGAGAACTAAAGCTTAAGGAAAGAAGTAGCTAGAAATGTTGTACATTATGTTTTGTGCTTCTGTACCAGCCCAAGGCAACCACCGCCCTTTAACAGTAAAGATCTGTGTCTCCAAAGATGCCCCAGTAGCTCCCCATCTTCTTTTCTGCTGATTCACTCGACATGCTCTGTGCTGCTGTCACTTACTGAGCTTAGGGACCCACTCACAATATACAGTACACATAGAATAGAAATGTCACAATATAAGGCTGATAAGTAATTAATACCAATAATTACTACATGGCAGCACAGAAACCAGTGCAATTAGCATCAGAATTTAATAATCAGTCCTGTAGCATTAGCTTATATTACAGACCAACCTCATTTTCTCGTGCAATGAGTTCAGTATATAAAATATGGCATTTTTTAGCTATATTCATTTTTAGGGTTTAGTTCTCCTTAAAGACTGTCTTCAGACCAACATAACAGGTCCAGAGAAAAAATACGAATGATAATGACAAACTTTATTTAGATGAAGTATAGGACTTGGTTTTTAGAAACTATAACGGTCATTTACTCAGGGTTGAAAGTGCAAATAATGGACACAATCTGCTGTTTTCTGGCCTGCAGTCCCCCCGCGTGAATACAGTGCTGCCTGTGTTGTATTCATGAGGAGCGAGCTGGGGAGTTGCACCTTGGGCTTGCCTGACTGCCTTTTCTGTTGTTCAGACTACTTGCTGTGCGTTTAATGTTACAGAGACTGCTCCTCTATAATGGCACAACTAACTCCCCTCTTCCATGCGTCATACATCACTTAATTATCTTGAACTGGAGCTGCGCTTGGAGTAACTCTATTTACATCTTGTGACTTTTTTACACTGTACATTTTCTGCATTTACTATACTGCTGCCTGCTGCTCACGTCACTGGTCCTGCTGCTCCCTCTGCCATCCAGATAATGAGCCTGAATTCTAATCCTGTCCCTTTACCTTCCTCCCATAAATCATACTAATCTATTCTTCCATGTTTGTTTGTGTGTTGCAGTGTACTAAACCGAACACCTATGCACCTAATCCATGAAATCCTACTAGTGGATGACTTCAGTGATAACTGTAAGTTGCACCCTTTGTACTGATCAGCTCCCCCCTCCACCTGTGCCACTGACACCATGCATGTGCCCTGCTAATGGAGTCTGTGAAACTGTGAGTTTTCTGGAGAGTTATATAATAATGGAAAATAATGGAATAATGGAAAAATCTCTGCTTTCCAGAAGATATGTTTATTAAAGGGGTGGTTCACCTTAAAGGTAAAGGGATACTGTCATGGAAAAATATGTTCTTTTCCCAAAACGCATCAGTTAATAGTGCTGCTCCAGCAGAACTCTGCACTGAAATCCATTTTTCAAAAGAGCAAACAGATTTTGTTATATTCAATTTTGAAATCTGACATGGGGCTAGACATGTTGTCAGTTTCCCAGCTGCCCACAGTCATTACTCATCTTTATTCAAGCTCTCTCAAGCTCATAGTCCAGTCTCTTTTTCAAATCTATCCATGGTTGCTAGGGTAACTTGGACCCTAGCAACCAGATTGCTTAAATTGCAAACTGGAAAGCTGCTAAATAAAAAGCTAAATGGCTCAAAAACCACAAATGAAAAAATAAAAAATGAAAACCAATTGCAAATTGTCTTAGAATATCACTCTCTACATCAGGGGTCCCCAACCACTGGGCTGCGGACACTCCCGCACTGGGCCGCCGAGCCCAGTGCGCAAAAACGCGGCGCTCCGAACTGGACGCCGGCATGCCCAAATTTGCTGAAGACCCACCGATAACCCCCGCCGACCCCTCCCCCGCCAACCCCGCCCCCTGCCCCCAACCCTGCTGACCCCCGCAGACCCCATCCCCGACCCCACCCCCCAGTCCTCGAAAGAAAAAATGTTGCCACCGGTCCCCGGTCCAAAAAAGGTTGGGGACCCCTGCTCTACATCATACTAAAAGTTACCTCAAAGATGAACAACACCTTTAAAGGGGAACTGCACCCCAAAACGGTTTGCATAATGAAAGTAAATATGGGCCTGGGTGTATGTGCCCTTATATCCCTTAGGCTAATGCCAGACGGGACTGATTCTCAGCCTGCAGATATACCTATGACCAGTGCTATGCTCTGCTTCTTTCACCGGATTTTTTTTCCGGCATGAGGTGCAGAGCACAGCTATGCCGCTGCTATTAGTGAATGAGCACTAAGTGGTACAATTTTACACCCCTGAAACCAAAGTAAACCCCTTTTTGGAAACAGTCATTGTGCCATTGAGTACTTCTGCCTCTCTCTTGGGTGCTCCCTAAATTTCACTCTAGATGGCATTTGGGCTGCCCCCACCTTAAAGGGAAACTGCCATGGGACTTCTGCACTGAAATCCATTTCTTAACAGAGCAAACAGATTTCTTTATATTCAATTTTGAAATCTGACATGGGGCTAGACATATTGTCAGTTTCCCAGCTGCCCCAGTCATGTGACTTGTGCAAGCACTTTAGGATGGAACTACTTTCTGGCAGGCTGTTATTTCTCCTACTTAATGTAACTGAATCAGTCTCAGTGGGACTTGGCGTTTACTATTATTCTTATACCTACCAGGGGGCTGTTATCTTGTGTTAGGGAGCTGCTATCTGGTTACCTTCCCATTGTTCTGTTGTTAGGGTGCTGGGGGGGAGGGGTTTGATATCACTCCAACTTGCAGTACAGCAGTAAAGAGTGACTGAAGTTTATCAGAGCGCAAGTCACAAGACTTGGGGCAACTGGGAAACTGACAATATGTCTAGCCCCATGTTAGATTTCAAAATTAAATTAAAAAAAATCTGTTTGCTCTTTTGAGAAATTGATTTCAGTGCAGAATTCTGCTGGAGCAGCACTATTAACTGATGTGTTTTGAAAAAAACTGGTTTTCCCATGACAGTATCCCTTTAATCAAAGCTATAGGTCCCTCCAAGGGAAGCAGCCATGTATTTTAGAACCAGAGCATTTCATCTATTTGTATGATAAATTCATTCTCTTTTATAAAGACACTAACTGCAGTGTGGAAATGACATGCAAACTAATTATACCGTTATTATGGCTTTTGTCTTCCTGCTGGAACATTGAATAGAATATAACGATGAGGAGGAAACAATATATTTTAAATTAATGTCTGATTGTTTTGAAATTAGGGCTGCCGGTTTATAGCCAGAGGGAAGAAATAACAAAAAGCATATTTAAAGGGTTGTGGGGAAGTCAGTCTAATGCTGAGAATTTTATATTCAGCTGAATCCAAAAATTAGGGATTTGGAATTCTGCCCCCAAAAGATCCAACATTCAGATTTCTTCACTTGGCAGAGAATTTTTTTTTTTTTTTTAATACTTTGATAATATTCCCCAAAGAGGAGAGAGAGCAGGAGACCACACTGGGGATTGTATTGCTGTAAACTGTAGCTTAGGGTGTTCTTATACTGTTTCAAGTGATAAGGTCATGGGAAAACATGTTTTTTTCAAAACGCATCTGCTCCAGCAGACTTCTGCACTGAAATCAGTTTTTTCAAAAGAGCAAACTGATTTTTTAATATGTAGTTTTGAAATTGCACATGGGGCTAGACATGTTGTTAGTTTCTCAGGTGCCCCCAGTCATGAGACTTGTGCTCATATGAATTTCAGTCACTCTTTACTGCTGCACTGAAAGTTGGAATGATATCACCCCCCCTCCCCCCCCCAGCAGCCCATCAGCAGAACAATCGAAAGGTAACCAGGTAATTATTCCCTGGTAGATGAATCTGGCTAGAAATGCCATATTTTATTTACTGTACCAGCCCAGCAGTACATCAGCCCTATAACAGTAATGATCCAGGTCTTCATAGTTGCCCCCAGCATTTCCCAATCTTGGATCTTGTTAGGCATCTTTTGTGTGTCAGTGGCTCTGCACATGCTCAGTGAGCTCTGGGCTGCTATTGGGAAGCCAAGCTTAGGGGTCAGGGGGAAATCATGAAGCAGAAAGTGGGGTTTGTCTGTCATAGAAGCTGATTCTATAAGGCTGACTATTTAATTCTGATGCAAACTGCACTGATTTCTATGCTGCCATGTAATGGGATTCTGAATTCATTACTACTCAGCCTTTTATGGTCACTATTATATAGTATATGTACTGTGACATTTCTGTGTGTATGGTATATTGTGAGTGGGTCCCTAAGCTCAGTAAGTGACAGCAGCACAGAGCATGTACAGTGAATCAGCAGAAAACAAGATGGGGAGCTACTGGGGCATCTTTTCTACTTCATGTACATGCTCTCTCACAGTCACATCCCAAAATCCAATTGCTGCTTTGCCCCCACATCTGTAGCACTCAAATGACAGGTCTGTTATTGAGTATATCTGGCCAAACAGGGGAGCTATATTGGATTTGGCTGTACTTGACTCACAACTTATAGGTCTGTGCTTGGGACCTAAAATCGACCCTCACCCTCCCCGATATCTGATCAACTCTTAAGGTGCCCATACATGGAGAGATCCGCTCTTTTGGCGATGTCGCCAAACGAGCGGATCTCCCTCCGATATGCCCACCTTGAGGTGGGCAATATCGGCTGATCCGATCGTGGGCCCTAGGGCCCAACGATCGGATCCTAACGATGCCCAAACGGGCGGTCGGATCACGGGACCGCATCAACGAATAGACGGGATTTTTTGTCCCATCCGATCGAGATCTGGCTGACTTTCGGCCAGATCTCGATCGGTGAAGCCCGTCGTGGGGCCCCATACACGGGCCAATAAGCTGCCGACACGGTCTGTCGGCAGCTTTTATCGGCCCGTGTATGGCCACCTTTAGTTAGATATTGATTAGGAATGTTGGAAAATCCCATTAGGCAGGGGCTGCATCAGGCTTCTTGTTCTCCAGTCAGGGTTAAACTGGGCCGGTTGTACACCCTCATGGGGACCTGCCCTCCACTGTTGGTCCCCACTTAAGGGTTAGTCGAAACAGGGAGATTTAGTCGCCTGGCGACTAATCGCCTCTTCTTCTGGGCAACAATCTCCCCGAACTGCCTTTGCGTGTCTTCCCATCCGCTATAATGAAAAGTCGCCTGCGCTAAAGCACACGCGGCACTTCGTTTTCCAAAGTTGCCTCACGAGGAAATGGGCGACTTAGCGCAGGTGACTTTTCATTATAGCGGATGGGAAGACACTGCGAAGGCAGTTCGGGAAGATTGTAGCCCAGAAGAAGAGGCGATTAGTCGCCAGGAGACTAAATCTCTCCGAATCTCCTCGTGTGGACTAACCCTAAGGTTTGAGCTGGCGGGGGGTGGAAGAGGCGGGGGCCCCAGAGGGGGTGTGGGGGCCCCGGGGATAGACAGCACACCCCAGTCTGACCCTATCTCCAGGTGTTGGTCCGGGGGCTTCGAGTTCGTCCAGAGGAGCAGATTTTCCTATACATGCCCACTATGTGATCCCCTATATTATTTGTACTGAAATGGTTTGTATCCATGAATGAATTGTTGTATTATTGGCATAATAACTGCTCCAGATCGACTCTATTGAGCTGCACTCTTTAGACCAATTAGTACATGTGCTGTACTTTGCATATACACTGTACATTAGACATTATATCTCAGTTAAATGCCCCTATTTCTCACCCCAGTAACATATATTTCTTATAACATGCAGCTCCTGCCTCCTCCCCCCCAACTAACTATCCACATCTAATGTACAGACTTACAACAGTCTATCCCTAAATGCTTCTGCGCTGACAACCGCACTTAATCATGTTTCCTTGTCTGCTGTCCCTCCCATAATGTATCCAGGGGGCTATAAGGAGCCCGGCCTGCCTGGTAAGTGCAGCACATGATTTATGGGAGGGATATAATGGCCTTTCTTACTGTGCCATCAATCATGTCTGGTGTGTATGGAGCCGAGTCATGCTCTGCCAATAAATGACATATATGTACATATTATATTAGGGATAAATAGGGAAAACTACATTACAGAAAGAAAGATAAGGATAAGACTTTTTCTATGGATTGTGCAATTTTGGGAGATTAAAGGGGACATACAATGGCTTTATCTGTTCCTTTACTTTATTTAACATTTTTAAGATATTGAATGTTCCATGCAGATATGTTTGCACAGCTGCTCTCCTGGAGTTTCCCTGAGCCGGTCTAGGAGCTCATTAGATATATATTGTATAGCGGCAGCATTGTGACAACACAGAGTAACAGTACTGTAAAATTCACAGTACTGATAAATTCACGAACAGCAGACTGGTACTATCTGGGCACCTGCGCATGAGAAAGAAACAAATGAAAATATTGCATGTGAATATAGAATCCTTTTGCCTTTCCTTATCTTGCAGTTCTACAGGGTTGCAAACCAATCATTAGTAATTTAGATAAGGCAAAGTGGCCATATATCTTTATAATTTCATTATCCTTTATAATACATGAGTGATACTCAGAGTTCCCTGTATAACTCAGCCTGCAACCTTGTGCCTTTATATGGTCACAGAACCCTTAGTGACTTCTAATATCCTTATCATTAACAGTAGGGGCTACATTATCCCTTATAATACATGAGTGATACTCAGAGTTCCCTGTATAACTCAGCCTGCAGCCTTGTGCCTTTATATGGTCATAGTGCCCCTCAGTGACTCCTAATATGCTTATTATTTAAAATAGGGGGGTACATTATTCCTTATAATACATGAGTGATACTCAGTGTTCCTTGTATAACTCAGCCTTCAGCCTTGTGCCTTTATATGGTCACAGAACCCCTCAGTGACTTCTAATATCCTGATCATTTAAAGTAGGGGGTACATTATCCTTTATAATACATGAGTGATACTCAGAGTTCCCTGTATAACTCAGCCTGCAGCCTTGTGCCTTTATATGGTCACAGAACCCCTCAGTGACTTCTAATATCCTTATCATTTACAGTAGGGGGTACATTATCCCTTATAATACATGAGTGATACTCAGAGTTCCCTGTATAACTCAGCCTTCAGCCTTGTGCCTTTATATGGTCACAGAACCCCTCAGTGACTTCTAATATCCTGATCATTTAAAGTAGGGGGTACATTATCCCTTATAATACATGAGTGATACTCAGAGTTCCCTGTATAACTCAGCCTGCAGCCTTGTGCCTTTATATGGTCACAGAACCCCTCAGTGACTTCTAATATCCTTATCATTTACAGTAGGGGGTACATTATCCCTTATAATACATGAGTGATACTCAGAGTTCCCTGTATAACTCAGCCTGCAGCCTTGTGCCTTTATATGGTCACAGCAACCCTCAGTGACTCCTAATATCCTTATAATTTACAGTAGGGGGTACATTTTTCTTTTACTACAAGACTATAATTTCATGGCATATGGAAAGACCTTCCCAGTGAATGACTTGCTATTACAGACTGTACACGTGACATATTGGAGCTCAGTGTAATTTCAATGTCCTGTGCTGCCGCATGTCTGTTCCACTGGAAACATTAATATGAAACAATCAATCAGCGCTGCTCTTAATACTTCCCCCAGTTCTATCCTCCCATCTCTTTTTGTCCAGACAGTAACTTTTTCTTCCTTAAATGTCTTTGTGTTTTGACAGTGGACGACTGCCGACTGCTGAGCAAGTTGCCCAAAGTGAGATGCCTGCGCAATGAGCAAAGAGAAGGTAGGGCCTTATCAGCCAATATATCAGCAGCGAGGAAGAGAGTGCGCGTATCTGATTAGCGCCCGGGGACTGTTCTGCCGGATGCTGATAAGATTCCAGACGTTCTTATTTGCCAGAGGCCCGACTCAGAATAGATTTTATTTGTTTTTTTTTGGGGGGGGGGCACAAATAAACTGTTTTTTTTTCTGGAAATGTAATAGTTTCTTTTTGTAAGAAAATGCCCTTAAAGGTGAACTCCACCCAAAAATCAATATTTTGCCTAACGAAAGAAAGTGTCATTCTAAGCAGCTTCCCAATGTCCATCCATTTCTCATTCTCACTGGGTTTATAGTTGTGTGTAACTGTCACTGCTATTGACTGTCACTGTCTGTCTATTTCTGGGTCTGACGTCTGACTTAAAGAGGTGGTTCACCTTTAAGTTAACTTTTAGTATGTTATAGAATGGCTAATTGTATGCAACTATTTAACCTTCATTTTTAGAGTTTTTTTTAATCATTTGCCTTTTTTACTGACTCTTGTGGGTCTAAAATCTACAAACAAATGCTCTGTAAGGCTACAAATGTATTGTAATTGCTAGCTTTTGATACTCATCTTTCTATTCAGGCCTCTACTATTCATATTGCAGTCTTTCATTCATATCAATGCATGGTTGCTAGGGTAATTTGGACCCTAGCAAGCAAGCCCAGATTTCCTTCTTCAGCACCCATGGCCTGCCAGGTCCTAGCCTATCAGATTGTTGAAATTGCAAACCAGAGAGCCGCTGAATAAAAAGCTAAATAACTCAAAAACCACATACACTAAAAAATGAAAACCAATTGCAAATTGTCTCAGAATATCCCTCTCTACATCAGACTAAAAGTTAATATAAAGGTGAACAACCCCTCTTTAATGTATTAGAAGTCAGTTCTTCTCCTGGTCTGTTAACCAATTGGCTTCTGCTACATGGTTTCATGGGTCAGAGCCAGGCGCAAACTCGCGGCGAATTTCCGCGTTTCGTAAATAAATTAGCAGATTTACCGCAAATAAATTTGCGAAGTTGCTGTGAAAATTAGGCGGCGTCAAAGTTTTTTGACAGCGGTGACAATTCAGACACCAGCGCCAATTCTGACGCCTGCGACAAGTAAACGGACGCCCATTGACTGTAATGCGCGTCAAATGTAGCCGCGGCAAAATTGTCGACGGGGTCAATTTTGATGCGCGCACATTTACGCTGGCATCAAAATTGGCGAATTTTGCAGTGAAGCAAAACGGGACAAATTCGCCCATTACTAGTCACAACCAGAAAATAGCGAGTGATACGGAAATGCTGGTTTTAAGAGCAATGCCATTTACACTTAACTATAAACCCAGTGAGAACAAGTCACAAATGGATATTAGGAAGTTGTTTAAAATTATATTCTCTTTTATCATGTAAAAAATAGATTTTGGGTACAAATGAAGGATTTGGTGGAGCCGACGTCCTGTTTTATGTTATTACCCGGAGTGAAAGCATTTAGCAAAGATATAAGGAAATAATCCCAGGAGCCGAGCTGAATGGCATTTTGTTTATACATTATAAATCCAATCCTGTTTGCTCCTTTATTTCATCTTCAGACTCCGGCTCTGAGCAGACGGGTTTGTTTCCACCACAGCAGTGATGGATCTGAAGCAATGAGCTGCTCCTTATTCTCATATTAGAAAATATGGCTATTATTAGGTTAATGGGGGACATGAATTGCTGTCACATTTACAATCGGTGATGAATGCGGTTGCCGTTGCTTTAGAAAGGAAAGCATTTATATATAGGTGCTTATTAAATAAGGGATGGGAAAACAGATACTGTAGTACCATAGTGCCACTCACTGTGTTATTTAAGTCTTTGGGTACCCAGCAAGGGACACTGGCTTTGTATAGTATACTGGATATTGGGAGCACGTGGCTGGGATGTGGGTGAGTGGTCCCGGGGTTGGTATGATCACATGTATATATCATTTGTAATGAGCTATTGGGATAGGTTGGTGTCTGACCAAATTTTATACATAAATCAAGAGACTGGACTCAAGAATTATAACTAATTCTGCCATAAGAGAGTAGTGTATATGAGTGGGAAATACAATACTCCCTACCCCAAAGAAAGATCCAGAAAATAATGTCAAAGACATGGTTAATAAGGTGGGGGTTGATAAAATGTAGCCCTGGTGTTGCTATTTTGCCCAAGTATTTCCATCAACCCTTACACTCAAACATCATTCAGCTTTACTACTGTCTCCATTGTCCTACTGTCCTACTTGATTTACTGACACCATGTTCTTATATTGTCTCCATCTTGCCCTACTGTCTCCATCTTGTCCTACTGTCTCCATCTTGTTCTACTGTCTCCATCTTGTCCTACTGTCTCCATCTTGCTATAATAGCTTCTTCTTGTCCTACTGTCTCCATCTGTCCTAATGTCTTCATCTTGCCCTGATAGCTTCTTCTTGTTCTACTGTCTCCATCTGTCCTACTGTCTCCATCTTGCCCTGATAGCTTCTTCTTGTCCTACTGTCTCCATCTTGCCCTGATAGCTTCTTCTTGTCCTACTGTCTCCATCTGCCCTACTGTCTCCATCTTGCCTTGATAGCTTCTTCTTGTCCTACTGTCTCCATCTTGTTCTACTGTCTCCATCTTGTCCTACTGTCTCCATCTTGCTATATTAGCTTCTTCTTGTCCTACTGTCTCCATCTGTCCTACTGTCTCCATCTTGCCCTGATAGCTTCTTCTTGTCCTACTGTCTCCATCTTGCCCTGATAGCTTCTTCTTGTCCTACTGTCTCCATCTGTCCTAATGTCTTCATCTTGCCCTGATAGCTTCTTCTTGTTCTACTGTCTCCATCTGTCCTACTGTCTCCATCTTGCCCTGATAGCTTCTTCTTGTCCTACTGTCTCCATCTTGCCCTGATAGCTTCTTCTTGTCCTACTGTCTCCATCTGCCCTACTGTCTCCATCTTGCCTTGATAGCTTCTTCTTGTCCTACTGTCTCCATCTTGTTCTACTGTCTCCATCTTGTCCTACTGTCTCCATCTTGCTATATTAGCTTCTTCTTGTCCTTCTGTCTCCATCTGTCCTACTGTCTCCATCTTGCCCTGATAGCTTCTTCTTGTCCTACTGTCTCCATCTTGCCCTGATAGCTTCTTCTTGTCCTACTGTCTCCATCTTGCCCTACTGTCTCCATCTTGCCCTGATAGCTTCTTCTTGTCCTACTGTCTCCATCTTGCCCTACTGTCTCCATCTTGCCCTGATAGCTTCTTCTTGTCCTACTATCTCCACCTTGCCATACTGTTTCCATCTTGCCGTGTTGGATTCTTCTTGTCCTTCTGTCTCCATGTTACCCTGCTGTTGTCGTCTTGCCCTCCTACTGTCCTACAAGGGCTCCGTTGTGCTCTGATTAGTGATGAGTGAATATGTCCTGTTTGCTTCAGCGAAAAATCTGCAAAACTCCAAAAATTGCAAAATGTGAAAAATTTGCAAAACGCATTGAAGTCAATGGGCGTCAAAATAATTTTGATGCACAATAGTTTTGATGCAAGTGACAATTTTTTATACGTGCCACTCTTTTTTCCAAATGCATCAAAGTAATGTGTGTTCTAGATAATTTTGACGTGCGACAATTTTGACGCGTGCCGATTTTGTTTTGCGAATTCTTCCACGGCAAACTTTTGCAGCGGTTTTGCAAAAACATTCGCAAGGGGCGAAGTGTGGAAATTCGCCGCTAATCTATGGCTGGCAAATAAATTCGTCCATCACTAGCTCTGATATTTTTGGGTCCTAGTGAGGTTTGTCCTGTTCTTACCCCAGGACACCACTGATTATACAAAGTTGACAACAGCTGATGCATTTTCTGTAGTAAAATATCAGAATTTTGTCTGTGTAACATAACAGCTTGCAAGAAAAACTATTGTACAGTAACAGCATCTCCTCCTGTTGGATCTGTGTCCCAGGGACTGTACAGCGGTATGTTTTCATTAATCCCCCAATTGTATTGTTAGAAACATTTGCTAATATAGTTGACTTTCGAGCCAGCAGGCTAACAAGATTTTCATGGGAATCTTTAGGGAAAGCCCAACACGAACAGATTGTTTTATTAATTGCTCTGATTTAATACAACTCAAATATCTTGCCTCGTGTTTGACAAGTAAATCAATAGCAATACAGAGAAAGAAACAACCTGTTACTATAACCATCTAAAATACATATTTTTTAGCTCTTTTTTCAATACCTAAGGGGTTTCAGATAAACTAAATGCACTCACCCAGTTTTAGGGATCTGCATAGTTTGGGATTTTTAGAGACACAGGGGTATATTTATAAAAGAGTGAAGTGATTATTGAAGTTCTGCCACTAGAGTGAAATTCCGCCACTCTCCATTCATTTCTATGGGATTTATAGGCGTATTTATCAAAGGGTGAACTTTCACTTCACTCATTGATAAATACGCCTTTCAAAATCCTATAGAAATGAATTGAGAGCTGCGGAATTTTACTCTAGTGGCGGAACTTCACTCTTTGATAAATTTACCCCTTAACATCAGAGTTAGAGATCTAAACCCCTCTAAACTTTGCCTTTTGTGTTCTCCATGGTGCTGAAAAGCAAGTGGCGTAAAGCAGAGGTTTTTGCCAGTGATGGGCAAATTTGTCCTGTTTCGCTTTGCTGAAAAACGGCGATAAATTCGTGGAGTGAATTCAATGGGCGACAAAATTATTTTGACACTCGTCAATTTCGACACCCGCGACAATTTTTATGCACACACCTATTTGGTCCAAATGCATTAAAGTCATTGGGCGTCTGAATAATATTGATGCAGAAAATTTTTATGCGTGTGACTATTCTGAAGCGCGCCTACATTTTTTGGACGCGGTGGATTTTTCGCTTCAGTTTCGCAAATTTATTCGCCAGTGGCGAAACAAGGAAATTCGCCACAAATTAACTTTTGTCGAATTTATTCGCCCATCACTAGTTGCAAACTTGAACTAGTGCAAACTAACTAAGTGCAAACTAAGTGCAAACTTGAAGTTCCCCTTCCTTGGTGGTCCAACCTTTTATACCTCTCAACTGTCCAGTTTTCTGCGGGACAGTGCCAATTTTAACAGCTCAGCCTACAGTCCCGGGTTTCTTACTCAAATGTCCCAACTTTCTCTTTGAACTCCTGCACTGTCGCAGAAAAAGATACAACGTTTCTGAAACTTCATTAAAATAAAAGACTTTTTGGCAATGAGCCCAGAACACTCAGCAGCTGCACTTAGATACTTTTTTAACAATTTAGGATAAGCAAATAAACAATTGTAAATTTTTAAGATAAGCACGTCTTTAGGGAGAACTGAGACTAGCAGCTTAAAGGGCAATTCACTTTCATTAGCAAAACTGTAATAACACATAAAACATTGCACTAAAATGCCCAGAAATGTGTTCAAACTTACATAACCTGCCAAATTTTGTAAAATGGACATGGTAATCAGGGGGTGTGGGCCTAAAATGGGTGTGGCTCAAAGCTCATAATAACATTAGGAAAAAACGGTGTATGAACTATTCAGCCATAGTTCCACGATATCTAAGCACCCACCCTAACTGGCCTTCAGGCTGGGCTTTCAGGAGCATCTAGTAGAGTGACTAGGCTTTCTCCCTAAATCTCACCTTAACTGGCATTTATTTTGAGCCCACCCTGCAACTGCTCCAGGCCCCCCTTAGAGCCTTATGGCCTTGTTTATCAAGTGCAACGCAGGGTGAAAAGTGCAGTTTGCAACCAAGGGTGCAGCTCCGAAGGACAGGTGCAAAGTACAAGATTCATGATACTTTGCACCCATTTTTCCCACTTTACACCCTGCCTTGCACTGGACAGTACAGGCTGCCGCTCCCCCTATAACTGGTAAGGCTGTTGGCGCTCTATAAATACATGTTAATAATAAGCTTCAGCATCCATCATGATATTGTGTTAAACCCCAATCAAATTTATTTAAGCAGGTCTGATCCGATCCCGGGTGAGGGGGGCAGAGGTCGCTCAGGCTACAGTGCTCACATTCCTAGACAGTCACTGTGAAGTAAATAAGGACTGGCTCCCACCTCTGCTGCAGAGAATCAAGGAGGTAAGTAAATAGCAAATATCTGATTATAATACACAAAAGCCATGAATATCTTGTAAATTATATCCTTATAAACAGTGAGTTCTGATGTCATCAGTTATAAACAGTGAGTTCTGATGTCATTTCTGTCACATGACTCACTGAAACTTGTGTATTATAATAAATAAAGTACCCCCAGTTGTAAAATATGAGGATATTAGAAGTCACCTCGGAGTTCCATGACCTGTATAAAAACACACGGCCTTCGGTCATGAAACGCCTCGGTAACTTATAATATCCTTATAATTTACAAGAGGAGGTACTTTATTCACTCTATAATGTACAGCATGAGCTATGTCTTATCTAGACTGCTGATTAAAATAATGTCTTAGACAATTCAGCTTTGTATCGTGGCTGTTATATTGTGTATATATACTATATATATTATGAGTGGGTCCCTAAGCTCAGTAAGTGACAACAGCACAGAGAATGTGCAGTGAATCAGCAGAAAAAGAAGATGGGGAGCTACTGGGGCATCTTTGTGGGCATAGATTTTCCCTGCTAAAGGGCTGTGGGTGCCTTGGGCTTGTACAGAATTTCTAGCCTAATTCTTTGTTAAGGTTTAGTTATTCTTTGAAAAGAGATGTTAATTGACTATGGAATAAACCTAAAGGCAATTATTTTATATTGTGCCATAAAACTAACCCTTCCTCCCCCTATTTTCCCCTCTCCTCTGTCTTTCTTTCTTTTCCTAAGGATCCAACTCGTGTGGTCAGTCCGGTCATAGATATAATCAATTTGGACACCTTCGCATATATCGCTGCTTCTTCTGATCTGAGAGGGGGTGAGTTCAGTCAGTGATCTGATGGATATGTGTGCGCTTTTTTCCGATTAATTTTCCATTCGAATCCTGTAAAGTTTGTTGGAGAAGAATGTCAAAGTTCAATAGTAATTAAAGCAAATATAAACCCCAAAACAGCATTTTAACCAATGAAAGAAAATGTAATTCTAAGCAACTTCCTAACATACATTCATTAATTATGTCCAATGATTCACTCTTAAGTTAACTTTATAGAATGGCTAATTCTAAGCAACTTGTTCAATTGGCCTTCGTTTTTTGTTTTGTAGTTTTTGAATGATTTGCTTTTTTCTCTGACTCTTTCCAGTTTTCGAATGGGGATCACTGACCCCATCTGAAAGCAAATGCTCTGTAAGGCTACAAATGTATTGTTGTTGCTACTTTTTTATTTATTTTTTAATTATTTTATTATTTTTTTATTACTTTAAATTCAGTCCCTCTCCTATTCATATTCCAGTCTCTCGTTCAAATCAATGCATGGTTGCTAGGGGAATTTGGATCCTAGACACCAGACTGCAGAAACTGCAAACTGGAGAGCTGCTGAATAAAAAGCTAAATAACTCAAAAACCACAAATAAAAAAAAATTAAGACCAATTGCAAATTGTCTCAGAATATCACACTTTACATTTTACTAAAAGTTATATCGAAGGTGAACAACCCCTATATTTATTACTTCCCTCTCCTATTCATATTCCAGTCGCTCGTTCAAATTAGTGCATGGTTGCTAGGGTAATTTGGACCCTAGATACCAGACTGCAGAAACTGCAAACTGGAGAGCTGCTGAATAAAAAGCTAAATAACTCAAAAACCACAAATAAAAAAAAATTAAGACCAATCGTAAATTGTCTCAGAATATCACACTTTACATCTTACTAAAAGTTATATCGAAGGTGAACAACCCCTTTATGTATAAATGTCATTGCAATTGTGTCTTTTCCTCCTACTTTACTCCTGGCTCTGATTATAGATACAATGTTGCAAGTCAGTTCTCCTCCTGCAAAGTCAGGTCTGTTAATGAGCTGCTTCAGTTAAATTGTATCAAAAGTAGAAGCCACTGGGGCAGGGTATAAAAATGGACAGACAGACGCTACATTCAGTTGCAATTATATTTACAATTATCTTTAAAACCATTGGAAATGAGTAAAGCATGTATATTGGGAAGTTGCTCAGAATAAAGTTTTTTTTAATTAGGCAAAAAGTTGTTTTGGGGTTGAGTTCCCCTTTAAGCTAAGTCAAAATAAGTGCATGCTGAGGGGTTATGAAGCAGTGCATGCAAGATAATAAAAGCTAAAATATGCAAGATTCAAAGAAGGGTGAGGCCCGTTTTCGAGTGAAGCAGCAGCTCAAATCTTGATTAGTTAAAAAGACTTTATTAGGACATACAGAAGCCTAATGCGTTTTGTGCCTGTGCGAACACTTACTCATAGGTTTGAGTTCCCCTTGAAGCTGAGTTAGAATAAGTGCATGTTGAGGGGTTATGAAGCAGTGCATGCAAAATAACAAAAGCTAAAATATCCCATTTCTTCCCGTTATATATTCCGTCACATTTCGCCAGGCCGCCATGTTTGATAATGACAGGCTTGGGCTGTGCGCGGCTCATTAATTTCCGTGCAGATTATTTTCAAAGCGAGTTGTTTTCCAGAGAAGGATTTATTTCAGTCCGCTGACTGTGCTTCCATTAACACTTAGCGCAATCCATGCACCTGCTTTTAGTGAGCGTCGCATTAAATGGAGTGAGTCTAAACACATTACGCCGGCGGAAGGCAGAGAACTGTTGCTTTTAAGCAGCCGCCCCTCCTAAGTGCTGCAATTCGCTCAGGGACACTGGATGCCTTCGCTATTTATTAAATGGATTTTAGGCTGCATTTGAGATTAGGGCTGAGTTGCAGAGGGTATATTTATGTAGTTAAAAAAAAATCCTGAAACCTTCCGGCAGGTGATAATTCCCTATTAAGATCTATCAGCACGGCCGTGATTGGACCATTTAGATGATACATTGGCCAGTGTCAGTGCGCTCAGCAGAAAATTAAAACGTTTAAAGGGATTCATCATCTGAATGTTACCCCTAAGCCATTTATGTGAGTGCTGGAGTACACTTTTGTCCAGCAGCAATATTTCCTTAGTGCTACAGAAAAGTTACCTTTAATCGCTTCTAATCTGATGGAAGGAGGCAGCCATTTTGTCCTCTTCTAAACTTTCCCTGTTTGCTCTGCCAGATTCATTCCTTGCCTTCAGGGCAGCCATCTGGGGGGGACAGGGGGGAGAGTTGTAGGGGGCCCGAGGGTAAGGGGGGCCCGGCCACGCCACACTTACTTGATTAGCTAGGCCCCCCATCTTTCTGAGATCTTCTGACTTCGGGAAGGCATGGATGTTTAAGGGGCCCTGGCCACCAATTTTCTTATAATGTGGGGGGGGGCTGGCCACCAATTTTGGCCGCCAATTTATTTTTCTCATGTGGGGTCCTAGCCACCAATATTTTTTAATGGGGGGGCCCTAGCCACAAATGTTTTTTATGGGGGGCCCTGACCAACAATATATTTTTATTTTTTATTAACATGTGGGAACCCTAGCCACCAATATTTATTTTGTTTTTTTACTGTGTGGTGGGGGGCGGACCTGTGGGGTGGGGAGGGCGGACCTGTAGGTGGGACTTGTGGTGGGCGCAGCCCAGGGGGCCCAAGAAATTTTGTTGTATGGGGCCCTGTAATTTCTGATGCCGGTCCTGCTTGTCTTAATTTCATAGCTGAATTAATGGAGCATTTCTAGGGGCCGTTTAAGGGGAACTGTGGAGCTTAACCATAAATTTAGCAGCAGGAGAGCAGAATGCATCTACATTTATATTTGTACACTTTGAAATAGGCTCAGCTTTCTTCACGTTCACTCTCATGTTAATACAAAAGCATAAAGACAATTTGCTTACTTAATAATATGGATGTTCCACTTCTATACTAACACCTGTGCTTGGGTATTTTGGACTTGGGCAAAATTTCTAAATGCTGCACCCCTAGGACAGATTCTCAGCCAATGAAATGGGCAGCTTCAAAAGCTCTGATGAAACAGTGCCCTCTATTGGATACCTTTTTTTTAAAAGAAAATATGAAATATTATTCTTGGAAGAAATCACCCTTATGCATGGGAAACCTTAATTGTATGTAAAAAAAACCCTGGGAACCATATTGTTTTCAAAACCCATGTCAGGAATGTCCATTATGTTATATTTGTTATATTTGGGTTAGCATCCCTATAAATTAAGGACCTGGAACCCCACCATCGTCTCTGAATCTAGCCCTGAGCAAGTTTTCATTATGAGTCAGTATATCCTGTACATTTTCTCTATTAGGGTTCGACTGGAGTTTGCACTTCAAGTGGGAGCAGCTTTCAATGGAGCAAAAAGCAAGACGATTGGACCCCACGGAGCCCATTAAGTGAGTAGGGCAATGCTGCCCACCAAGGTCATGGGTCTATGGTTCTTCTGATTCTCATTCTTTAATGAGCTCTGCTTTTTTCATGTGCAAATAGAGAATAGATATGTACAAATAATTGCATTGTTTTTGATCTCTCAGGACTCCTGTTATAGCCGGTGGACTTTTTGTCATTGAGAAGTCTTGGTTCAACCACCTGGGCAAGTACGACACGGCCATGGACATCTGGGGTGGAGAGAACTTTGGTGAGTGACTCTGTTTATAGTGTTACAGTGCATAGTTGCAGAGTTTTTTATATTGGGTGAGAATCACATACTTTCTCTTTCCAAGGGACAAATGCACCAAATCCAATCCTTCTTAGATACTGGTGATCATAATAAAGCCAATGGCAGGGTGAGTAGGGGGGCAGAATGTGTACATGTCCATTTAATCGGAACAAATCACAGCTGTCCTTACTCCCTGTCTACGCATGTAGGAGCAAGAAGATGTGTATGTTACCAATGTGGACAACAGTAGTGTTGACCATTTGTTGAGGAATATGGTCATGGAGTTTGGTCACTGTTGATCTTATGGGCCAACTATGCAAAGAATCGTCATGAGAATCAGTTTAAACTAGAAAATCAACCTGTGTGTGGTGAAAACCAAAACTAGACATCAAACTGCTAACTCAATGGACCCCTACTAGTGGGGTCCATTGAGTTAGGACTGTTATGGCTGCTCAGTTTCTCCAGGTACAAGCAGGTTTCATTTACAGATTTATGTTGTGGCTTATGTATGGTATGTATTGTAGAACCAAGGTCTCCAAGGCAAAAAAGTATGGTGATTTCATGGAAAATTGCCTAAGACTTTTTAGAACTAGTGATGCACCGAATCCAGGATTCGGTTCGGGATTTGGCCAGGATTCGGCTTTTTTTTTTTTATCAGGATTCGGATTCGGCTGAATCCTTCTGCCCGTCTGAACCGAAAACAAGGAAGTAAAAAATGTTCCCCCACCCCTAATTTGCATATGCAAATTAGGATTTGGTTCGGTATTTGGCTGAATCTTTTGCGAAGGATTGGAGGGTTTCAACCGAATCCAAAATAGTGGATTCGGTCAGAACACACCTTGGCTGCTGGTTTTACAGACCGAAAGAGAGAAGTCGCTCACTTTGATTGACAATTTTTGTTGAGTACATATGTGAAGACTCACATCTGATCGGGGGCTACACCATTAAAAGGGTTGTTCACCTTTAAATTAACTTTTTAGTATGAAGTAGAGAGTGATATTCTGAGGGATTTATCTTTTTATTCAGCAGCTCTCCAGTTTGTAATTTCATCAATCTGGTTGCTAGGGTCCAAATTATAATAGCAACCATGCACAAATTTGAATAATAGACTGGAATATGAATAGGAGAGGCCTGAATAGAAAGATGAGTAATTATCAAAATTATCAATAACTATACATTTGTAGCCTTACAAGGCATTTGTTTTTATATGGGGGTCAGTGACCCCATTTACAGTAAAAGATAGAAAGAGTCAGAAGAAGAAGGCAAATAATGCAAAAAGTATAAAAAAAATTATATTCAATTGAAACGTTTCTTAGAATTAGCCACTCTATAACATACTAAAAGTTAACTTAAAGGTGAACAACCCTTTTAATATGAAACCCAAAACAATCACATTTGCTGTCGTCGGTACAAAACAAAGAGGCACTGGGTTTAATCGGAACATGGCGCCACTTGAAAGACTAAATTAATGGCAGCCGTTTTGCATTGCGGTGTAAGCAGCGGCTTTTACAATATTGTACGCGGTGTTTAAAATTCATTTACTCAAAAAAAAAACCTCCCTGTCTGCATATGCGAATATGCTGTAACGTCAGGATGTTATTCAAAAGTCTCATAAAATATGAATTATTAAATCTTTATTTTCCATCTCCCGAAAGCTCATTAAACAGATTGGTATTTACCAAGAGATAGCATGGAATTTCACTTGAATAGAAGGCACATAAATCACGCAGCAGTTTTTATGGGTGTGGGGGGGGGGTAGAACAACAACAAATCAATTCAAATGACTTGTTATTTTTGGTATATATTAATCAATATATTTCCTGTGGGTATTGTGAGCCTGGCATGCTAATCCTGCTGCTGCACTGAATCCTGGGGACGAGTAACAAGATGAATACGAGAGCAGCTCTCGGCATATCTATTGGGGGCAGGACTTCAGGAATGGAAACTCAGAGGAATGGCTCACGTTTCAGACTACTACTCATTTACTCGTGCCCTAAAGTGCAAGGAATCAGGGCCATGTTTTTCCCACAATGCAATAGTTGTTACCAATGATTTAAGTGCTCAGTGGAAGTTGCTACCCCGCCAATAAGTGCAAACAATACAATGATGTAGGTTCTCCCCCTTTTCATAACAGTCAAATAGATATAGTAAAATTACACATTGGTCAGGACCTACCCTTTAGTCCTCCATCTCCCCTCCTCCCAGGAGCCTCCAGGGCTGCTGTATCTGTTGTTACACCCCTGCCTGAAACAAATCAGTACAGGCTGGATGTGTACGATAATGGGGTAATGTACTAAAAGATGTGAATTTCAAACAAGGTCTTGTAACCCATAGCAACCAATCAATAGGTTTAATTCATGGCTCATATGTTTAGCATATGTTAAATTGCCCCTTTAGCGTCCTGTTACAGCTGGCTCTATGAAGTGAGAATATTCCAATCCTGTGATTGGCTATAGGCTGGTCTAACAAGGTGAATGTTCTAATGCTCTGATTGGCTACAGTCTTAAAGGGTTGGTTCATCTTTGAGTTAACCTTTGAGTTTACTTTTAGAGAGTGGTATTCCAAGACACTTTGCAATTGGTTTTCATTTTTTATTATTTGGGGTTTTTGAGTTATTTAGCTTTTTTATTCAGCAGCTCTCCGGTTTGTAATTTTAGCAGTGCGGTTGCTAGGGCTCAAGCAACCATGTATTGATTTGAATAAGAGACTGGGATATGAATAGGAGAGGCCCTGAATAAAAAGACGAGTAATAAAATTTAGCAATAACAATAAATGTGTAGCATTACAGTATATTTGTTTTTCATATGGGGTCAGTGACCCCCCATTTGAAAGCAGGAAAGAGGCAAATAATTAAAAAAACTAAATTAAAAAAAAAAAATTAAAAAAATAATTAATGAAGACCAATAAAAACATTACTTAAAAATGGCCATTCTATTACATACTGGGGGTCATTTATAAACAACGGGCAAATTTGCACTTGGGCAGTAACCCATGGCAATCAATCGGTTCTTTGCTTTCATTGTTCAACCTGCAGCTGGCTAAAAAATGCTAATCACTGATTGGTTGGTTGATATGGGTTACTACTGCCCAGGTGCACATTAGCCCAGTGTTTATAAATGAGCCCCACTAACAGGTAATTTAAAGGTGAACCACCCCTTTAACTTGTACAATAAATGGTCGAATACTCTGTTTGGCTCATGGCTGGTCTTGTATAGTTACTGCTCTAGTCCAACTTCTATTCCCCAAATCTAAGTTGATTCTGTATAAACCCACTAATGAAGAAGGCGTTATGCAGGTATACAGACGCTCGCAGACCAAGGAATTGCACTGAGTGAGCACGGAAATTCTAGGAAAACTCCCAGCTGCCGGGAACTCAGGAGTTAATAAGACGGAGCGGAAGGGAAAATCAATAGTGTCTGTTGTACATGGGTGAAACAGCACAAATGCAAATGGAATTACTAAGATACAGAGCGGTGTCTCGTGTCGGGACAAGCGGCCGCGCATGACTGAGCCAGAACAAGCTGATAGTTTAGAAGCTGACACTTTCTATTAAACAACACTATCTACAAGACGACAGTGAGACCAAAGCTGTTAACATCGCAGCAAATGAATGGAGAGAAGCATGATGAATGCAATTTCTACAGAACAATCTCACTGGCTGCTCCTGCCTGAAACACATTAGAAATGATACAGAATTTACCATTCTCCCCAGCAGGATCCCTTCGCTCTGTGCCTGTCTCAACATCATCCAAAAATATCACTTGTATTATACATATTCTGTTGGAATTGTGTACCCCCCCTGTCAATGATAAGTATATTAGAAGTCACTGAGGGGTTCTGTGACTAGGGATGTAGCGAACTGCCGTTTATGTGTTCGCGAACGCCGTTCGCGAACACCGGCAAAAAATGCGAACAGTTCGCGAACTGTTCGCGAACTTCGAACATCCGAAAATCGTTCGATTCGAACGATCGAAGGATTTTAATCGTTCGATCGAACGATTTTCGTTCGAATGGAACGATTGAAGCCATTCGATCGAATGATTTCATTCAATCCAATGGCTTCGATCGTTCGATTCGAACGAAAATCCTTCGATTTTAGCGATCGAAGGAATCGAATGGTCGAATGGTCGAACGATTTTGACGCGAACGCCTATTGGCGAACAGTTCGCTACATCCCTATCTGTGACCATATAAAGGCACAAGGCTGCAGGCTGAGTTATACAGGGAAGTCTGAGTATCACTTGTGTATTATAAGGGATAATGTACCCCCTACTGTAAATGATAAGGATAGTAGAAGTCACTGAGGGGTTCTGTGACCATATAAAGGCACAAGGCTGCAGGCTGAGTTATACAGGGAACTCTAAGTATCACTCGTGTATTATAAGGGATAATGTACCCCGTACTGTAAATTATAAGGATATTAGAAGTCACTGAGGGGTTCTGTGACCATATAAAGGCACAAGGCTGCAGGCTGAGTTATACAGAGAACTCTGAGTATCACTCATGTATTATAAGGGATAATGTACCCCCTACTGTAAATGATAAGGATATTAGGAGTCACTGAGGGGTTTTGTGGCCATATAAAAGCTGCAGGCTGAGTTATACAGGGTACTCTGAGTATCACTCATGTATTATAAGGGATAATGTACCCCCTACTGTAAATGATAAGGATATTAGAAGTCACTGAGGGGTTGTTCTGTGACCATATAAAGGCACAAGGCTGCAGGCTGAGTTATACAGGGAACTCTGAGTATCACTCATGTATTATAAGGGAAAATGTACCCCCTACTGTAAATTATAATGACATTAAACGTCCCTGAAGTTCTGTTCCCTCCCCAACTTTTTAACTGTTGCCCATTAGTCTTGGTGAAGAGGAATGTCAAGTGAAACATCCAAGGGTAATTATATGACTGGTTCCAGCACAAGGAGATGGGACAGAAGCAGTCAGACCTTGCAGTGTCCCTCTCCTCAGTCAATAGACGTAGATTATAGAGATTGACAAATTGGTTTCCAAGGAGGCAGATTGTATGAAGATTCTGCCTGACCGGTTCCTTTTCTGAATTCATTTATTTATTCCGGAGAATTCATTGGCTCCTGAAATGACAGTGTCCTCCTTTGGGACCAGGAATTCCATTCTCTGCTATCTTGCACTATTAGTCCAGCTTCTCAATATTCTCATTGCATTTTTAGCCTAAGGAAACGGATTTATTTATTTTTCTCCTCATTTCCCCGTGTATGGGATTGTTATACATTACTGTGGTGCTTATTAAGGCACCCACTGCGTGCAATATTACTATTAAAGGAATGGTTCCCCTTTAAGTTAACTTTAACTTTTACTATGTCATAGAATAACTAATCCTAAACAACTTTCAATTGGTATTCAGTATTATAGTTTTTTTTTTATTATTTGCCTTCTTCTTTCCAGCTTTCAAATGGGGGTCACTGACCCCATCTAACAACAATTTCTCTATAAGGCTAATATGTATTGTTATTGCTACTTTTTAATACTCATCCTTCTATTCAGGCAAATCCTATTCATATTCCTTTCTCTTATTCAATTCAATGCATGGTTGCTAGAGTAATTAGGACCTTAGCAACCAAATGGCTGAAACTGCAAACTGGAGAGCTGCTGAATATAAAGCTAAATAACTAAAAAAAAATTTGCAAATTGCCTCAGAATGTCACCCTCTACATCAGTGATCCCCAACCAGTAGCTCGTGAGTAACATGTTGCTCTCCAACCCCTTGGATGTTGCTCCCAGTGGCCTCAAAGCAGGTGATTATTTTTGAATGCCAGCCTTGGAGGCAAGTTTTGGTAGTATAAAAACCAGGTGTACTGCCCAACAGAGTCTCAATGTAGGTTGACAATCCACATAGGGGCTACCAAATGGCCAATCACAGCACTTCTTTGGCACCCCAAGAACATTTTTCATGCTAGTGTTGCTCCCCAACTACTTTTACTTCTGAATGTTGCTCACAGGTTCAAAAGGTTGGGGATCCCTGCTCTACATCATACTAAAAGTGAATTCATAAGACTCTCTGTAACCTTTTGAATAGATACAACTTCCAGCATTTCTTATTGATTAAAGCTGTTGGAGGCAGGTCCGGATTGAGAATTAAAATAGGCCCTGGCATTTCAGATACACAGAGGCCCAAACAGCTCCCACCAGCCCACTAAATACTGACTTTCTATAGCACCTTATAGCAGCCCCTCTGGCATTTGCCAGAACCCACAGATTGCCAGTCCGGGCCTGGTTGGAGGGGTACTGGGAATTATAGTTATGACTATACAACAGCACTATATCAGTCTATGGCCTCTACCTGTACTGATGAGTGAATCTGTCCAATTTTCTTCACTGAAAACATCATAAAACTGTCAAAAAATTTGCAAAAAGGAGAAAAATTTGCAAAACTTTGTGCAAAACATTTTTGTTTAGTCGCGCAAAGTGAAACTTGCATGGGGCGAATTTTTCAGACTGTTTCATAAAAAATTTTGCGGCTGGTGAAACGCGGAAGTTTTTCAGCGAATCTGTACATGGCTGAAATTTTTCTACTTGCTCTGCATGGCACATTGGGGCAGTTGGAAAGGGGGATAATATTGGAGAGAGTCAGCAATTTAACGAGCCATGATACCCATTTATGGAACAAAAGAGTTAGGTCTTAAGACAATGTATCCTTCAGGACTCCTAATCAGCTGCCACGTGCTACATTGTTTCAGGAATCAGAAGCAGCAGTGCAAACATAAAGGGAATGTAAATGTAGCTAGACTTTATTGCAATACACCCAGCACTGTGAGTCGCTGATAGTCACCATACATATAAGCTGGAGTCATACATGCGTGTCGTGTTCCGGTGTGAATAGCGGCCGTCATATTACTGCCAGCGGACTGAGCGTTGGGATTTGTTGTGTCAAGCAATTGTCATGTATTGTCAGAAGCACAAAACAGAATTAGTGAGTCAGCCAGGGGCTTCTCCAGATGCTGTGAAATACATCTTCCGCCAGCTGAGAATTCTGGGAATTGCAGTTATAGACAGACTAGGGGGAGGAGGATATTGATGAGCAAATTTGTCCCTTTTTGCTTCGCCGGAAATTCACAAAACTCTGAAAAAATTTGTAAAACTCTGAACAAATAATATCAAAAATAATATTTCCGTGCAGCAATTTTTACGTGAGCAACGGTTGTGTTGCAGCAAATTTTTCCGAGCAAATTTTTGCAGCAGTTTCGCTAAAAAATCCGCAGGTGGCGAAGTATAAAAATTTGCCATGTGGATCCATGCCTGACCAATAAATTCAGCCATCACTAGAGGAGGATAACTGTTTAACTTCGTGTAAATGCTATACGTAATTGCAGTATTCTAACTGTAAGGGGCAGATTTATCAAGGGTCGAATTTTGAATTTAAAAAACTTCGAAATTCGCTTTCAAAAAGACCAACCGAAATGAAAGGTTTTTTGTTTTTTTTGGCCGAATAGGTCAGTTTTCGATCGAATCGTACGAATCAAAGTTTTTCCCAAAAAAACTTTGATTTTTCAAAGTTCACCAATTGACTCCAAATAGGTTCTAGGTATGTCCCCCTTCGGCTAAAACAGCAATTTGGCAGCTTTTAGATGGCGAATGGTCAAAGTCAAATTTTTAAAGAAACAGTACATGATAAATTACGAAATTCGGATTTTTGGATTTTTTCAAATTCGAATTGAATTTGGACTATTCCATTGTGGAAGTACACAAAAATTAGCTCGAAATTCGAATTTTTTTCATTTGAATTTTCATTTCGACCTTTGATAAATCTGCCCCTAAATCTAGCAAGTTTGTATTGTTGCCGTTCTATACAGGCCATGCACAAAAATAACAGGCTGCTCCTGCTGAATTGTGGTTAGTACACAGGAAACCTAATCCTCCAGTGGGGGGCAGCATAGGAAAGACCTCGCTTCCCCATTTGTGGGTCGCAGGCGGGTCTGGGTTGAGCTCTTCTACTTGATCTTACACTTCAGGCTTCTGGTTTTATAGACGCGCGCCTGCTCACCCCGCCACTTTTGTGACATCATCGGCATGGCAGGTTGGCGCGGGTCTATAAAAGGAAGGAGGAAGTCAGGCGCGAGCTGGCGCAGATTGAGGGAGGTCGGGTCCGGGTTGGGTCGCGGAAAACTCGACCTGCCCATCACTAATGAGCACCCTAGCAAAAGTGCAGCTCCACCTACTGAACAGCACAGAGCATTGTATACAGACACTACGAATACGTCGAGTAAGTGCGATGTGCAATAATAGACCCAAAGTTGTGCATGTAGCAAAGCCATTAAAGGTCCTTGCTCATAAACATGCATTGTGTTAATAAAGAAAGCTTTAAAGGGCATGTAAAGGCAAAAAAATAAAATGCCATTTTTACTTTCTTTAATGAAAAAGAAACCTATCTCCAATATACTTTAATTAAAAAATGTGTACCATTTTTATAAGAAACCTGACTGTATGCAGTGAAATTCTCCCTTCATTTACTGCTGTGGATAGGAATTGTCAGATGGTCCCTAACTGCTCTGCAGGGAAACAATCATACTTATGAACAGCAGGGGGAGCCCCCACCTTACTTCCCAGCCATGCAGAACTCAAGCAGCTTTGTTTATGACGATCCCTAAGCAGCCCAGACCACACTGAGCATGTGCACAGTCTTAGTCTTGCAGAGATGTTTAACAAAGTTCAAGATGGTGACCTCCTGTGGCCAACTTTGAAAGCATAAATTATTTGTTTGATCACTGACCCCATCTAAAAAAACAAATGCTCTTTAGTGCTACAACAGTTTTTTCTATTTTTCTATTCAGGCCTCTCCTATTCACATTCCAGTCTCGCATTCAAATCAGTGCATGGTTGCTGGGGTCATTTGGACCCTAGCAACCAGATTGCTGCAATTGTAAACCGGAGAGCTGCTGAACAAAAAGCTACATTACACAAATAATAAAAAATGAAAACCAATTGCAAATTGTCTCCGAATATCACTCTCTACATCATACTAAAAGTTAATTTAAAGGTAAACAACCCCTCTTTAATGTATTAGAAGTCAGTTCTTCTCCTGGTCTGTTAACCAATTGGCTTCTGCTACATGGTTTCATGTACTCCACCCCAAAACGGTTTGCATAATGAAAGGAAATGTGGGTCTTTAAGTAACAGAAAAGTGAATAGTGAACTACAACTCCCATAATCCTCAGTCAGGATCATTGAAGCTGCAGTTAAGCACCAGTAGTTAGTTTGTACTTTATGAAATTTCCCACTCCCGGCAGCAGATTTCTCTGTATTTAAGTAGAATTTCTATCTGTGACAGAATGGTTCAGGGATGGAAGTAACAGCATTTTTGTCCTTGGGTGATAAGGAATAATTCCCATCAGTAGAGACGCGACTCAGTACATTCCATGTTAGCTCTGATTAGAATTGCACGGTGGAGCATAATCTGTTTAACCCAAGGCATGGAGCCATCTGATATTATTTGTGCACTGGGCTAATAGGAATGAGACACGGCTAAACTCCATTTCTTTTCAGAGATCTCGTTCCGCGTGTGGATGTGCGGCGGCAGCCTGGAAATAATACCCTGCAGCCGAGTGGGACACGTGTTCCGGAAGAAACATCCCTATATCTTTCCAGAGGGCAACGCCAATACTTATATTAAGTAGGTACATTGCTTCTCCTGCCCATCATGAATCATATACTGTATCACCAGCTCAAAATTGGCCCAATGTGTAATAAAGAAAAATAAATGTGGTTTTAGGGGGCGTCATCCCCACAAAGAGATATCATCAAGTATCTATCCTAGCTGACAGTCGCTACTACTATGTGCCACACACTGTGCTACCATGCAAGTAGCGGAGCCGGGATTATTGTACATTACAAGTCCCCCATTGGTACACCCCTAGGTAGTATATTGCCCATATCGCTGAAGGGAATATTGCTGGAAATGGAGAAGGGTGGTTTGATCACTATATTTCTTCTAAAATTAAAAAAAAAAACCTTACTTTTTCACCATTCTGTACCTATCATTGTCTTTAATCTATCCCTCACATTAGATCTTGTGCAATCTTTCCCTCACATTGTCACAATAATATCCCTCACATTCTATCTCTCACATTTCTATTCCTCGCATTGTCACAATTCTATCCTTCACATTCTATCTTTTTCATTCGGTCCCTCCCATTCAAAATATTTCTTACTTTATCACCATTCTATCCCAATCATATCATAATTGTATCCCTTTCATGCTATCCCTCTCATTGTCATTATTCTGTCCCTCACATTCTATCTCTTACATTTCTCACTATTCCATACTAATCCTTCTAGATCTCTCTGCAGCCTTTGACACAGGTGACCACACACTCCTACTAGACATTCTACACTCATCTGGCATTCGGGACACTGCTCTTTCATGGTTTACATCTTATTTGTCTGACCGTTCCTTCAAAGTTGCCTTCTCTAACTCTACTTCTACTACGTTCCCTCTCTCTGTCGGAGTTCCTCAAGGCTCTGTTCTAGGCCCTCTGCTGTTCTCGCTCGGTACAACTTCACTAGGAAAACTTATTCAGTCGTTTTGACTTCAGTATCACCTTTATGCTGATGACACCCAACTCTACTTGAGTTGGGTGTCTAATCCTGACCTCTCTCCTTCTGTCCTTTTCCACGTTAGACTGTCTCTCTGCTGTCTCCTCCTGGATGTCACAGTGCCACCTGAAACTGAACCTTTCAAAAACAGAACTCATTATATTTCCTCCAAGTTTTTCCCTGTCCCTCAGTTATCACTCACAGTTAACAACACCACCTTTCTTTCCACCACACAGTCACACTGCCTAGGAGTTATACTAGACTCACATCTGTCTTTTTCAAACACATGCAAAATCTTGTCGTATTCAACTGCGCAGCATTGCATTAATACGACTATATCTCAGTTCAGAATCAACCAAAACACTTATTCAGTCTCTTATCATCTCCCGCCTTGATTACTGCAACCTACTCCTCGCAGACATTCCAACAAGTCGCCCTTCACAACTCCAATCTGTTCTAAACGCGGCCGCTAGACTCATTCATCTATCTCACCGCTCAACATCAGCTGCTCCCATATGTATGTCCCTTCACTGGCTCCCAATCTCCTCTAGAATCAAATTCAAATTACTTACACTTACATTTAAGGCCCTTAATGATGAAGCCCCTGCCTATATTTTATCGCTGATCTCCAAATACTCTCCTTCACCCAACCTTCGCTCTGCTTCTGATCTTCACCTCACTTCTCCTCTCATCACTTCTGCCCATTCTCGTCTACAAGACTTCTCTCAGGCTTCTGCTTTTCTCTGGAACTCTGTGCCACAAGCTGTCAGACTTTCTCCTTCTTTCCAAACTTTCAAGCGCTCCTTAAAGACCCATCTGTTTAAAGAAGCTTATTCAATGTACCTTAATCAATCATTGCTGTATCAAAAATCACAAATTGTTTCTAAAATCCTTATGTCTCAATTGTACCCTAACCTTTACTTTGTAAACTCTAATTTGTAGGGCCCTCTAATCCTATTGTACTCTGTAAATCCTTGTTTGTTATCCACCATTTATTCCCTGTTTGTTATAACTGCAGTAAAGCACTGCGTATCTTGTCAGCACTATATAAATAAATGATGATAATGATGATGACCCCCCACATTCTATCTCTCACACTGTCACAGTTCTTCTATTCTTCACATTATATCTCTAACATTCTATCCCCCACATTCTATTCCTCACATTGTCGCAATATATCCCTCACATTCTATCCCCTACATTGACACAATTCTATCCTTCACATTCTATCCCACACATTGACACAATTCTATACCTCACACTGTCAAAATTCTATCCCTCGCATTGTCACAATAATATACCTCACATTTTATCCCACATTCTATTCTTCACATTGTCACAATTCTATGCCTCACATTCTATCCCACACATTGTACCCCTCTCATTGTCATAACTCTATCTCCCACATTCTATCCCTCTCATTGTCACAGTTGTAGCCCTCACATAATCACCATGCTATCTCACTCATTTCCACCATTCTGTAGTAAAAGCCAGAATTATTATTGTATTACAAACATCATTGTTGCTGAGGTATGCTCCTACCTGTAGTAGCGAGTGGATACCTTATATACACACACGGGTCTCGTACAGAGCACTGTAGTATCATGGAGGCACACAATATAATAAACATGCACAGTATCAATGCATAGGCCTTTTATTGTTAATTACTTTCAGTAATGGATGGCTTTGTTTGGCTGAGGCAGTGCGGCTCCCTGGGCAGCGCTCATTGTTAAACGCAACTAATAATGAGAATATTAATAATGTAATAGATCACAGGTTTGCTCTTTTCCCTTCTTTCCCTGCAACCAGCAGTTATACATTCCCCCAGGAGCACTAACAGCAGGCGGCGGCTTCTTGGGCAAATACTGATTCTTCATTCAGAGCAACCAGGCTCTTTGGGCTCAAAAAACAAGAATTTGCACTGTTTGCATTTACAGCAATGCTGCCTGAAGAAGTCTCTGCCCAATATAGCTGTAAGAGTGAAAGGGATAGGAAAGTTTAGCATCAAATACATATATTGTTGTGTTTCTTCCTATAGAAATTAGGATGTCATGTATGCACCCCTGTCCATGCCCCATTATGTCCAAACATGCTTAATTTTATTAGACCGCTTCAATCTTAAGTCTTGTGCCTTTATATGGTCACAGAACCCCTCAGTGACCTCTAATATCCTTATCATTTACAGTAGGGGGTACATTATCCCTTATAATACATGAGTGATACTCAGAGTTCCCTGTATAACTCAGTCTGCAGCCTTGTGCCTTTATATGGTCACAGGACCCCTCAGTGACTTCTAATATCCTTATCATTTACAGTAGGGGGTACATTATGCCTTATAATACATGAGTGATACTCAGAGTTCCCTGTATAGCTCAGCCTGCAGCCTTGTGCCTTTATATGGTCACAGAGCCCCTCAGTGACTTCTAATATTGAGACCCTTTATGCATAGTTTAGTAGGGAAGAATAAATGTACATTTATATAATATATTGGGGGTCGGCACATACAGTGGTATATCATGCTGTGCAAGGGTTGGTATCTGAGCTGTGAGACAAGGCAGATATAACTGATAAATTCAAGGCTTTTGCTGTCACTCCGCAGAAACACTAAGCGCACAGCTGAAGTTTGGATGGATGAATTCAAAAACCATTATTATGCAGCACGGCCGGCTGCTCAAGGGAGACCGTATGGAGAGTATGTATCACTTCCTTCCAGTTGATAGAAGGGAAATATAAAATAATACAGATTTTAGTTGTGTTGGGAAGTTTATGCTCCCTGTGAAATTAAAGGGGTTGATGACCTTTAAATCAACTTTTAAGTATGATGTAGAGAGTAATATTCTGAGACAATTTGCAGTTGTTTTTGATTTTTTTTTATTTCTTTTGAGTTATTTAGCTTGTTATTCAACAACTCTCCAGTCTGTAGTTTTAACAATCTGGTTGCTAGGATCCAAATTACCCTAGCAACCATACATTGATTTGAATAAGAGACTGGAATATGAATAGGAGAGGCCTGGATAGAAATATGAGTAATAAAAAGTAGCAATAACAATACATTTGTAGCCTTATAGAGTGTGTTTTTTTAAATGGGGTCGGTGACCCCCATTTGAAAGCTGGAAAAAGTCAGATATAGAACAGCTAAATGTTAAGACTGTGCCAAGTTCTTAATGTTACAGTTCCTGAATGTAATTGGCTGTCATTAAACTTCATGGCATTGCAGAGATCCTTGGGGACCCGGCCATATTCTGACTGGGGTTGTTTATTGGCTCATCATATTAAATTAAGTATATACATATATATATAAATCATTGGAACTGGACTTACTGTACTATAAGAATTAAACAACCACCTGACACTTCTGTGTTTGATGAAGTACAACTCCCAGAACCCTCGAGCCTCAAGGGTGGGTGTTTTTGGGAGTTGTGTATCATGAACAGACTTGTATGGGACACCAGAAAGTCCGGAGGGGCCACAGACAAACCTGTGTATGTGTGTAACTTGCGTGTTTATATGTGTCTGTAGTGTTACATATCTGTCCTGTTGTTTTTCTGCTGCAGCATCCAGAAGCGATTGTTACTCAGGAGGACGCTGAAGTGCCGCTCCTTCAAATGGTACTTGGAGAATGTGTATCCGGAGCTCCAGTGAGTCCCTGATATTGGATATTAACCCTTTATAATCTGCCCAGGTGTCTGGTCATAATAAAACCAGGGATGGTACTGTGGGGGTGGGGAATAAGTAGGAACAATAGTCTGTATATTAGCATTGGGGCGATAAGAAATAAGTGTAATAGTCTATGTACTACAGCAGGAAGATTTATTCAGTGATGGATTTAATGCCTTGTAGGATCCCAGCCGAATCCTTATCTAAATCAGGAATAATCCGGCAGAGGCAGCGATGCATCGAGTCTCAGAAGTCAGAAGGAACTGATCCCCCATCTCTGAATTTAGTCCCGTGCAGCAGCCTTAAAGGGGTTTCTTCACAATCTCAGGTACCTGCCTTTCTGCATCGCTCCTGCTTCCCTGGCTATGATTAGATTATTATTATTAGATGGCGTCTAACAGGTCTGAACTGGGAGTGAAAATAAGCTCTGGCATTCTAAGTACAGAGAGGCTCTCTCATAGTGACTCTCTATTAGGGATGCAGCAAATTCACTGTTTTAGGAATTGAGTGTACTTTGCATATGTAAATTAGGGGGAAAGACAACTGCTCGCACAGTTCGTGGTTAAGACATTTTTTAATGCCATGTTTGTATGACAAATTCGATTCTGCCAGGCACTTGGATTTGGCCAAATCCTGCTGAAAAATGGCAAATCATGGTCGAATCACGAACCGAATCCCGGATTTGGTGCATCCCTACCAGGGCCGGCCAACACGGCCAGGCGCCCTAGGCAGCCTGGCCAGGTATAATGCCCACAGGCACACATGAGCGAAAAAAGCCAAATGCGCGCATGCGCAAAAAAACCTAAAAAGCACACATTCACATCTTCAAGAGGGAACTGGATTAGGGGGTAGGAGAAGCAGAGAAGGCGCATGCCTGGTGCCCCCGCAGCTTTGCGCCCTAGGCACGTGCCTACTCTGCCTACCCCAAGTTCCGGCCCTGATCCCTACTATAGTATCTTACAGCAGCCCTACTTCCATTTGCCCGAACCCACATATTTCCAGTCTGGGCCTGGAGCCTAATCCCTGGCAGGTAAATATGTCCCGACTCCCGATGAGGCAGAGTCTCTCGCTTCTACTCTTTAGTAGCAATCAGAATGCAGATGAACCACAGATCTTTTACAATAGAAATAAAATGTGATTTGTGTTGGGTTCTCTAGTCACTGGCTTCTGCGCACCATATCCATTGTGACATTAATCACTGCCCCCACGTTTGCACTTTGCCCCCCCTAAAAGTTCATTTTCAGTCTTTCCGCCTCTTTATCTGTGTATTGGGTTCCTCTGTGGCACTCGCCAGCCCCCCCACCTCTGATTTCCCTTTTTATACAATATAGAGAGCAGGTTTCGCTATGTCAGACATTTCATCTGGCGCTTTTGCTTGTAACGCTTATTTCAGAGCCTTGTGACAGTCATGATTTTAATTCCCTTTTCTCATTAATAGTGCCGGGAGATTAATAGATTGTTTCAATCTTGTGCTAAGTCAGCGCCAGCAGTGCATGGAACTTTATATTAAAATGTGAGTTGCTTTTAAACGCGGCTGATTCTCTCGTGCGATACGCGGAGTGATCCGGCCGCTGGATTTATGCAAAGAGGGGGACACCTAGGGGTCTGCTCTCTAACTGCCGATGGCTCCAGCCTCATGGACTCTGAATTCTTCAGGCATGGAGTGATGATCAATTAGGAAGGGGAGACAGGGGCGCTCCAACCCCCCGCCGTGTGTTTGGTATTATATATTGGAATCCTTTTCTGTCTAGCGGTTAATTGTTACATTCATCAAAACTTGCTCACCGCTGTTCTAAAATGGTTCGGGTGCACTTGCCCCGAACCCTCCGCTTTAAACTTTCCAATATAGTAAGTTGTGGGTCACTCACCGCTCCTGTTCAGTGGCCCGGGTGCTGCGCCCCGAACCCTCAGCATGGGGGAGACATCAAGATCTGGAAATTAGCAGTTTGGCACGCACTCAGCAGGACTCCAGGTAGCGGTAAAAAAACTCTTTACTTTATTGCACAAACATGTATCGTCCTAACGCGTTTCGTGTGTTACCACACCATAGGATGCCTATGATTACGTGTGGTAACATACGAAACGCGTTAGGACGATACATGTTTGTGCAATAAAGTAAAGAGTTTTTTTACCGCTACCTGGAGTCCTGCTGAGTGCGTGCCAAACTGCTAATTTCCAGATGGAGTGATGATCAGCCTAAAGTATATACAGTATATATGGGATACATTTGCTGAAAATGCTGATTTGTTTCAAAGTATCTCCTTTTAGGATGCTGCCCTATGGTCCTGCCCTATAGTCCTTGCAGCCCAGGGGAAGTTCAGTTTACAGGAGCTTATCCAGTAAGAAGTCCCTCTACTTATGCATTTCATTGGCCCCACAATTTCAGGGCAGAGCTACAGACAGGGCCACCATAAATTATATATAGGGTGACCTGTGTCAGGACTATGGTAGCATAGGAATTTCCCTGTACTAAGCACAATTCTGCAGAAACAGCCTCTTAAGTTTGCTCATAGCCTGAACAGACAGGTACCGTAGGATTATGCCGGCATAGTTATTACCTTGTAATAAGAACAATTCAGCAGGAACAGCCTACTAACTTTGCTCATAGTATAGATAGTACCATAAAACTATGGCAGCATAGGTATTCCCCTGTACTAAGCACAATTCAGCAAGAAAATGTAAGGGTGTAGTGGCCAATTAGTAGCCATAAGACAAGTGCCAAATAATTACTTTAGATACAATGAACTGTACAAGGAAGGGAGTAGAGAAGTATAAAATGAGTGCATATATAACTCAGTCTAGTTCAGCTTGATCAGCAATATTTATTTTCCATGGCATTAATACATTCCTTCAGTAATCGCAGGCCGTTTGTATCTCCCTAACGCTGCAAATGAATGCAACTCCTCGGGCGCAGGGAACGGGGGAATCAAATTGTTTTAAATTTTAAGAAAAGACTCTCTTTCATTGGCCATTAATCATGGTCAGGCCCGGGAACGTTGTCACATTCCCCATTAGATTGCAGGAGCCTCGCTCAAACAAATGCATTGCCTGGCGGCGGCGTCACTTACGAAAGCTGAGAGATAATGTAAGTAAATCCCCAATTCTAAAGGTGCATTGTCATTGCAGGAAGGGTCCATTAAAAATTCTGGCTATAATGCTATTCCTTTCAGAGCCATTCAGCAGCCGGGCAGCGTCTGATAGAGCAAAGGATTATGGATATTGTGCAAGTGCTTTTGGGTATATTAATACATGAGCAGCAGGATGTACAGAGATAATGTTCTGCGACTCCTCGCTCTGCTATAATACCCTGGCGGGCGTAATTCATTGCCTAGGGATTAATACATAAGAATAGGACTGGGGACAGCACAGGGATATTACATACTCATATCAGTTTCATTTCTCTGGCAGCAGATGTGGAGTTGGCAGTGCACAAAAGTTATTCACAAGATGCTGCAAAACATGATCCTATACTAAAGCTCCAATGCAGAGACACATTGGAACAGCAGTGCCCGACAGCAGAAGGGAGATGTACAAGGGTTATATTGTATTATGAGCAAATATGACTGCAGCTCACGGATGTCTGTAGTAGCGGATACTCCTACATCATCTCGATCTTGCCCTGCTCTCTCTGTCTGACTTTAGTATCTCCATCTTGCCCCATGTTGCCATCTTGTAAACTTTCTGCACCTTACACTACTGACCCATCTTCCCCTATTGGGTACTGCCCTACTCTCTTTCTATCGTGCCCTACTGACACCTTCTTTCCCTACTGTCACTATCTTGCCCTGTTTTCTCTATCATACAATTTCTATCTTGCCCTTCTATCTTAGTCTTATCCTACTGTCAAATCTTGCCCTATTGTCTCCATCTTGCCCTACTGTCAACATCTTCCTCTTATGTCAACATCTTGTCCTACTGTCTATATCTTGCACTTCGGTCTCCATCTTGCTCTACTGTCTCCATATTGCTCTACTGTCTCCATCTTGTTCTACTGTCTCTATCTTGCTCTACTGTCAACTTGTTCCTCTTATGTCAACATCTTGCACTACTTTCTCCATCTTGCCCTGCTGTCACCATCTTGCCCTACTGTCTCCATCTTGCCCTGCTGTCACCATCTTGCTCTACTGTCTCCATCTTGCTCTTGTGTCACCACCTTGCCCTACTGTCTCCATCTTGCTCTACTGCCATCATCTTGCCCTACTGTCTACATCTTGCCCTGCTGTCACCATCTTGCTCTACTGACTCCATCTTGCTCTTCTCTCCCCATCTTGCTCTACTGACACCATCTTGCCCTACTGTCTCCATCTTGCCCTGCTGTCACCATCTTGCTCTACTGACTCCATCTTGCTCTTCTCTCCCCATCTTGCTCTACTGACACCATCTTGCCTTACTGTCTCCATCTTGCGCTACTTTCACCATTAGCCCTACTGTTGTTATCTTGTTCTAATGTCGGCCTCTTGCCACCCTGTCTACATTTTGGCCTAGTGTCCGCTTTCCAACAATAGGTTAGTAAATGCTCCTGCTGATTGGTTGCTAATGGCAACTCGATGAAGGGCTAAGTTTCCTCCTTTTATTTCATTAGCCATTTTGATCTTAAATATGTACAATGTTAAATTCCACGTAGGAATCACTAACCTCACATGCATTCTCTCACTCTTAGGAATGGGTATATACTCAGGTTCAGCAGATCAGCCAGGGGCAACTCTGCATGTCAGTGCACACTTTATTCCCGGGAACGCAAGTTGTACTTTTGCCCTGCAAGGAAGGAGATGGGAAACAGGTATTTTTCTTCCCTACATATTTTATTTTTTAACAAACACATAATATATGGTATTTATCATTTTAAAGGAAATGTTAACCGAGCTAGATTAACTTAAGTCCATTTCATGTATATAATTTCATCTTGTATTTAATATATATTTGAAATATTATTTTAAAAAATTTCCCTTCTAAGCACTTTTGTCATTTACATAATTTTCTTTTCTAATTTTCGAAACATGATCCGTTTTAACACTTATAATATAATGAATTTGAAACAACAGCGGCTTCTTCTGCCTGAACTGTCTACAGAAAATGAATTTAGTCAAAAAAGGAAAGTCTTGTGATGTTGCTCTGCTCAGAAAATTAAGTTAGAACAAAAAACAGTCATGTGATGTTTTTCTGGTCAGTCCTAAGCAGAGCAACATCACAAGGCTTTCCTATTCTCACTAACTTAATTTGTAGCCAGTTGGCTGAAATAAGCAGCAGGTGGCGCTGTTGCTTCAATATCATTATTTTAGCAGTTTAGCTTGATATAAAATATTAGCATTTATTACAGTAAATTTGCCTTTCAAAATTCCTGATTCCTTCTGTATTGTTTTATTTTGTCAGAGATGGAGCAAAGTGGCTTCCCATATTGAGCACATGGCGTCTCGCTTCTGCCTGGATACAGATATTATAGGAGACACGGAGGAAAGTAGAGAAATTGTGATCAACCCATGTGAGACCACGGCCATCAGTCAGCGCTGGGAGATGGTGCTCCACGATTTAAACTAAGAAGACCAACATAAATGGGAGCCTCAAGAACCCAACAGCTTACAATTCAAGGCAAACTCAGGCTTAGGGGGAAAAGAAGGAGAATCCAGAATGGAAGCAGTAGATAAAATAACCAACTAGCAATTCACACGCTTTCTCGCTGGGTTCTACAGAAAGTTCTGATGATGTTCCCATGTCACTGAGGCAATGAAAATGGGATAAATATGTCTCCGCTTGGCAGGACAGAAGCACACGATTAGTAGGATAAGGCAGCAGAAATCAGCACAAAGGGTTAAAGCAGTCTATGCTCATTTATTGACCTCCTTTACCCTCATCATTCCCAGAATGGAGTTACTTTTCTAATCTGTAGTTTCTGTAGCCAAAAGTCTGTAGTTTATTTTGGAATCTTTTGAAAAAAAAAAAAAGTCCAGACCAAGCTGGGCAGGCTCACTTTCAGGTGGTATTAAAAGGACCGGTAACAACCAGAATAAAAATGATTTCTATGGCTTGTGGCTTGACAGGCCACTCTCCCGTACACATAAATACGTTTCCTTTAAACCACAAGTCTTTATTTTTCTTGCCATGTGTCTACTATAAGCCCTGCTCTGCTCAGCCATCTTTAATCGTATGGTGGCAAAAGTGAGCCTGCCCAACTTTGGGAATGGAATTTATAGCAGCGATGGGGCAATGACAAAACTTTATATATCTAATACTTGTTTTCATTTGCCGAGTGTATAATATTGAAATCTATTTTCCTTGATTATTTATGACAAAGATATAGATGATTATACTATGGAGGGGATGGGGGCAATGCTGAACTTTGATATGATTGGCTGTAGTAACCCAATGCACTAATGTTTCAGAGGGAAAGGGGGAGGGGGTCGGAGACTTTATAATTCTGTATTTACCAAAGTTTTATTAAACTGTTAAAGAAATGAAAATGCTGTAAAGCTTTGTTCCGATGAACACTGAAAATAAAAATAAATTTTTTATCATAAAAAATGGCATTATTGATAATGTCCACATTTGGCAGCTGTTTTAGTCATATTCAGCACTGTATTAACCCAAAACTTGCCAGTAAGATCACAGCAGAAAATGGATACAGAGCATTGCAGACTTGCTATTAAATCTGTGCACTAAATAGCATTGCACTTGCTAGTAAGATCACAGCAGAAAATCTGATTGTGTATCCCAAAAATGTAACTTATCATGCTTTTTTTTTATCACCCCTTTTAAACCACAATGAGCACTTCCAGAAATGCTAGTAAGATGGATTTAGAGCATTGCATTTACTAAAGACATACCAATAAAATCACTGCAGAAAATGGATAACAAGCATTGAAATAACACCAGGCATGCTGAAATTGAATAATGTGCATGGTATTAACCTCGGATATGCCAGTAAATCACTTCTGAAAACGGATTCAGAGCATTGCCTCAACACTAGACATGCCAGTAAGATAACTTCAGAAAATTGATTCGGAGCATTGCATTAACACAGACATGCCAGTAAGATAACGAGGGATGCACCAAATCCAGGATTCGGTTCAGGGTTCGGCCAGGATTCAGCCTTTTTCAGCAGGATTCGGATTCGGCCGAATCCTTCTGCCCGGCCGAACCGAATCCTAATTTGCATATGCAAATTAGGGACAGGGAGGGAAATTGTGTGACTTTTTGTCACAAAACAAGGAAGTACAAAAGTTTTCCCCTTCTCATCCCATATGCAAATTCGGATTTGTTCAGTATTTGGCCGAATCTTTCGCAAAGGAATCGGGGGTTCCAAAATAGTGGATTTGGTGCATCCCTAAAGATAGCTTCAGAAAATGGATTCAGAGCATTGGATCAACACCAGACATGCCAGTAAGATAACTTCACCAAATAGTATTCAGGATTCAGAGTACTGCGTTTTCCCCTGACTTGCTAGTAAGATCTTAGTAGTAAATGGATTCAGATTACTGCATTAATCCCAAAAACATCAGTAGATTCAAACATGCCAGCGAAATCACTGCCAAAAAGGAAAAACGAGCATTCTATTAATCTCAGGCATGTTAGAAAGATCAATGCAAAAATGGAGGCAATCTTTGGAAGAAGGGGGGGCAGAATTGGGTCAGCAGATCCAAACGCACCTGCACCTTAGGAAATTCATTACACGAGGAAGAAGGTCTTTGCATAGATTGGGAATCCTAAATGAATGTACAGTATGTAAAGGTAGAAAGAAGGAATATGCTTTAGGAATTAACATCTGTCTGTCTGTGCTCTCAGTGAGTAAATACTAAACTTGTGATTATAATGCAGTCCCCTCTGTGGTCAGGCCCAATGTCAGGTCCTAAGTAATTTCCAATGAAGAGCTCTTGGCAGATTATACTGTGTGACTATATATATATATAATACACAAAAGCCATGAATATCTTGTAAATTATATCCTTATAAACGGTGAGTTCTGATGTAATTTCTGTCACATGACTCACTAAAATTTGTGTATTATAATTAATAAAGTACCCCCAGTTGTAAAATATGAGGATATTATAAGTTACCTCGGAGTTCCATGACCTGTATAAAAACACTTGGCCTTCGGCCTCGTACTTTTATATGGTCATGAAACTCCTCGGTAACTTATAATATCCCTATATTTTACAAGAGGGGGTACTGTATTCACTGTATAATACACAAAAGCCATGAATATCTTGTAAATTATATCCTTATAAACGGCGAGTTCTGATGTCATCGGTTATAAGTTCTTATGTCATTTCTGTCACATGACTCACTGAAACTTGTGTATTATAATAAATAAAGTACCCCAGTTGCAAAATATGAGGAGTTCCATGACCTGTATGGTCATGAATCTCCTCGGTAACTGATATCCTTATATTATAAGAGGGGGTACTTTATTCAATATATATATATATATATATCATCATATATAATACAATATTTGATCGTGCACCTCAGCAAACTAAGAGAAAAGAGTGCGGACACCCATGGGACTTATATATATATATATATATATATATATATATATATATATATATATATTCGGATTCGGCAGGATCATTGTGCCTGGCCGAACCGAATCTGAATCCTAATTTGCATATGCAAATTAGGGGTGGGTGAAATTAAGATTTTTTTCCCACTTTTTCCTTTCCTGCCCCTTATTTGCATATGCAAATTAGGGTTCAGATTTTGTTTCGGTATTTCGGCCGAATCTTTCACCAAGGATTCGGGGGATTCGGGGGAGTCCCAAATAGTATATTCGGTGCATCCCTATATACTACACAAAAGCCATGAATATCTTGTAAATTATAGCCTTATAAGTACTGATATCATTAGTTATAAACAGTGAGTACTGACATCATTGGTTATAAACGGTGAGTAGTGATGTCATTTCAGTCACAAGACTCACTGAACCTTCGGCCTCGTGTTCATATGGTCATGAAACTCAACAATAATATCCTTATAATTTACAACAGGGGGTACTTTATTCACTATATATATATATGTGTGTGTGTGTAATTTTCCTTGTATCACTTGCTAGCAAAGCTTTTCTTCTAATATCCGACCATGACAGAACAGCGACACATTTCCCTTCCCATGTTCCTTGTCAAATGCCATTCTTTCCTGATTTCACACATTTCTCACTGATTCCGGCTCTGACACATTTATTCTTGATCTCCCTGCGCCGTGACTTCCCTCTCCGTTCCACAACCCCCCTCTCCCCCATGTCCATAAAGAGAGATATCCAGGTTCCTCTGTACATGCAGTGGGTGCAGTTCTGAGCCATTAGATAATGAGCTTTTCTGCTGCTTCACTTCTTCTACTAAAAACCTTTTCTTTCTCTCTGGGAGGGAGGCCAGAGGCTGATATATATATATATACAGTATATCAGAGATCGCAAACAATGTACAGCAAAACTGTTCTGTATGTTTCAACAGCTATTTAAGCATTATGAACCCCTCTAGTATAACAGCAAATCTCCCAGTGGCCCCGGCTTTAATGAACCCCCATATCTACGTGACCAGTTGTCCATAATTCTCTGCCAGCACTACGGCTCCCTTATCATTGCACAATATATGATTTAGCTTTCCTACATTCCTTTTTATATGGTCACAGTATTAAAGGGGTTCTTCGCCTTCCAAACACTTTTTTTCAGTTCAGTTGTTTTCAGTTTGTTCCCCAGAAATATAGACTTTTTTTAAATTACTTTTTTTTACTGTTTTTCCAAAATCTAAGTTTAAAGTTGAATGTTTGTGTCTCTGGTGTTTGAGTCTGGCAGCTCAGTAATTCAGGTGCAGACTCTGAACTGTTACAATTTTGCAACATTTAGGGGCAGATTTGTCAAGGGTCGAATTTCGAAGTAAAAAATACTTTGAAATTCGACCAACGACTTAAAATACTTCGAATATCGAATTCGAACTTTTTCATCGAATTTGTGTATTCTGCGGTCCAAAGTAAAATTGTTAGATCGAACGATTAAATACTTCGAATCGAATGATTCACACGATTTTAACGTACGATCAAACGATTTTTCTTCGACTTAGAAAAATACTGTAGAAGGTTCCCATAGGCTACCATAGCACTTTGGCAGGTTTAATTTGGCATAGTATTGAAGTCGAAGTTTTTTTAAAGAGACAGTACTTCGATTATCAAATGGTCGAATATTCAAACTATTTTACTTCTAAACAAATTCGAAGTAAATTCGAAGTCGTAGTATCCTATTCAAAAAATGACTTAGAATTTTTTCATTCAAAAATTCGCTCGAATTCACTTCGACCCTTGATAAATCTGCCCCTATTAGTTGATCCATTTCTCAGCAGCATCTCTGGAGTATTAGTAACTATTGTATCAATTCTAACAGCTGCCTGTAATGAAACCCCGAGATTCTACTCAGCAAGGACAAAGATAAGAAATGTACCAACTAAATGTATCAGTCTAGAACAGTTTACAGGGTCGGCGACCCCCCCTCCCAGAGAGAAGATGAAAATGTTACTTTACATTTCAATATTAGAAAAACAGTGACACAGAAAATAGAAAGTGATTGGGAAAATGTTGTTATTTCTGGTGAACTATCTCTGTTTGAAGGTGAACAAACCCTTTAATAGGAGCATGTACAGTATTAGCCCCTGTAACAACTGTATGAATGTACTGGCAGGGGAGGAGAAACTGACAGTGGTCCACAAGAGGAAACTGGTTCAGATTGGTGATTTAAAAAACTCAAGGGGAGAAAATAGAAAGGAGAGTAGATAAAAGACAAAAGACGTGAATAGAGAGGTGAATGGGGAGGAAATATAAGATACAGAAGGGGGTAGAATAGGTAGGGGGAGGGAGAATGAACAGCTGGGGAAGCAGAAAGGGGGAGGCAAAAGAAAGGGGGAGACAAATAAATAAGGGAAAGAGAAGAAAGAGACAGAATAGACACATATAACAGAAAAATCTGAACGTGGATAATGAGCACTGTTTCTAAGGTTTCATGCTGGAGCCCGAACCTAAAGTTGTTGGAATAACTGCACAGTTCCTTTCAACTCACTTTTAGATGCAGGCCCGGATTTGCGGCAAGGCCTCATAGGCCCGGGCCTAGGGCGGCATCAATTAAGGGGCGGCATGCCGCCCAGCCGCACAAGCAGTTTTTTGTCGGAGCACTAGCGCCGATCGGCTAGTGCTCCGAAACCAAGCTAAGAGGATGCGCATGCGTGCTATCTTGAGAGAAGGAAGGGGTGACGGAGGACGCCAGCCTCTGGGCGCCCCCAGGGCAAATCTGGCCCTGTTTAGATGATATATATATATATACACATAAGAGTGGTAATTCATGACACTAGAGGCATAAGTGCAATAGCACAAACCATAGGGGTTTTCTAGAAAGGATTTTATTATGAAAAAAATGATTAAAAAAAATCATATATATATATTTATGTGATTTATAATGAATCAAACTTTAAATTTGGGTAAAGTCAGCAGATATTGGGAAAGTGATTTGAGTCCAATGTCCCTGGAGTGCTGGCCAAACGTACTATAGTAAACATGGTTACCATGATGCAAACATCCTTGACAATGAATTAAGCGGAATTGTTCACCATTAAATCAACGTTTCGTATTTGCAATTGGTTTTCATTGTTTATTATTTGTGGTTTTTGAGTTATTTAGCTTTTATAATCAGCAGCTCTCACGTTTGCAATTTTAGCAATCAGGTTGCTAGGGTACAATTTACCCTAGCAACCACACATTGATTTGAATAAAAGGCGGGAATATGAATAGGAATAGAAAAATGAATAATAAAAAGTAGCAATAGCGATACATTTGTAGCCTTACGAAGCATTTGTTTTTAGATGGGGTCAGTGACCCCCATTAGAAAGTTGGAAAGAGTTAAAGGAAATATATTCAATAACTATAAAAAAGAAAAAATGAAGGCCGACTAAAAAGTTGCTTAGAAACTATAAGAAGTTAACGGAAAGGTGAATCACCCCTTTAACAGACCAGACTTAGATTGAGTCTGGGTGATGAGATACAAAATCCATGCTGATCTGTTAATGCTAGCAATATTGCACAGGTCAGCATTTGGGTCTACCCAGATCTTGAATATAAAAAAAAAAAACTCAACTTTGGGTTAGTAGCTTCACCTTGGACCCATGGGTGTCAGGAATTTAGATCACTGATTTGTTATCGGGAACCTGATGGTCATGTGCCAAATGTTGTGCTGCTCGCCGATGTCTGTGGAATTGATGCAGATCTCTGAAAACACTTCATATTAAGCTAAGTAAATCTATTTATTTCTACTATTACTTGTATTTGTATAAGTTATTGCTCACTAGCAGTTCATCGGAAGGCTTAATCATTTTTATTTTATTAATATTAATTCAAAATATTATTATTAATTTAAGGTGGACCCGAAGGTCTCTACACCCTGAATGGAATGCCCCGAACAGAGGGGAAAGTGCAAAGTGCAATCAGATGTCAGCTTTTATTATTCTACTGCTACAAAGCAGTAAGAGGTAACTGCTGATTGGTGGAATAGGCTATGACTAGAGATAAGCAAAGGAATTCAGCAATTTCCAACCTGGTTTGGATCTGTTTAGGAGAGGGGGCATCAGGGACCACAGGGGAATAAAAATGTGAGTTGGGCTATTTATATGGGTTATATTAAATATATATATAGCATATCCATCCTGCAGCCCTCTAGATGTTGATGAACTAGAACTCCCAAAGAGTTGAAGGGTTGCAGATCAGTAACTAAGGATGGGTACACTTGCCTTAGATATAACAATATCATACTATATCCATTCTTTCTGCAGTGCAATGAATGTCTGTTGGCCTTTAACAAACATTTCCTCTTTTAAATTGTACTTGATGAATGAGCAGCATCAGACTCATGAAGGTCCCTGGGCCTACCCCCCAGCAAATTCCTTTTTATTATGTGCCACTGGCCCTGCCGTGTCCCAGTTTGATTCTAATAAATGGGAGCAATAAACAGGCTCACCTTAATAAATGTCCGTGCTTCCCTAATTACCCCATCAGAGGGCAACGCACAATTACCTTAGTGCCAACGCAGCCCAGGAAATTACCCAGGGTGCCCAACAAACCATGAATATTAGTAACCTGTCCCCTTTAGATGAAATACACGTATTCAGGCTGCATGTTGTGCTGCGGAGCAATATCAGTATAAATCCTCAGTATCGAGCCATAAACTCAGCCGTAAATTTCCCCATGGAATCTAAAGGCAACGGAAACGCTTAAAGGAAAAATATTCCCTGTTTCTAATCAGAGTTTATCCTCCATTTATTCTTCTTTACACAGACAGGAAAGGATGAGAGCCTGTGCAAGGGATTCCTGCTCGGTATATTGGAATTTATTGGGCACCATTTGAGAATATTATCCCTAATCCAGCGCTGTGCCCAGAAATGAAATGCAACCAAATTGATGGTAAATTTAATAAGCAGTTCATAAAAATCCATTATAAAGTGGCAGAAGCTCAATTTGTAGAGAAATCATCAAAAAGAGAGCAAAGGCCTGCACCACTGTGTTTAATGCTCTTAATCGGTCTTTCTAGGGAAATAAAGGGCAACTAAAGAGCCACCTAGGTGACTAATGCCTGCAACACAATAAAAACTATATAATGAAAGTGGTGGTCCACCATTAAATAAACTTTTAGTAAGCTATAGAATGGCCAGTTCTAAGCAACTATTCAATCAGTTTCATTATTTCTTTTTGTTTGTAGTTTTTGAATTGTTATCTTTCCAGCTTTCAGATGGGGGTCATTGACCCCATCAAAAAACAACCGTTCTATAAAGCTATAGATGTATTGCTACTTTTTCTTACTTATCTTTCTATACAGGCCTTCTCTTATTCATATTCAATCACTCTCTCTTAAAAGCTAGTGGCGGGGGAGGGTCTAGCCCTCAAACTGAAATCAAGGTTCAGCAGACATTTACTTCTATTAATCCTAATGCACTTGAAAATATACTGAATTACTTAGACAGGGGGCCAGGGAATGTGCACTGATTAATTTGGCCTAGTCAGTAGCACTTCCATTATACTTTAATACATTTTTACTTAGCATTAGGAGTACTCCCACAACCCCCTTTTAAGTCAAGAGTCAAGTCAAGAGTGAGTTTATTGTAGGGTGCACCAAATCCATGATTCGGTTTGAGATTCGGCCAGGATTCGTCCTTTCTCTGCAGGTTTCAGATTCGGCTGAATCCTTCTGCCTGGGCCGAATCCTTCTGCCTGGGCCGAATCCTTCTGCCTTCTGACTTTTTGTCACAAAACAAGGAAGTAAAAAAATGCTCCCCTTCCCATCCCTAATTTGCATATGCAAATTAGGATTCGGATTCTTTTCGGTATTCGGCCGAATCTCTCACGAAGGATTCGGGGGTTCGGCCGAATCCAAAATAGTGGATTCAGTGTATCCCTAGTTTATTGTCATTTGATCCATATACGTTTGTACTAGGGATGCACCGAATCCAGGATTCGGTTCGGGATTCGGCCAGGATTCGGCCTTTTTCAGCAGGATTCGTATTCGTCCGAATCCTTCTGTCCGGCCGAACCGAATCCGAATCCTAATTTGCATATGCAAATTAGGGACGGAGAGGGAAATCTCGTGATTTTTTGTCACAGAACAAGGAAGTAAAATAGGTTTCCCCCTTCCCACCCCTAATTTGCATTCAGTTCGGTATTCGTCCGAATCCTTTGTGAAGGATTCGGGGGTTTGGCGAATCCAAAATAGTGGATTCGGTGCATCCCTAGTTTGTACAGTACACAGTGAAATGAAACAACGTTCCTCTAGGACCATGGTGCTACACACAACATAGATGTACCGGACAAAAAGTGCAAGTGCAAAAATATGCAACTCCTGCAAGACAGGACAGCACAGTGCAGGGACAGGACAACAGTGCACACTCAGCAGATGTAATATGGTAAGTAAATAATGCTAAACGTCAGACATGATGGGTGTATCATTGTGATATGATAGTAGTAAGAACATGATAAAAAACATGATAAAGTGCAGATGTGCTCATAGAGAACAATTGTATCCAATGGCTATTTATTTATACAATGGCGTACAGTGTCTGGGTAACGTTGTGGTATATAGTAAGGTCAGATGGAGTGTGTGTGAGAGAGATCCTTTAATTCACCATTTAAATTGATAGAGAGACTTTAGCAAACTGTGGCTTTGTTTCATGTCTGGGGCAGAACCAAGTGAGAAGTGATTAATCCAGTTCTGGGTGTACGATCTATTTGCACATAATGACTGGTTTCCAGTAGAGATGACTCTATTCTCCCTCCTTGTACTCTATGATGCAGTTTGGCTGCAGTATAAATAATACGTTCCATGGCAGCAACTTGTCAATGCAAGAATCAATAACACAGAAGAGGAATGGTTGATTTCCCCTTGGAAGGGGTGTCCCTGCTAGTGATGGTCGAATCTCTCCAGTTTCGCTTCGCCGAAAAATATTTTAAAAAAATTGTGAAACTCGAAAATTGACTCCCGCATCAATTTTGGACTCGCATCCGAAAAGTCGCTTGCGTAAATTTTGACGGCAGTGTTAGAGTCAATGGGTGTCCGAATAGTGTTGAAGTGCAGCGATTCTGACACGAGCGACTTGTCGGATGCATGTCCAAAATTTTTTGATGCCGGCAAATTTTCACGAGAGTTTCTCGAATTTATTCACCGGCGGTGAAACACGGAAATTCTCAGTGAATTCGCACCAGCCGAATTTAATCGCCCATTATTAGTCCCTGCTTTATCCTTAGGAAACGTGGATTCCGTTCAGAAAGTTGTGGGTAAATGCAATTGCTTTTCAAACTCCTGAAACAATGTAGCAGAAGCTGATTAATTGACCTGGCAGAGACCTGACTCCTGCTACATTGTTCTAGGGGCAGACAGACACTGCTGTGTCACATAATGTTAAAACCTGTGCAAATGAAGAATGAATGTGTATTAAGGTATTAAGGTAAAATAGACATACAGTATATAATAATATCCAGGAATTGCTTAGAATTACACTTTCTGTCATTAGGCAAATTAAATCTTTATGGGTGGGTTGCACATCATGGATAATATTGATTAAGCAGAACATTTACTATCAATCACTATGTAAGTTGCCAATAAGGCAATAATTATAATACATCAGTGGTATCACTGGCTAATGGGGTGTTACAGCCTTGTAGGCATAAGGTGCCGCAGATGCTAAACTGGTACAAGAGCTTACAATTAGAAATCCTGTAAAACTGAATGCAGAATGTCCCATTGGGCAGGGGGGGGGAAGAACAGACACATAAGAGACTAGTTGCATCTTGAGTAAGGAGAGTCAGGAGTATCGAGGGCCCATCAAATAATCTGATGTTACAGAGGAGTAATATTAATGCTCGGACATACAGTATTCTGTAGCCTGAAACAGAAATCTGCTCTAACCCCAAGCAAAACAAATGAGAATGAAACTGCAGAGTGCAGACTATTGACTAAGGGTAGAGACTAGTGATACACTGCCATCTGCTGGTGCTCGGGGTGCTAATATGAACACTAAAAGTAAGATTTCATATACATTTTAACACAGAAACTGCTGTAAGATTATATGGTGCCATAATATTATTAGTATAAGGCACTCATCTCACCTGTACAGAATGAAAAGACTTGCAAAATATGATTGGACCCCTTGGTAGAAGAACTTGAGAACTTCTCCCAATTCTTTGGCCATTGCCAGATAAACATATGACCTATAAAGTCATGAGTAGATGTATCTGTGCAGTTACATATGCACAATGCTCTCCTATGAGTTTTCAGGGCTTAGGACAGGGATCCCCAGCCTTTTTCACCCATTAACCACATGCAAATTTTTTTTTAAAAAAGTTGGAGAGCAACACAAGCATGCAACATGTTCCTGGGTGGTGCTACTTATGGGCTGTGATTGGTTATTATTTAGCCCCTAAATAGACTGACAGCCTACAGTAGACTGTTTGGCAGTACAACTGGTTTTTATGCAACCAAAACTTGCCTCCAAACAAGGAATTCAAAAATAAGCTCCTGCTTTGAGAGCAACATCCAAGGGGTTGGTGAGCAACATGTCGCTTGCGAGCCAATGGTTGGGGAACATTGTCTTAGGAGCTGCAGGGAAAGACAGTAGGGTCACCATATGGACCCAGGTGTAAACTTTGATCCTGACCCCCTGCCTCACCACAGACATGTGCCCGTACTCGCATGTGCATTTGCCATCATCAGCATGCTGCAAAATCTTTGGCAGGCCTCATGGGGATGTAGACGTGAAAGCAGGCTACGAGGGTGCCCCGATAGCTCTAGAAATGAAAGTAGATCTAGGTTTTTGCATATTTCTGCCACTCCCTGTTCTGCTGTCACTTACCTGAGCTTACGGACCCACTCACAATATACAGTATATATACAATATAAAATTCACAATACAAATAATAAAGATCAAATTTACAGTACATGGTCGCATAGAAAGCAGTGCAGCCTACATCAGAATTAATTAGCCCTGTAACTTCCATGACAGAGGCACCTTATATTCTGCTTGATGATTTCCCCATGACCCCTAAGCTTACCTTATCCCCAGAAGCCCAGATCTCACTGAGCATGTGCAGTGCCCCTGACACTTCTAACAATATCCAAGCTGATGACCCATTATTGTTATAGGGCTGCTGCACCTTTAGGTCTTTGCTATAAGTTCAATATATAAAATGCATAATTTCTAGATATATTTATTTTTATATATATCTTTAGCTTGATAAAGGGCTGGAATAGCCCGAAACGTCGCTCTGCTAATGGCATGAAAAAATAATCATTGATTCACATATCGGAGTGCTGCTGGAATTATTGATTTATAGTGGAGTTTTTCCTTGGGCAGAGAGGAACACAGCTGTGCACCCGACGCTGCAAAAGGCGATTTAGTGTAAGTGTGGCACCTTACTGATTTGATTTGATTATATATATCTTTAATGCACATCTGGGGGTAATGTTCCATGGCGGGTGTAAGGTTCTGACTAAGAGTTTATACTAGAGGGAAGACAGTGATCAACCAAGTTCAGACTAATGATCCCATAAATCAGAAAAGTCCTATATGAAGTCCCCTCCTATAAGCTGCCCTCATAGAGCAGATACATTGGCAGATACATTAGATAGATTCAAGAAGTGATTGATTTGTGTTTTAGCAGAGGACACAATACAGAGTTATTGATATGAACTCTTACTTAGTACAAACCTGATCCAGGAACTTGTCCAATTGGCACAAAGAATTTTTTCAGAAAGGGTTTATTAGTCTTCCTCTGGATCAACTAGCAGTAAGGCATGTTTATATATATATATATATATATATATATATATATATATATATATATATATATATTATTTTTAAAAAAAGATGTCCCCACTATCACTAGGCTGCCTGCACCAGGAGGGAGCTCTAGGTGTGGGTGGCCATGTTGAGGCACATACATGTGCTTAATGAGAGAGTGCTGCAATTCATTCATTATACACATGCGTGTGCCATCAGCTTCTGAGACTCTTTCATTATGCGCATGCGTGCTATGCAAGATGGTAGCCCGCACCGGGAGTGGGGTTATGATTTGGCAATCGGCAATTGCCCAGTTGCCATGTCAATCAAAGAGAATCCTGTCTGGTTTTCCTAATTTGGAAAAACGGCAAGGCAGTTTTGACCTGTGCAGTCTTTCCGAAAACCATGCTGTTCAGGTCAAAACCGGACAGGAGGCAACTTTCCTTTACAGTATGAGGGTTGAGTAATCCCTCATAATGTACTGTCTAAGGGAAACAATATGGCACCTCCTACCCATATGTATAAATACAAATATACAGAGAAGAATACATTGTTATGTATAATGATGATAAATCACGGGTGAGTTTCCCATTTAATAACCAAGCCAGTGTATCTTTCTGGCTGTTCTGTATATGAATATGAATAAAGATGACTTGGTTATTATGTCAGGCCATTACTTATTATTCAGTGTTTATTAACGCCACCCTTGGCATTCTGGCGCTCAACTACTGAACACAATATTTTCTGCCTAACGGAATAATTTAGCACTCAGCCACATTATAATTAGTATTGTGACATTTCTATATGGCTGCAACTTTGTTCCCTTCATTCATAGCCATTATGGTGCTTAGAATCAGTACACAGTCATTAGTCTCGCAGCGGGATTACATATTAAATCATCTTCAGTCATCTTGATTACACACACAGCATTATACACAATGAGTTGTCAGGCTGCCGGTCTGCGCATGGGCTCTGGCTTTCCTTTTGTTCCTATTGCCAGTGGCAGTAATCACTAGCAGGGTACAGAGCTCGGCTGAGAGGTACAAGCGGGGCCACTGCCAGTGGCGTAACTAGTTGTTACTGGGCCCCATAGCAAATTCAATTTAGGGCCCCAAAATATTTATAAGTTGGCCTATTTTACCAAGATATATTAAAATTGCTAATTAATTAGGGTCTCACTGGGCCCCCTACACTCCTGGGCCCCCCTGCAACCGCAGGGTCTGCTTCCTCTATAGTTACGCCCCTGGCCACTGCATTGCACCCCATACTTTGCAGGTCTCCCATTGTTTCCAGGGAGACAAGGGGACAGCACTCACCCCAAATCTCCCCCTAACTGGCCTTCAGGCTGGGCCCCCGTAGCTCATAACAAGGTTACAGATATATAGAAACATTGGGGTAACAGTCACCCTGCTATAGTTCCAGGGGTACCCAGGGCACAAATAAGCACTCACCCCAAATCTCACCCTAACTGGCCTTCAGACTGGGCCCCCTTAGCTCATAACAAGGTTACAGATATATAGAAACATTGGGGTAACACTCATCCTGCTATAGATTAGGGGTACCCAGGGCACAAATAAGCACTCACCCTAACTGGCCTTCAGGCTGGGCCCCCGTAGCTCATAATAAGGTTACAGATATATAGAAACATTGGGGTAACAGTCACCCTGCTATAGTTCCAGGGGTACCCAGGTCACCCCAAATCTCACCCTAACTGGCCTTCATTCTACAATCCCCCATGAAGTAGTTATGCCACTGAGACTGTCCCAAACATTTATACCCTCCCAGGGAGACCTTGCCCCACTCATCTAGATCACCCTTTTGCTAGACTGTACCATTCAGCTTTCGGGAGGGAAGTTAATCATACAGTAGCTTGTGTTATCTACATTCAGGTGAAGCCTTCTCCCCCAAAACTCTGCACTACTATAGATCTTTTGCTCTAATATATATATTGTCTTTTTCTGGCAGGTAAAGCGGTTTCCTTGTTCATAGCACAAAAGTGCATTAAGGACTCATTGCCTCAATCAGATCCGTGTAATTGGAAGCATCTATCACCGGCACGGCATAATGGCGTTGGACATAATGACACTGCATATAAACGAGAATAAAGATGGCTGCTTGGGCCGCCGCATGCTTGGCAGGAAGAGATGTTGTTACAGTTCTGATCCACATTGGAAATATTGGTTTCTACACGTGCTCTGCCCCCGAGGCAAACACGCTAATGACACGGCTCTTTGTGCCAAGGTTCTACTGCGCGTCCCGCTATCCAATTGTATCACAGAGCTCAGACGGGTGATTCCAAACACAGAATAACTCATGTCATCCCGAACAGATGAGACATTAAGAAAGCAAATGGAATTTAACTGTGCTGGCAGCAATTTGCTTAATTAATTTGTCTGAATGGAACGATGAAATGAATTCAGGAGCAGCAGTAACAACGACTCCAGGTGGCCCTGGTATACCATAGACATCAAGATGATTTACCTCTGTAATATTACAAGTATGGCTTTGAGAAGTGGGGGGCCTCAGAGCCCTCAAACCCAGAAAAGAATAAAAGTTAAAGGGGAAGTTGAAGTTAAAGGAGAAGCAAAGCTACCGAAGCAGTTTATTGCCAATAGATTAGCCACAATAGTGCAAGCTATAACACTATATTTATTCTGCAGAATGCTTTACCATACCTGAGTAAACAGCTCTCAAAGTTTGGGATAGTAGCTGCCATATTAGCTTGTTGTGACATCACTTCCTGCCGGGGTATCTCCCTGCTCACTCATAGCTCTGGGCTCAGATTACTGCAGGGAGGGGAGGAGGGAAGAGGAGCAAACTGAGCATGCTCAAGCCCTAGCCCTGGAGGTTTAAGATGAAAACCGGAAGTCTGATACAGAAGCCCATGAATACATAATTGAAGGAAAGAAATGCTGTGTTTCTTATGACAGAGGAGTAGCATTACTAGGGTTTACTGGTATATTTATATTAGGGATGCACTGAATCCACTATTTCGGATTCAGCCGAAGCCCCGAATCCTTCGCGAAAGATTCGGCCGAATACTGAACCGAATCCTAATTTGCATATGCAAATTAGGGATGGGAAGGGGAAAACATGTTTTACTTCCTTGTTTTGTGACAAAAAGTCACACAAGTTCCCTCCCCATCCCTAATTTGCATATGCAAATTAGAATTTGGATTCGGTTCGGCCGGGCAGAGGGATTCGGCCGAATCCGAATCCTGCTGAAAAAGGCCGAATCCTGGCCGAATCCCGAACCGAATCCAGGATTCGGTGCATCCCTAATTTATATAGATCTGATGAAGCTTACTTAATTTTAGCCTTTCCTTCTCCTTTAAGATGAACATTTATGATGTTGTCCAAAGGGTTTTAAAAGTGTTGTTCACCTTTAAGTTAACTTTTAATATGATATTCTAAAAGTTATGATATTCTGAGACAGTTTGCAATTGGTGTTCATGTTTTATTATTTTTGGAGTTATTTAGTTTTTTATTCGGCAGCTCTCCTGTCATATCAGCAATCTGGTTGCTAGGGACAAATTCCCCTAGCAACCATGCATGAATTTGAATAAAAGACTGGATGAATTTAATAAAAAGATAAGTAATAAAAAATAGCAATAACAATACGTGTAGCCTTACAAAGCATTTGGTTTTTAGATGGGGTCAGTGACCCCTTTATGAAAGCCTGAGTCAGAAGAAAGAGGCAAATGATTTAGAAGAAAAACTATAAAAAATAAATGATGAAGACCAATTGAAAAGTTGCTTAGAATTGGCCATTCAATAACATACTAAAAGTTAACTTAAAGGTGAGCCACCCCTTTAACCATAGAGTTGAGGAGTCAACAATGATTTCAAGTCTCACGCCAAGACGATGAGGTTTAGATTTAGTAAGTCTTGCTTTTCCCTCTCATTTCAAAATAAGTTATTGTTTTGTTCTCTTTCAGATTTCTTCCTATCTCTCGCTTGCTTCACCAGGCTACAGTGAAGTCAAGGGAAAAAAGGGAAATCTTGGGGCTCAGATGAAATGATCATTTTGGTAAACTTACAGCAAATTATTGTGACCACCAAACCATCACTTTATGTAATACCATTATACCTTTAAGTACTCGCATGGTCACTGCATCATTGTTATGTGAAATTTTTTTAGGTTTTGAGGGGACAATTTATAGAAGACTGGCCCCTAGGGATCAGGTGGTAGTTTGTCAAGTAGTATAAAAGCAGCAGGCTGAGCGAACCCCTGAGGCAGTAGTGTAACTAGATATTACAGGGCCCCACAGCAAATTATTTAGCAGGTCCCCCAAAATGTCTAGAGGTTGGCCTGTTTTACCGATATTTAATGAAATTGTATATGAATTAGGGCCTCATGGGGCCCCTGTACCTCCTAGACTATCCTGCAACCCCCGGGTCTGCTTCCTCTATATTTACACCCTTGCTGTAGAAACAAGGGATCTGGTTCAAGGGAGCAATGCAGAATGGTGACCTTCATATAGGCGCCATCAAGAAAGATAATAGGGTAGTCCAGGTGGAGCAGCTCCTGAAGGAGATGGATGGGATGGGTGGAAAAGCAAAAACAGGCTGCAATTTCATCTCCCATTATCTGCATAACTTCTTATTCATGGGTCCCGTGACATCGAACACATGTCAAACACATTTATGTGGCATCCCCTTAGCAGTCTTCCAGTTCTTTTTTATGGAAATAAATGATGTTCCACTTACCCAATAACAAATTAAAAAATCTTGAAGTTCTCCTGTTTTTAGAGTCTTATTCCGTCCCTGTGAATAACAATGGAACTGAAGGTCAAAGACAGAGGAGAGGACTGTCCTGCCTTTCTATGGATGTTGGTGTTACCATTAGCTGATCTCTATCTGCTCAAGAATTTAAGCGAAATTAAAGACCTTTAGGGTAGAGACACACACTCAGATTCGGGGAGGTTTAATCCCCTCTTCTTCGGGCGACTAATTTCCCTGAACTGCCTTCTGCCGGCTAGAATGTAAATCAACGGCAGGATGGCAATCAGTTTGCTTTGTTTTCTGAAGTCGCCCGAGGGAAACTTCGGGCGACTTCAGAAAATGATGCGCTTTGAGTGCCATTCCGCCGGCGATTTACATTCTAGCCGGTGGGAGGTAGTTCAGGAAGATTAGTTGACCCGAAGAAGAGGTGATTTATTGCAGGGCGACTAAACCTCCCCTAATCTCAGCGTGTGTCTCTGCCCTAAGGAGTGGCAGGAAAATACAGGCAAGTTGGAACAACTCAAGTCTGGGCAAATGATTAAAATGATTAAAAGAGATTTTATCTGAATTCAGATTCCTAATCTGGTCAGAGGTGGGTCCCAAGGCTGATATGGAAGAAAGAGGGAGGGATAGAGAGGCCACTGGAGATGTGCACAAAGAGATTCAACTACAATATATCAGAATTTGCTGAACCTTTAAACTGTGTCTCTTGTAGATTATATTGATAAAGTACTTGACGTGCCGACGGGTTTCACTTGAAAAGAGGTGACATCTGAGGTGTTAGACATAACATTTATTATATCACATTGACTGGAAGCTTAATTATATACAGTGTTAGCTCCTCTAAATACCAGGCCTCACCCTCAGGGTAATTTTTTTTGTCTCGAAACAAGTTCTTCTTGTTTTGAATTACGTAAATATTTGGCCTTGTGCTTTCATGTTGTTGCATCCGTGCTGCACCTGGGGAATGGCTATGATAGTGGGTCACAAACATGATCCTTTTGGGCCCCCTTCCTCCCAAATCTAAGCCAATAATAATAATATAAGCCAATGTGGATCCTAGCAACCAGATTGTTAAAACTACACACCGGAGAGTTACTGAATAAAAAGCTAAATAACTCAAAAACAACAAATAATAAAAGAAAATCAAAACCAATTGAAAATTGGCCTAATCAGTCCCTCTCTTATTCATATTCCAGTGTCTTATTCAAATCAATGTATGGTTGCTAAGGGAATTTGGACCTTAGCAACCAGATTGATGATACTGCAAACTGGAGATTTGCTAAATAACTCAATAACACAAATGATAAAAAATGAAAACCAATTACCACTTACATACCAAGTATGATGACTCCCTCTTTACATCATACTAAGGGGCAGATTCATTAAGGGGCAGATTCATTAAGGGGCGAGTTGTGTTTGAATGTATTTTTAAATCAAAAATAGATACAAAAAACAAAATTTTTCAAGATTTTTTATACCCCAGCCCTGGAAATAGCTCAAATCTGAAAATACACAATCTAAAACCTATCGAGGTCATGTAAGAGTCAATGGCAGAGGTTCTTTGAACCATTTGAATAAATGAATAGCCTTCATGATGTTTGAAGGGTTTTCGCTCAAAAAATCGCTGATTCAAGTTTTCTCCATTCGAGGTTTTTTCTTAAATGAGAAACCATTCAAGTTGTGAGTTCATTTGAAGTCTAAAAAAACTCAAGTAACGCTATAATTTGATAAACGGCCAAAAACTCAAGAGTCTATAGCAATCTAAAGTATATCTAGTCTCTGAGGTCCAGTTACATAAAACAGTTATAGGATACAATTAATATAACTCAGCATTTGCATTGTGTCTGCTCCCAGCCACAGGTAGGAACATGTTTTCTTTCTTCTTATTGTGCAGAGCCCTGCTCCTCCCTTGGTATGAATGCAGTTGAACTTTCCTTGGTGCCTCCAGGGCTCTTCTTGTGAGTCATGTTTTGACCTGTCAGTTGCATTTATTCTACCTCTCACATGGGGAATGTAGTGTAGGTGTGCGGAGCCAGACACTTTCTGATGGGTGCAAATGTATTTAGTCCATCTGTTTTGTTAGTATAAGGGAACCCAGGTGAAGTCAAGTTCTTGCTCTGGAACCAGGAGTCTCTGGCTGGAGGACCTTATACAGAATTATCAGTGAACACCAGTGAGTACGTGTGAGTATTACACCAGGGGCATGTTTCCGAAGGTCTATGAATAGTGTACATCCCACATCTCTAATTACATGTTGTGTATATTTACTAGCTGAGTGTGACATTTTGGTAGATACAGAGGTGTCCTGCTGCACCAATGCTCTTTGTTTATGTACATGTACCAATGAGGTTAATTAATCAATTAATCAATTAATTACTGACAAATGCTTCCTCAAGCTAATACTTACACTGGCTAATGCTATCAGTCTGGGAGTTGCAGCATGAGTCTGGGGAAATCATGTTAAGTTGACCAAAAGTATGTTGGTTTATCTCATTGAATCCTACAGGGAAATTTGGAGATAAACCTTTCGATGCATTTTTATTATTTGATTAAATGTGTCCCAAAGTGCAAAGAGTTGTGCTTCAGCCACAGTCTCTATCATGCTGTACTGTTTACATGTTGAAATATTCTCCCCAACTTTCTCTACTGTCTCCATCTTGTCCCACTATCTCTATTTGCCCTACTGTTGTCATCTTGTACTACTGTCACCATTTTACCCTACTGTCTATATCTGGCCGTCTGTCTTGTGCTGTTGCTGCTATCTTACACTACTATCTCCACCTTGTGCTATTCTCTAGATCTTGCCCAACTGTCTCCATCTTGCCCTAAGTTTGTCATCTTGTACTACTGTCAACATTTTTCCCTACTGTCTTCATCTTGTTCCACTGTCTTCCTCTTGTCCTACTCCCTCTATCCTCCCCTATTGTCTCCAACTTACAATACTGTCTTCAACTTGCCCTATTGTCTCCATCTTCCCCTACTGTCTCCATCTTACCCTACTGTCTTCATCTTACCCTACTGTCTTCATCTTACCCTACTGTCTCCATCTTACCCTACTATCTCCATCTTGCCCTAGTGTCCTTATGGTTTCTTACTGTCGCCATCTTGCCCTACTGTCTTCATACTTCCCTATTGCTGATATTTTGCCCTACTGTCTTCATTTTGCCCTACACTCTCCATCCATCCATTACTACATCTCCTATTCTTGCTTTGTGGTACCATCTGCCCACTATGTGCATATCCTAAGCAACTGCCCTTTTTAAACCTCTTTTGATCAGAAAGGTAGAATTGAGCTCCCTCTAATTGCTTTGCTTTCTTTTTTACTACTCCATCTACTTTAATGTCCTCGGGATATAGAGAAATGCGTTTGCTCTCTCACACACACACAGTGTAGAACATGTATTGCTGGATTGCCCAGTGTGTGTAACTAAAATAGTAAATCCATACAGTATATCATTCAGCATGAAGGCACAAGTAGTAATTAACTGATATAATTTATGATTTGAAGTGAGCCGTATGAGCTATACATATATATACAATAGAGGCTTGAACATTAGGAAGGGCTGATTGTAGCCAGTCTACTACCTGAGGGTGCAGGGACCAGCATCCCCAATACCAGACCAGTCACCCCCCCCCTCCCCTTTACAATCACAAACCCAATGGAAGCCCAAATATAAAGTTCTGAATTGGGTGCAAATGCTATTCATAAAGGTAACCCCGGGGAATTTTATGTTTAAGTGTATATAAATATGTTCTTTCTCCTGTGGCAGCCATAGAACCAGAAGGGGCTGCATGGAGACATTAATGTTTGGGGCAATTTTGGGGAGATTTATGGACTTTATGGATTTATGTTAGGAGTTGTATTTTATCAACTATTTAAATGCTGTAAGTTAGTCCACTCTGCTATAAAGAATTAATAATGCAGTCTTGCTTTACTTTTTCCATCTTATCCAACTCTTGCTCTTCTGTCACCATCTTCTTATATTACTGTCATCTTGAACCAACCACCATCATCTTGTCCAACTATCTCCATCTTACCCTTTTGTCACTAGCTTGTCCTACCTTCTCCATCTTGCCCTACTCTCCAATCTTGCTCTACTGGCTTTATCTTGTCCTACTGTCTCCATCTTGTTCTAATGTCTTCAACTTATCATGTCTCCATCTTGTCATACTGTCTCCATCTTGTCCTACTGTCTCCATCTTGCTCTACTGTCTCCATCTCATCATATTGTCTCCATCTTGTCCTGCTATCTCTGTTTTGCTCTACTGTCTCCATCTTGTCCTACTGTCTCCACATTGCTCTACTGTCTACATCTTGTCCTACTATGTCCATCTTGCTTTACTGTCTCTATCTTGATCTACTGTCTCCATCTTACTCTACTGTCTCCGTCTTGTCACTGTCTCCATGTTGTCCTACTATCTCCATCTTGCTCTACGGTCTCAGTTTTGTCCTACTGTCTTCATCTTGTCCAACTGTCAGCATCTTGTTCTACTGTCTTTATCTTGCCCTACTGTATCCATCTTGCTCTACTGTCTCCATCTTGTCATACTGTCTCCAAAATGAAGAGAGAATGCGCACACCCTTAAATCAAGCTGAGGGGTGCTAATCCATAGGGGACTCCCCATATGGGTCTCCAGAAAAAGCTGCAAATATTCAAAGTAATGGATAGCACGCCCAATTTAGAAAAAAATTTAAATTTATTTCAAAAAGGAAAAGAAAAATTTAAAAAATTATGCACAGAAATAATATATTGGTGAGCCCAACGCATTTCGACCTTAAGGGTCTTCCTCAGGGGCACAAATAAACAAAAAAATCAAAAAAATCCAAAATCCTGCCTTTTTGATTTTTTTGTTTATTTGTGCCCCTGAGGAAGACCCTTAAGGTAGAAATGCGTTGGGATCACCAATATTTCATTTATTTCTTTGCATAATTTTTGTAATTTTTCTTTTCTTTTTGTAATAAATTTACCATTTTTTTCTAAATTGGGTGTGCTATCCATTACTTTGAATATTTGTCATACTGTCTCCCTCTTGTCCTACTGTCTCCATATTGCTGTACTGTCTGCATCTTGCTCTACTGTCTCCATTTTGGCCTACTATCTCCATCATACCTTTTTCTCATGTTGGAAATGGATTTGGCAAGCATCCAATGAATATTAATCGTAGTCTTTGGGTCCTCTTTGGGTCCTCTTTTCACTCATTTGTTGCTGAGGTTCATACCTTTGTATACCTGCCCTGTTTGCTACTCTAAATAGGCCAGTACTTTGTTCCAAAGGATGAAAGGCTAATATGTTTGTACAGATCAGATAAGTAATATCTCTCGCTCACCTTCTTTTAAACTCACTAGCACTCTTTAACAGTCAAAGGCAATTTTAAAGGGGTTGTTCACCTTTAAATTAACTTTTAGTATGATGTAGAAAGTGATATTCAGAAACAATTTGCAATTGGTTTTACTTTTTATTATTTGTGCTTTTGAGTTTTGCAATTTCAGAAGTCTGGTTGCTAGAGTCCAATTTACCTTAGCAACTGTTTGTTTGTTAGCAATGATTTGAATAAGAGACTGGAATATGAAAAGGAGCAGATCTGAATAGAAAGATGAGTAATAAAATGTAGCAATACCAATACATTGTTAGCCTTACAGAGCATTTGTTTTTTAGATGGGGTCAGTGACCCCCATTTGAATAATTCAAAAACTATAAATAAAAGAAAAAATGAAGGCCAGTTGAAAGATTGTTTAGAAGTTGCCATTCTATAGCATATTAAAGGTTAACATAAAGGTGATCCACCCCTTAAGGAATAAAGTGGTTAATTTTTCTCCGGGAAACTGGGTAATGACTCATACTGAGTATTCATTACATTGCATTCAGGAATCATGTTGCAAATGTTGTACCCTTTAATACGCCTCCACACTGGCAATTAGCCAGATGAAAGTGTAACATTGCGTGTGACATTCATAAAAGTAGTTTTTATAAGCTATGCTTTAAATGATCAACCTTTTTGTACCATTTGATATAAAGTCTCCCCTATTGTATAATAGTAGAAGGATATTAGAAGTCACTGAGGGGTTGTTCTGTGACCATATAAAGGCACAAGGCTGCAGGCTGAGTTATACAGGGAACTCTGAGTATCACTCATGTATTATAAGGAATAATGTACCCCCTACTGTAAATGATAAGGATATTAGAAGTCACTGAGGGGTTGTTCTGTGACCATATAAAGACATATGGCTGCAGGCGTATACAGGGAACTCTGAGTATCACTCATGTAATATAAGGAATAATGTACCCCCTACTGTAATTGATAAGGATATTTGAAGTCACTGAGGGGTTCTGTGACCATATAAAGGCACAAGGCTACAGCCTGAGTTATACAGGGAACTCTGAGTATCACTCATGTATTATAAGGGATTATATACCCCCTACTGTAAATGATAAGGATATTAGAAGTCACTGAGGGGTTCTGTGACCATATAAAGGCACAAGGCTGCAGGCTGAGTTATAAAGGGAACTCTGAGTGTCACTCGTGTATTATAAGGGATAATGTACCCCCTACTGTAAATGATAAGGATATTAGAAGTCACTGAGGGGTTGTTCTGTGACCATATAAAGACATATGGCTGCAGGCGTATACAGGGAACTCTGAGTATCACTCATGTAATATAAGGAATAATGTACCCCCTACTGTAATTGATAAGGATATTTGAAGTCACTGAGGGGTTCTGTGACCATATAAAGGCACAAGGCTACAGCCTGAGTTATACAGGGAACTCTGAGTATCACTCATGTATTATAAGGGATTATATACCCCCTACTGTAAATGATAAGGATATTAGAAGTCACTGAGGGGTTCTGTGACCATATAAAGGCACAAGGCTGCAGGCTGAGTTATAAAGGGAACTCTGAGTGTCACTCGTGTATTATAAGGGATAATGTACCCCCTACTGTAAATTATAAGGATATTAGAAGTCAGTGAGGGGTTCTGTGGCACAAGGCTACAGGCTGAGTAATACAGGGAACTCTGAGTTTCACGAATCCACTATTTTGAATTCATCCGAAACCCCAAATCCTTTGTGAAAGATTCAGACAAATGCTGGACCTAATTGTAATTTGCATATATAAATGAGGGATGGAAATGTAAAAAAGAACTGCATGTGGCTAAACATTTTTTTACTTCCTTGTTTTGTGTTATGAAAAGTCACATGATTTTAAGAATTCATCTTCGGTATGGCAGATCACAAGGATTTGGCTGAATCCTGTTGAAAAAGGCTGAATCCTGGCCGAATCCAGGATTCAGTGCATTCCTATAATGTACCCCTACTGTAAATGATAAGGATATTAGAAGTCACGGATGGGTTCTGTCACCATTTAAGGGTTAGGCCACACTGGGCGTTTTGGGTAGATTTGGTCGCCTGGCGACTAATCGCCTCGTCTTTGCAATCTCCCCAAACGCCTTCCCTCACTCTGCGCCGGCTAAAATGAAAAAACGCCGGCGTTATCACACGTGGAGGTTCATTTTCTGAAGTCACCCGAAGTTTCCTCGTGAGGCAACTTCGGAAAATGAACCGCCGCGTGTGATTAGCGCCGGCGTTTTTTCATTTTAGCCGGCGCAGAGTGAGGGAAGGTGTTTGGAGAGATTGGTCGCCGCAAATACGAGGCGATTAGTCGCCAATAGCTTGAATGTTTGAGAGCAGCAGGATAAAAGCGGAAAAACTTGTTATTTATGCTTTTGTGTCCGTGATAATGAAAGTTCACTTTAAGAGACATTTGTCAAACCAAGAATTTGTGTAAGAAAACTGACATATGTATAAGAAATGACAATAGATGTAATAGGGATACTTATTTAATGAAGCATTTCCCATCATGCTCAGGAGGAGACCAACAAGTTATAACTGCATCTGGCATTAGGTGAATATCTTTAAGACCTAGAAGTGGAGAATTGTTTTGTTATTAAGCCGAAGGGAGGTTAGATGAATATTTACTCTACTGATCAGACTTTGTTTCTACATTTCTACATCTACATTTAGTGTAATATGTTACCATTGACTCTGTGGTTATATAACTACCCTGATCTTTATGGGGATTTATTGTAATCTGAGCCTTTGTTCTTAACATAACTGAATTTCTGTTCCTGTTGGGTAATGTGTCCTTAAATATAACTTAAAAATTTTTTTTTACTACCCAACTGCTGCAGTCTATACAGGCCTGTCAAAAAAAGGGCCAAGATGCTGGAATATAGCCCCCAACTCCAAAGGGCACTCAAATCAAAAGTTCAAAAATATATTTCCAGTCAATACTTAAAGTTAAAAAATTACTCTTTATTTATCATAAATATTTAAAAAGTAGGCATACAGACCAATTGGTGCTCCGCCTTACGCGTTTCGCACCCACAGGCAGTGCTTGTGGGTGCGGAACGCGTAAGGCGGAGCGTAAGGCGGAGCATCAATTGGTCTGTATGCCTACTTTTTAAATATTTATGATAAATAAAGAGTAATTTTTTAACTTTAAGTATTGACTGGAAATATATTTTTGAACTTTTGACTTAAATATAACTTGGTTTGCTCTAGCCTATGATTTAAGTGACTAAATAAATTGTGATTATTTTACTCTGGACTTACCATAGAGATTTCCTGTGAGCACCTTCCCAATTGTTATACATGATTCCCTCTAGCTAAAGGTCTGGGGCTAAGTATGTGGACCCCATGGATCTATGTATTTATCCCTTACGGGTTTATACTTTACTTTGGTAATTCATTAGGGAAATAATGTGCTTGAAATATTGGTTATTTCTTTCTTTAACAGATGCCAGAATGCAGGAGTCCATGGCCAGGAATACAGAACAGAGTAGTTCAGAAAGTCCAAAGATATTTAACAATCAGGACTTCTATGCATTGAGGGAACTGCACCTGAAGAAGGGTGTGTTGTTTCAAGATGAGGAATTTCCAGCAGATTTGCGCGTCATAGGACCTCATTTAATAGATGAACTCAAGATACAGAACATGCAATGGAGACGGCCACCGGTGAGTCTACTTGTAGGTGCCTGTAAAGGTTTCATGATTTCAGAGGATTGTGTAATATCAGACAATGTTCTCTGGAAGTTTAAAAGATTTAGGGGCACATTTACCTAGGGTCGAATATCGAGGGTTAACTTTTGGAAATATAGTGTAGCTTTGACAAATACTCCAGTTTCAATTACTCTTCTGACAAGTGACATCACTAAGCCTGTTTTTTTAACTTGTGACATCACTTTATAAGAACATATTTTAAAGGTTTTTGATGGGTGTTGTGTATTTTCTACTGCTCTCATGGTTGAGATTACAACTGTAGTGTTAATGTTTATGCCCCTCGCCTATAATGTACAAACATATTGAAAGCTGCCTGTATGAACGCATGAAGCCACTATAACCAATATCTTGTAAATAAAGTACAGAATGAGTAATTGCATGTTATAAGCAGTAATGCACATTCTACAGACAAGTATGACGACTGTAACAATCATCTCTTTGTTACAGTGGAGAGGATGGGGGTACAGTTTTTGAGCTGGGAATACTGGAAAAATTTTTAAATTTTTCTTCTTCTCCACAGGAATTCTGCAAGAATCCCCATTTAATTGTTGATGGAGCTAGTTACTTTGACATTTTGCAAAATAAAATAGGTAAGAGACTGTTTTCTCTAAATTAGTACTTTTGAGAGTCTATTTACAGACCTGAGTAGCCCACCCACTGGCCCACACAGAGTAATGCCCAGAACTGTCTACTCTTTGCCTTGCACAGAATAATAGCAGAGTAGCCCACTCATTGACTTACACAATATAATACCTAGAGCACCCTACTTATTGACCTGCACCGAGTAATACCCATTGCAGCCTACTCATTCTCCTGTAAAAACAAATACCCAGACCAGCCTACTCATTGGTCTGTACAGAGTAATACCCAGAGCATCCTACTCAGTGACTTGCACAACGTAATACTCAGAGCACCCTACTCATTGACCTGCACACGGAAATACCCAGTGCAGACTGCTTATTGACCTGCATAGAGTATTACCCAGAGCAGCCCAATCATTGACCTGCAAAAAGTAATACTCAGAGGACCCTACTCATTGACTAACAAAAAGTAATACCTAAAGCACCCTACTCATTTACCTGCACAGAGGAATACCCAGACCAGCCTACACATTGACCTGTACAGAGTAATGCCCAGAGCATCCTACTCATTGAAATGTACAAAATAATACTCAGAGCATCCTACTCATTGACTTGCACAGAGTAATGCCCAGAGCACCCTACTCATTGACCCATAGTAGCCTACTTATTGACCTACATAGAATTTTACCCTGAGCAACCTACTTATTGACCTTCACAGAGTAATGCCCAGAGTACCCTACTCATTGACCTGCACAGAGTAATACCCAGAGCAGCCTACTTATTGACCTGCATAGAATATTACCCTGAGCAACCTACTCATTGACCTGCACAAAGTAATTCACAGAGGACCCTACTCATTGACTTACAAAGAGTAATACTTAGATCGGCCTACACATACATGATTCTCATTACCTACAGTATTTGAATTACTAAAGTTATTTCTGACTCGGTAAAGCTTATTTATAAATTCAATTACAAGCTAAGTACAGGGAGTGTAAACTCAAGGGTTCCCTAAGCACGTTGAGTCAACACATCCAACTGACCAACTGCAACCAGGATGTGATACAATTTGCACACAAATACAGTAAGAAAAAATAGAACTGAAACTCATAGCTTGCACCCACGTTGGTGAATCTCACCACATGTTCAGTGGGCACCTACAAGGATGCTGGAAGTCTGGGATACAACAATGCTCTGTGAGTAACTAACATGACAGTTTATGCCTGAATTTTGCTATTACTTCAGTAAATTAACCCTCTCTTGTCTGTAGGAACATGACTGACTATTCTTTTCCCTCCAGGTGATTGCTGGGTCTTGTCTACAATTGGTTCTGTTACCCAGAAACAAAATTTACTGATAAAGATCATTCCAGCTGATCAAGGGTTTACCAAAAACTACATTGGAATCTTCCATTTCAGGGTATGGTAAAATAAATAATACCGTTCTCATCATTTTATTTTTATTAAAGTATCTTATTCTAACACTTTGAATTCTTGGTAAATTCATCTTTAAATATTCATTAATTATGCGGTGAAAGGATTATGGGTTAGGGAGACAGGGAGTAGGAGAGAAATGATGCACACGAGCTATAAGAGTTGATTTACTGGTAGATAATCATTTTGTTGCTAATAGACGACATGGTAATGTAATTAATATGTTAAGCACAATCTGCATATAAATGACTTTCCTTTCTCACCATGTAATTCATTTTGACAAGTTTCCTTATGTATTTCTAATTTGTTTTTAATAATGTCACGTTGATCTCCATCTTGTTCGAGCATCTATGTCTCATCTCAGTATAAAGGCAATTGTACACGGTCAAGCTTAAATTAAATGGGAACTCCACACAAAATGTGATCGTTAAAAGTCTGTAAAAGTCCACAGTGGGCTCCCCTCCCGGCATACATACCCATAAGGATGAATTTATCTACCATTGTCTGTATCACTAATGAAACTGCTTTTCTCCTTTTCAGTTCTGGTGTTCCGGGGAATGGGTCGATGTTGTGATAGACGATCGGCTGCCTTTTGTAAATGGCGACTTCTTTTCTGTTCGGCCCAGCTGCACAAAGGAATACTGGCCCTGCCTTTTGGAGAAAGCATATGCCAAGTAATGTCCAGCAGAAATCATAGACAATGTAACATGAACATATTGCATTCAGGGTCAAACTGGGCCTGGAGGACACCGGGGGAAAAAAAGGTGGGCCATGGGCTCTGCTAGGGTTGCCACCTTTTCTGGGAAAAAATACCGACCTTCCTATATATTTATTGTTTTTCCCCTATTATTAACATTGGGATCAGCCATCATTTTTACCGGCCAGGCCGTTAATATCCCAGCCAGGTGGCAACCCTAGGCCTTGCTGACCCTCCCTCACTCCCCCCCCCCCACCAGGACACATGAACTCCTCCCAGGCCCAGTTGCAGCTGCAAAGAAAAGTGCAATCTGCACTGTGTTGTGCGTTATTGGTTGTCCAGTGCTGTATGAAGGAGCTACAGCTGGCAACTGGGGTGGGTGGACCCTGGAAACTCCAGTACGACAATGGAAATACAAGACACTAGTGGAAAATGTAGGAGAGTTGACAATGTCCGACAGGAGGGTCCGACACCCACTGGGGCTTCCAACACAGGGCTCCCCACCAGCCCTCAGTCACAAACCCCCTCCAGGTCCCCCGCGCTGCCACAACCCCCCTCCTAGCACCCCGCGCTGCTGCGTGTACCTGTTCTCTCAGTCGGGTCAGGGAGGGAGAAGATCTGGAGGCAGTGGGGGCAGCTGTGCAGGCAGAAGATGGGTGCGGATGTGGGTTGGTGGGGCCCACAAGGGCTGGAGCCCCCCAGGTTTTTACCCAATGTCCCGCTGGCCCAGCCCGACCCTGAGAGTGGACAGGTCTGCATTGATACTCTAAACACACCAAATAAGTAACAGAGACCAATTGCAAAGGTGTTTAGGGTCTATCAGTTTACAAGATAATAAGGAGTAGAGATGTCGCGAACTGTTCGCCGGCGAACTTGTTCGCGCGAACATCGGGTGTTCGCGCTCGCCGGAAGTTCGCGAACGTCGCGCGACGTTCGCCATTTTGGGTTCGCCATTGTTGGCGCTTTTTTTTGCCCTCTCACCCCAGACCAGCAGGTACATGGCAGCCAATCAGGAAGCTCTCCCCTGGACCACTCCCCTTCCCTATAAAAACCGAAGCCCTGCAGCGTTTTTTCACTCTGCCTGTGTGTGCTGAAGAGATAGTGTAGGGAGAGAGCTGCTGCCTGTTAGTGATTTCAGGGACAGTTGAAAGTTTGCTGGCTAGTAATCGTTTTGATACTGCTCTGTTATTGGAGGGACAGAAGTCTGCAGGGGTTTGAGGGACATTTTAGCTTAGGTAGCTTTGCTGGCTAGTAATCTACCTTCTACTGCAGTGCTCTGTATGTAGCTGCAGTGGGCAGCTGTCCTGCTTCTGATCTCATCTGCTGACTGCTGCAATAACAGTAGTCCTTGTAAGGACTGCTTTTATTTATTTTTTGTTGTTTTACTACTACTACTACTACTACTACTATAAGAGCCCAGTGCTATTAGTCTAGCAGTGTTGGGGAGTGGGACTGGTGTGCTAATCTGCTGCTCCTAGTAGTTCAGCAGCACCAACTTTAATTTTTTTTTTTAATATTCATTTTTTTTTTATTTTACTTTTTTTTATTTTACTACCGCTGTAGTAGTGTATAAGTTGACCTTTTAGGCATTATTTGCCCTGTAGGCATTATTTGCACACTGTTTTCTTCAACCCGCCATCGAGCTGTGTGACCTTGTTCACATTCTGTCTAAATATCCATAATATTACCGTCTCCAGAAAAAACACCGGAGTCACTTTTTTCAAGCAGCATTCATATATTTTACGTAATCCGTATCCACCGCTGTAGTAGTGTATACGTTGGCCTTGTAGGCATTATTTGCACACTGTTTTCTTCAACCCGCCATCGAGCTGTGTGACCTTGTTCACATTCTGTCTAAATATCCATAATATTACCGTCTCCAGAAAAAACACCGGAGTGACTTTTTTCAAGCAGCCATAATATATTTTACGTAATCCGTATCCACCGCTGTAGTAGTGTATACGTTGACCTTGTAGGCATTATTTGCACACTGTTTTCTTCAACCCGCCATCTAGCTGTCTAGCTCTCCCCCTACACTATCTCTTCCAAGCACACACAGGCAGATTTTTCAGATACATTTTTGCCCTTGATCCCCCTCTGGCATGCCACTGTCCAGGTCGTTGCACCCTTTAAACAACTTTAAAATCATTTTTCTGGCCAGAAATGTCTTTTCTAGATGTTAAAGTTCGCCTTCCCATTGAAGTCTATGGGGTTCGCGAACCGTTCGCGAACCGCTCGCATTTTTGCGCAAGTTCGCGAATATGTTCGCGAACTTTTTTTCCGACGTTCGCTACATCCCTAATAAGGAGCCCTTTTTATTACCGTATGCTGTGTAAAACAAAATTTGCTGCAAAAAAAACTATGTAAGAAGCTGTGTAAAATAAATGGCGAATTTATCAAGGTGTGCTTTATTTTACACCATATTTTCCTCTATTATTTTACATTGCTTCAGACCTTTGTAAGTAAGTTCCGGCATAAGTTGCTCAAAGAAAAAGCGTTTAAAAATCTGCCCTTAAACGGTCAACAAGCACTTACTAATCCCTGCTGAGGAAGAAAGAAAATGTCCAATTAAAACTGGGTTCATAATACCGAAAGCAGGTGCTTCTACAAGGTGAGGTTCCCGCACCTAATAAGTTGACCAATAGTGGACATTCCATAAAGTGTACGGCCATGAATACTGCACAGACAGGATACAAAAAGAATTCAATGGCACTCCCGGATCCCCCGAAATGTTGTTGTTTTCTGCTAATAAACACGCAAGGGTTGTCCCTGCTTGTAATTGCCTTGGAGTGCCAGTGAATTCGTTTTGAATCTACTTTGGAGGGTGCCGATCCCTCCATCACCTGTGCACCAGGCGTTCATTTACAAGGCCAGGGTGTGCGAGCGGTGCTTTGTGTCCACAGACAGAATACCCAATATCTCCCCTCATAATCAGACCAGTATGGCAGTAAAGTCATTAAATGTTTATTTACAAGCATCAATGGAACAAGACAGTTTGTATTTCAAAGAAACTGAAGGATAACGTGTTATGGTAGAAAATCACATGGGTGTGGAAAAAAAGCCCCATTATCAAGGGGATACCTTGAAAACTACAATAAGCTTTTTCATGCTGATGTATACAAGTCTAGAGCAAGGACTGGGCAGAAGAGCCTGAAAATACCTACATTTATCTCTTTTTCAGACTCCTTGGGGGATACCAAAACTTGCACTGGGGAGATCCAGCAGAAGCCATGGTCAACTTTACAGGAGCCTTAACAATGACATTGAAGCTGAAAGGAGGAGACCTACATCCTTCTGACATATGGGAGATGGTCCATAAATCAAAACATACGGCACTGATCACTTGTATAAGTGAAAAAGCGGTAAGATAGGAATAGTGTGACCCACTCTCCAGTGTATCCAGTATCTTAGACCCACCTATGGAGCTCCATACACTTTGACAAAATCATAAAGATATTGTAACTACTTAGTGTGCACAAACCCCGGTGGCCTATCCAGGGCATTAGTACATTGATAGGGATAGATCAACCTTTAGCCAATACGACCCACACAAAACAATCTTGGTAACTGTAGTGATCTTGTAATACAATATTGTATCTAATCACATGTCAGCCAACGATATAAGAAGAAGGGTGTTGCAGTTGAACGTCTACCTGGAGTTTTCTTCATTTCTTCTTCTTGTTAGCTTTAGTCAACAAGAGTATTAAAACATTCACATCAATGTTGAGCTGTTGAACTTTTACAGGTCTAGCTGAACCTGTAGTCAATCAGAATATTCTTCACCTAAGGCCCCTTTGAGGTGTTTTCCAGAATGCTCTGGACTTTTCCAGATAATGGATCTTTCTGTAATTTGGATCTTCATACCTTAAGTCTACTAGAAAATCATGCAAACATTAAATAAACCCAATAGGCTTGTTTTGCTTCCAATAAGAATTAATTTTATCTCAGTTGGGATCAAGTACAATGTACTGTTTTATTATTACACAGAAAAAGGAAATCATTTTAAACATTTTGGATTATTTGGATAAAATCGAGTCTATGGAAGACGACCTTTCCATAATTGAAAGTTTTTGGGACAATGGGTTTCTGGATAACGGATCTCAAACTACATTGCTATTAAAGTGACACTGCTGGGTATATCCAAGTTATTACATTCCCATTCACCACCAAATCTTACTATGATTGACCTTTAAGCTGCCTCTCCTCCAATTGCATTGGACCCTACTAGAAGCACCATCTGAAAAGTTTTGAAACCACTAATTTATAGGAACAATGTTCATAAATCCATCTTGATTCTGTGTTTATTTATAATACCATAGATTATTTGATCTAATTCAAGTGTAAATTTCTCTTATTCACAGGACATAATGACCCGGAACAGGAGCTACAGTGTTCCAAATGCGGTAAGGCTTCTTGCCAATATCCTGTTTTTATACAGCCGGGGGTTATGGGCATTGTCAGTAAAATTGTAATTCAAATAAGGAGTCCTTTCATAGGCCCTTTTGCCTATATATTGATTTGACCTTGTCACAGAGAATCTCCTTTCTGGTTGGCAGAGATCCTGACTCCTGATTCTCACTATTTAGAAACCATTGTGTTATTCAATATTTTACAAGCCACTTTATCCTATGACCAGATATGAACAAATAAAAATAATATGTGTGTCACATGTATTTAGTGCTTTGCAATAACTTCACTAATCACTACTTCACCATTATTCCCATTTCTGTAGTTGGAATACCGGGATGAACGCAGAGGGAGTGAGCCTGCCAACGTGAGTGCCAAACTCATCTTTTCTGCAGATTAGAATAGTTGCATAGAGATAAATTAAAACATGGCTCTGTAGGGACTAGGATGAATATTCTGACACCGATGTCCCATGTTTGAAATGCAACAAAAGAAACTCCACAATTCTCTTTTCACTTGCAGAAGATTGTTAGGGGTATATTATAAAAAGGGTGAAAATAAAGCTCAGTCTTTGATAAATATTCCCCCCAAGCAGGGCCGGAACTAGGGGTAGGCAGAGTAGGCACGTGCCTAGGGCGCAAAGCTGGGGGGGCGCCAGGCACGTACCTGCTCTGTCGCCTACCCCGTGTCCGGTCCCGTCTCTCCTAGACTGTCGCTTTCGCGGAAATGCGCGCCCGTCGTTTTGCGCATGCGCGCTGGAGCGCAGTTTCGCACGCACTGAGCCGGCACCGTGGCCCGCCAAGTTGCCTAGGGCGCCTGGCCGGGTTGGCCCGGCTCTGCCCCCAAGAAAAAACATGAACATTGATAGAGAACTAAGAAAATCATGCTCAGTGGTGTAACTTCAGAGGAAGAAAACACTGTATCTGCATATTTTACATGTGGCTTTGGCTTTGGTCCGGTATTTACTCCACCCATATCCCCCCACTCTCCAATAGTGGCCTGATACCTTCAGTTTGATACCCCTCCATTCTTCCAGGTTGGGCCCTTTTTATCCAAGTCTTGGTCTGTAGCCTCAGTGTCCTTCCTACCTAGTCCTAAACTGTCACTGGTTCCCTCAATTATGGAGTGTCCATAGGAAACTAATTCCACTTCCCTCCTTGATGGGGCCACAACTGCCCTTACTAAATATCCTCAATTATCTCGTGCACCTAGTGCTGCTCTCTCACTTAGGATCTTTCATTCTAACTTCTCCTATCTGTTGTGGGTCTCCACTTACCCAGCCAGGTGATGTTCCTTCGGCCACGCCCTCCCATCAAGACAGCTCACCTTGGGCAGGGCACCTCCTTTTACACCCTTCTCTGTCCCACAGTGGCCGGGGTAAAAACTACACCTAAAAATAAATTAAAGACCTCTGTTGCCATCTAATGGTGATTCCCAGAAATTACATCCAAACACACTTAAACATATATACACTTTTAAATACATGCACATTTTTGTTTTACAAAAAGATTAGATTCCACTCTCATCACTTCACACCCCCTTACAAATAGAACAATGGGAAGGTAACCAGGCAACAGCTGCCTGACACCTGCATTGCTAAAAATGCTGAAGAATTGTAAATGGCAGAATGAATTGGGTGCACTGTACACAGTGTAATTATTTATAAAAACTATACCATAAACTTAATCCCTTTAATGTGCATGAAAGTAAATAAAAAATCAGCACATTTTCTGTAAGCAAAGCTGCAGACTTGCTTAGTTAATGTTTGCCTGTACAATTTACATACACTTTCTGCTGTATTTATTCCTGCTAAAAACAAACATTTTTAAATATTTACAACAGTATACAGTAGCCTCAGTTTTTTTAGTTTTCTTTATTATTCGATGATTTTTTTCTCAGCATTGTGTAAAATTAAAAAATGTATTCCAAATGCTACGGTGTTGTAAGTGGTGTCGTGTTTGCTTTTGTTTCTAGAAGTACCCAGAAAATATTCAGATTGATAACGGCCTAGTGGATCGCCATGCTTACACTGTAACTGACACCGCTCAGGTTAGTTCTAATGCAAAACATAAACTTTTGACATAAACATTTTCAGAGTTCCCTGTATAACTCAGCCTGAAGCCTTGTATCTTTATATGGTCACAGAACCCCTCAGTGACTTCTAATATCCTTATCATTTACAGTAGGGGGTACATTATTCCTTATAATACATGAGTGATACTCAGAGTTCCCTGTATAACTCAGCCTGCAGCCTTGTATCTTTATATGGTCACAGAACCCCTCAGTGACTTCTAATATCCTTATCATTTACAGTAGGGGGTAATATCCCTTATAATACATGAGTGATACTCAGAGTTCCCTGTATAACTCAGCCTGCAGTCTTGTGCCTTTATATGGTCACAGAACCCCTCAGTGACTTCTAATATCCTTATCATTTACAGTAGGGGGTACATTATCCCTTATAATACATGAGTGATACTCAGAGTTCTCTGTATAACTCAGCCTGCAGCCTTGTGCCTTTATATGGTCACAGAACCCCTCAGTGACTTCTAATATCCTTATCATTTACAGTAGGGGGTACATTATCCCTTATAATACATGAGTGATACTCAGAGTTCCCTGTATAACTCAGCCTGCAACCTTGTGCCTTTATATGGTCACAGAACCCCTCAGTGACTTCTAATATCCTTATCATTTACAGTAGGGGGTACATTATCCCTTATAATACATGAGTGATACTCAGAGTTCTCTGTATAACTCAGCCTGCAGCCTTGTGCCTTTATATGGTCACAGAACCCCTCAGTGTCTTCTAATATCCTTATCATTTACAGTAGGGGGTACATTATCCCTTATAATACATGAGTGATACTCAGAGTTCCCTGTATAACTCATCCTGTGCCTTTAAATCGTCCCAAAGACACACACGAGTATAGAGACAGGTTCATTCATATACACTGGGCAGTAACCTATTGCAACAAAATTTTATTTTAGCCATCAGCAGGTTGAATAATGAAAGCAAACATTTGACTGGTTGCCATGGGTAAATGCACAAGTGGAAATTTACCCAGTGTTTATAAATAAAAGACTAAGACACAAAAAAAAAACCTTAAAACATGATGGGAAGTTGCAGCTGCAGTTTTACTACAGATTATAACAATATCAACTTCTTGTTTCAGGTTTACAGGGAAGGGTTAGTGAATTTAATTCGCCTGTGGAATCCATGGGGACGAGGAGAATGGATCGGGCGCTGGAGCGACAAGTAAAACATATTGAATATTTCTTTGCTCATTACATGGAGTTGTGCTATTGTACAGGGATACCAAGGAGGTGTTAGTGCTTATATTCACATTAACGAGCCTATTTACTAAAGTGTGTCGTTCTTTTATTCCACAAGCACTCTATTGATTTGGGCACCAAGGGGTTATTTATCTATGGTCGAGTTTTATAGGTTTTTGACCTTTTTTAGACCTTGAATGAACTCACAATTTGAAAGGCTTCTAATTCATGAAAAAAACTAGAATGTAAAAAACTCGTATCAGTGTAGTTGGCATAATATACTCAATCAAATTTTTGGCTGAAAAAACTGTAATCACTCGAATTGATCAAGTTTTCAAGTGAAATTCAGCACAAAAAACTTGAACATCATAAAGGCTACAAAAAAATCTTCAAATGGTTCAAGAGGCATCGGCCATTGGCTTCTACTTGACTTCAACAGGTTTTAGATGGTGTATTTTCGGAATCGAGTTATAATAAATCTCGAAAAATTCGAGTTAATCGAAATTTTCATTGTAAGCCAAAAAAAAAAAAGTGCTCTTGCACTTCTGCCCAGCATCTACATAAATCATCCCTTTGGTATCTTTGGGTACTACACACATTTTAGTCCATCATCGGTGGATTTTGTCATTGAGATAACTACTCAATAATGTACATACAAAATGGAATAAAAAAATTCTCAATTGTTATCCTTGACTTTTTAATAAAAATACATAACGCTCAGGGCTGGAGTCCTGTGTTCGCCGCCCCAAAGCCTCTTCGCCACACAGGGTCCTAGCGCCCGCCAATGTCGCCACAGGGTCCTAGCGCCCGCCAATGTCGCCACAGGGTCCTAGCGCTCGTCAATTTTGTGCTGCAGAAGCGTGCACACATGTGCTGGCGAAAAGCGCCTGTTAGAATCCGGCTCCGTAACATAACTAGAGCCCCCTCCGTACGCGATTTTCCACCCGGAAATCAGTTGTGCGCGAGCTGCCGGGTGCCCTGCTCCCCCAATAGTTCCACCGACCCTACCGTCTTGCTGCCCAAGGCCCGGGCCTTTGTGGCCTCACCACAAATCTGGGCCTCATAACCCTACTGCTGAAGTTGAGACAACCCCATTATAGGTCTGATATATTTTCTCCCCAGCAATGCACATCTGAGCATTTGTTGGCCCAAAACCACCTACACTAGTAGTGATAGGCAGTTGTCATTAGAGAGGTTGTTCAGATTTGAGTTCAATTTTAGTATGATGTAGAGAGTGATCTTCTGAGAAAATTCCCCTAACAACCCTGCATTGATTTAAATAAGAGACTGGAACATGAACAGGAGAGGCCTGAATAGAAAGATGAGTAATACAAAGTAGCAATAACGGAAAATGTGTAGCCTTACAGAGCCTTTGTTTCTTAGATGGGGTCAGTGACCCTCATTTAAAACCTGAAAAGAGTCAGAAGAAAAAAGCAAATAATTTAAAATTCTATAAAAAAAAGAATAAATGAAGGACATATTTTAATATGATTTTGCCTGGTCTCAGAAGAACAAATATAAGTCTTTAAATGGGTTGTTCACCTTTAAATTAACTTAGCATGATGTAGAGAGTGATATTCTGATTGCAATTGGTTTCATTTTTTATTATTTCTGTTTTTTCAGTTATTTAGCAGCACTCCAATTTGCAATTTCAGCAATCTAGTTGCTAGGGTCCAAGTTGCCCTAGCAACCATGCCTTGATTTGAACAAGATACTAGAATATAAATAGGAGAGGTCTGAATAGAAAGACGAGTAATAAAAAGTAGCAATAACAATACATGTGTAGCCTTACAGAGCATTTGTTTTTAGATGGGGTCAGTGACCCCTATTAGAAAGTTGGAAAGACAAAAGAAGAAGGCAAAAAAAAAAAGAAAATGTGAAGTTGGAAAGTTGCTTAGAATTAGCCATTCTATAACTTACTAAATGTTAACTTAAATGTTAACCACCTCTTTAACATTACACTAGTAAATGTGAAACAAGAGCAAAAGGACAATCCACATGAATTTGTTAGATTGACACCAAGAATAGACATACAGAACTCATACTGATCATTTCTCACATTCTGCTTTATGTAAGAAAGTTGATGTTGGGCCTGTCCTTGCTGGAACTACCTGCAATTTCAAAGCCACTTGTACATATGTATATGAAATATTATATTACGAATCTGTGTTTTTTTTATATTCCTGATGTGCAGTTGTTCCTGGTGGAATGATATTAATCCTGAGGACAGAAAGAAGCTGAATACAAAGAGAGAAGACGGAGAGTTTTGGTACATGATTGCATTTTGTAGTAATTCAGATTATAATGGATGCACCATACACTGTGAAAGGAACAATAGAATTATGGATAAACAAAGTCTCTCGATTGCCAGTCTATACTCTAAGTTCCTTCCTCAACCCTTTGGAGCCAGTCAAAACGTAATTGTGCTGAGCCTTCTTGTGCCATATGTTCTTAAAGGGACAGGCCGACAAAATAATGAAAGTGTATTATGTACTGTTGCTCTGCACTGGTAAAACTGATCTGCTTGGTTCAGAAACACTACTATAGTTCTTATATAGTGTTTTATTTTAAAGGAGACATATAGGATAAATGAAAAAACCCTAATTTTGTAGGTAATTATAAGTAATATATGGTGTTGCTTTTAGATGGTGCTAAAAATTAATATTATCTTTAAAAATGGCCCATTTATTGGAGCTCCCTATAGATGTTCTCTGGTCCCGACCCTGAGGGGTGGGCGTGTCCTAATAGTTCCTGCCAGAAGCACAATAGGAGGGGGACAGCCAATCACAACACTGCAGTCACACAAGCACAGACAGGCTTCGGTTCCCTATCAGGTCCTGCTAGCTGCTGATTGGTTCCTGTCCTACAGTGCAGTGAGCTGAGAGCCGCCAGCTCCCCTGCAAAGCCTGGGAATTCAGGGAGCAGGAACTGGAAGAAAAGGGAAGGATTATTAGGGTTTTTGCAGAAATACTCAATAAATCAGCCTGAAACTATTTTTTTTAAGCACAATTCTTCTATATCTAAATAAGTATAATGCACTGGCACGTTCTTTTTTCTTTTTTTTCTGTTATATTTTGATGTTACTGCTCCTTTAAGCAAATTGTTTTGCTTCCTTCCCATGTACGAGTTATGCACTTCTTTTCTGGTGGGAGTGGGTTTTGCAGGGATTAGACAAGTACAAAGGAAGTTTAAAGTGAAATCTCCTAATGGCATATTTGGTCCTGAAAGGAAACACTAGAAGCTAAAGGAACCTCAACAAAAATCCAAAATAATGGGTTTCCCCTCATTACCTATGAGCGTGAATAAAATTTGGTGTATGCAGATCCCCTGACTGCCCCTGTGAGACCACTTGACTTGGATGGAATCTGTTCTCATTCTTTGTCTCTAGTACCCTGGCCTTGAGGGAGAGCCACCTGCTTGGCAGTAAGAGCAGTCGTTTGATTTTCTGTACTGTGAAATGATATCTTTATGTTCTCCCACCACTAAATCCCCTTTTTACAAGTCAATATCAACTCTGTAATTCCTTTGTTCCGGGTTCTGTGAATTCAGAAGCCACGGAGCTTGTGTCAAATAAACCTCTTTTACCTCAATTGATTTTCGGGAACTGAATTCCCCCGACACATGTCTGTCTCATTGATCAAGGAGCTATAAGGGAAAGCGCTTTCCATGTACACGTCTCTTTGTTTAATCTTTCCAGGATACCTTGGGTAAATTTCGTCCAGCAGTTTTCCCGGATAATCATCTGCAGTCCCACCCTGGACTTTTTGAATTGGGGAAGTGACCAAACATCTTGGCACAAAACTGCCTATAAGAACATCTGGCCCAAAGAATGTGGTTTGGAGGACAGTTTTAACAAAGGTAAGGGCCTCCATAACATAATGCTATTGGCACACATCTGTACATCCCAAATAGGGTAGCCACCTGTCTTGTTTTGACCCGAACAGCCCGTTTTTTTGGGTTGGGGCTGTTTGGGTCAAAACTGGCTGCCGGTTTTCCAAATAGGAAAACTGGCAGGATTACTTGAGACTGACGCAGCGAAGGGCCAATCACTGGTAGTCATGTCTCTGGTCGTCACATCATAGCCCCACCCCTGATGTCACAGTCCCGGTCTGCCACATCGCAGCTCCGCCCTACTATCTCATGGTCCTTCCCCCACTGCATCACATCCCTGCCTCCTACTGGAGTTTGTCGAGGAGGAGATGTGGCAATTCTAACCCCAAATTTCTTAATTAAACTGCTCAATGAGAAAAAAATATGACTTTCTCTATAGCTTCACCCAAGCCTTTATACGGCTGATGGAGTCATGCGATACTGCCTGTTCCAGTGGGACTTTAACCCACCTACAGGATCTGTATTGCACCTGTTGCTAAACTTCCCTACCTACCTGAGCTATACAGGCAGGTTTTACTCCTTTAAGGTTTCCCCATAAGCCTTAATAGCACCAGGTCTAGTAACCCATGGAAACTAATCTGCAGGTAGCAGATTTATGTCCTGAAACACATTGAATTATCCCCCATGAATCATTTCAGATTTGTTCTGCAAGAATCCCCAGTACCTTATATGGATAACCCCATCAGATGAAGTGAAGAAAGGATATAATGTCATCATATCGCTGATGCAGAACCACAGAAACAGACAGAAGTTTGGGCACGAGTGGCTGCCGATTGGCTTTCTGGTTTCCAAGGTGAATGGAGGCATGAGATTTACTGGTGTTTCTACTTATAGTATATAAGTACTGATGGAAAGGTGACACCTAGTGGCAGCTGTGTGTAAGTGGGAAAGAATAACTGGGATTGGAGCAGTTCAGAGATGGGCAATTTTTAATTTCAGTCCTGAAAATGGGGGTAGCTCCAAACCACAGTTCCAATTTGTTCCGCATTGACTTTCATGTGAATCTGGAATGCAGTGTTTGCAGACAACTATTGCCCAGGAAGCACCTGCAGGCCATTATTACTGTATACAAGATGTTTAGTGCTATGACCCACTGTTTTGGGGAATATGTGGCTGCCAAACTAACTGAAATCGCCCTGTGTGCTATTGCCCTAAAAAGTGCGTATCACTTAGTGAAAGAATTTGCATATCCTTCGCTAAAGATTAGGCCGAATACTGAACCGAATCCGCAAATTAGGGGTGGGAAGGGGAAATCATTTTTTACTTCCTTGTTTTGTGACAAAAAGTCAGACGATTTCTCTCCCTGTCCCTAATTTGCATATGCAAATTAGGATTCGGTTCGGCCAGGCAGAAGGATTCGGCTGAATCCGAATCCTGCTGAAAAAGGCTGAATCCTGGCCGAATCCCGAAACGAATCCTGGATTCGGTGCATCCCTAGACATTACTATGATAGGCCAAAGACCCCCATCTGAAGGGCAGTAAGTTAGGCAGCACTTATTTTTATTTAAAAATGAATAAATATGAAATTTACAGCTTGAAATACAACTAAATATGATATTTTCTTTATTGCAGGTGGGCGCAGAGGTACGGAAAATAGGGGGTTGTCTTTGTTGTTGCGCACACTAAAGAAAATCTGCATTCAGTTGACATCATTAGCATGTTAATACATGGAATAGGCCAAAATAAATATAAATATAAGGTAATATAAATCATTCTCAGAAAAGTATGAGCCACCGGGGCAGAGAGCAGCAAGTGGTGTTGAGCTAGGGTTGAGCTAGGGTTTCTGGGGCCCTCTGGAGCTGCTATCTCAAAGCCCCCCATATACCCACCAGATCTAACGCCCCATTCATTGAAGTCCTCCACTGAAGTTAATCAAACTCCAGGGTCAACCGCCCAAAAGGCACAAAGTAATCCGGAATCTTTGGACCTGCCTTCATCCAAGGACTAGGGCAGGCCCCTTTGTCCCCAATCTACCAGACCAAATGGCCCGCTGGAGGCAAGGGTCTTCACTCAGACCCCTTTTGTCGCAAGGCTACGGGGTCCCTTTGTCCTTCCTCTCAAGCCAAAAGGCAAATGGAGAAGGGGGAGAAAGAGCCTAATGGCCCCCCATCTCCCCTAGTTCAGTGCATTTGACCGGGGATCTATTGCACCAATCCTGCATAATGCCATGGGGAAACCTGGAGCTCCTGCCAAACTAGACCTGAGGGTAGCACCAGATCTCACACCGCTCAGTAAATCTAATGCTGCTCTAAACACACTCCCAAAGTGACAAAGCCCCCATTCTGAAAATGCTAGATGCAGCTTGCACCAGATTGGCACCAGAATGCAAACATTTGACACATTAGGTGCAATTGAGTGGATGCAATTTGCAGCTACAATTTAGACTTATAAAACGAAAATGCTGTATTATTGGTAAGAAAATAACACACTGCACTTGTGTTCATAACTGAGCCCTAACAGTGTTACACATTGCTCCGAGTAGCCATGGAGGCAGCTGTTCAAGTTGAAATAGGATTATAGGACACAGGTTACATAGCACATAACAGAAAAGCTTTGTAGGATACAATGGGTTTTACTCTTACACAAGAAGTTTTCATCACTTCATTTAGGGCTCTTTATTAAACGATAGAAGAAAAATCTTTCTCATACACAATAGGACATTTGTAGCCAAGAAAATAGCTTTTCTGCAGGTTCTGGATCAATAGACACTTTATGACACTTTATGATACAGTTACCAGATCCGCAGATGAAGATGCCGGGCTCATTTTTCCCCAAAGATCTGCAGTCGGGAATCCACATTAAAAAACGGCGAGATGTGACCAAAGGATTCAGACTGGCGGCAGGACGATATGTAATCACCCCCTTTAATGCGGACCGGAATCAGGAGTCATCCTTTCTGCTGCAGGTTTTCCTGAGGAGTCAAGGTTGCACTGTGTAAGTACATTTTATTTTATCCTCAGATCACTGATGTCTCTTTTGCTGGGATTGCAGTGAATATGGTGCAACACAATCTCACATTAATATTTTCCTCTCTCCTTTGCAGAGAGCTTGGTGATTCCCAGAGCTTCCTGGTATGTACCAGTTCTACTTTAAAGGATAGTGAAACCATTTCACTTATTTGTTAAATCAATTAAAAGTAGCGATGCACCGAATCCAGGATTCGGCCAGGATTCAGCCTTTTTCAGCAGCATTCGAATTCGGCCGAATCCTTCTGCCCAGCCGAACCGAATCCGGATTTGCATAAGCAAATTAGGGGTGGGGAGCGACATTGCACAACTTTTTGTCACAAAACAAGGAAGTAAAAATGTTTCGCCCTTTCCACCCCTAATTTTTGCATATGCAAATTAGGGTTCAGATTCGGTTCAGTATTCGGCCGAATCTTTCGTAAAGGATTCGGGGGTTCGGCCGAATCCAAAATAGTGGATTCGGTGCATCCCTAATTAAAAGCAAATTATAGTTTATTTATGAACCTGTCATTTCTATGCAAAGAATCCTTCTCTGTATACAGTAGAGTTCCGATTTTACATTACCCAGGGGATAGTACGAAAACAGCTTTAATTCCAAAAAACATAAAATCCAGGTAAAAAAGATACCACTTCCCCATATGAGACTGTGGGAAAACAGTGTCAATTCTGGGAAAGCATAAAATCTGGACACATAAAATCGATGTTCTGCTATATCTGCATTCGTACACATGAGACTAAACTGAGAGATTACATTTTATTTTCAGAATCTTCCATCTGTATTTGGGCAGGGCCTGCTAAAACCCATCAAAGAACCTGATGTCCAGGGTCCCACAACAATTAGAAGGGGACAGTACTAAATGTCATATAGGTATATATATAAATAACCAGCAAAGAGCCAGCACTCTCAAATAAAGTGTTTGTTTGCCTGGGTGCACGGTCAATATAATATCTCCATCCATCCAAAGAAGATCAGCACTCTCAGGGCTTAAAAATATGAAAAAGGTTTTATTGAAAATAACACAGCATAGGACTAACGTTTCGGCCCAGTCCAGGGCCTTTCTCAAAATGATATATAGCATGGTGGTAATAGCAGACCCAGACCAAGTAGTATTTGTGCTCAAGGCACCTCTCATTCAGCCCCATTCTCTTGCCCCCCCCCCCAAGTCACCACCCCTACCCTACACCTGCTTTTTTTCTTTTGCACCTTCTGGGGTATTGGTCCCCGTAGACCTTTGTGTCCTCCCAACTATGCTGAGGTACATTCCATGGCTGCCTTCCCCAAGTGGAATTTGCTCTAGTCCATGGTCCATTAGCGCCTGGGAGTACTGGAAGATCTCATAGTGATTTGGCAGGACAGTGTAAAGGTGGCCATACACGGGCCGATAAAAGCTGCCGACAGACCAAGTCGGCAGCTTATTCGCCCGTGTATGGGGGCCCCCGACAGGCTTCCCCGATCGAGATCTGGCCGAAAGTCGGCCAGATCTCGATCGGATGGAATTAAAAATCCTGTAGGATCGCGGGCGCATCTGTTCGTTGATGCGGTCCCGCGATCCGACTGCCCGTTTGCGAATGCTAGGATCCGATCGTTGGGCCCTAGGGCCCATGATCGGATCTGCCCGATATTGCCCACCTCAAGGTGGGCATATCGGAGGGAGATCCGCTCGTTTGGCGACATCGCCAAACGAGCGGATCTATCGATGTATGACCACCTAAACCCTGTCTCCAAGGACAATTTTGCACCAATGCACTGGCACCCTGACACCATCAGACAGGACCACTTTGCCCCCTCTAGTGATGTCAGACGTGTGTGGGTCGGGCAGTTGTGTGGGTCAGGTGTGGTTATAGAAGAGATTGCAAGACAAGCCGGATCTGGGTGGGGCAGTTATGGCTTGACCTTCTTTGGCTGTATGTAGGGAAGAAACACACCAATTTATATCGGCATAAGCTTTTGTCACATTTTATTGCAGAAGTTGTAGCCACAACTTCTGCAATAAAATGTGACAAAGGCTAATGCCAATATAAGCTGGTGTGCTTTTTCCCTACACACAGGCTGGATGATATGTTTTACATGGAAGTGGTCCAGGTCCAGTGATCATCTTTGGACCACCAACGTCAACTCTTAATCCAAGCTTATAGCCATCTCTCAACAACTCAATTACTTTTCATATCCCCCTAATAGTTTCTTCTCTGTACAGCTACGGCCACATCTTCTGTCTCACTCAACTTCCTGTTAGATTGTAAGCCCTTGTGAGCAGGGTTATCAGCAGCCCAGCTGCCTGTACCAATATATACTCTTGTGCATGTATCCTCTGACTTACTGTATTAAAAATTATTTTCACTACCATTTAACTACATCAGAAGAACAAATGAAAACATTTTGTATTTAATTTTACAGAGAAATGAAGAAAAGACACATGAAGATATATTCATGAAATATGCCACTCAGGTACTGGGGTACAAGGGAAATGGATCCTGGTGTGATAGGGACATTACATTGAGCTCAGTTGGGCAGGGACCAATGATGATCAATCTTAGTAAAGTTCTGTGTAACGTTTGGTGCTACATAGGACCATGAGAACTTGACCACCCACTATGCCAGCTGTATACAATGCCTAGAGGGTTTCTCATTGGCCCATGTATGTTGGAGGGTGTATGTTTGTACAGAGCCCCAGTGAAGATTGGGTCCGTGTAGGAGACCCAAAGAGTATAAGGGCTAAAGCCTAAGATGAGATTCAGTAGCAGCACCATATTAATTGGGCATGTGTAGCCAAAGGCACTTTAGCCAAGGCAAGGTGGAATCTTCTCAGATGGCATGTTACCAGGGGTGGCAAAAAACTTCCTGCAGGTGCAATAGGACAGGGCAGCATAGATTTTCCTAAACTCTAATGACTGAACCCACCAATACAAGGACCCATGGAGAGAGTATCTAGCATAGCAGAGGTCAGTGCCTGGAAGCATCCCAGAGATACAAAGCACTGAAACACAAGGCAGTTTATGTTAAAGGAGAAGGAAGGCTACCAAAGCAATTTATTGCCAATATATTATCCATAATAGTGCAAGCTATAACACTATATTTATTCTTCAGAATACTTTACCATACCTGAGTAAACAGCTCTAGAAGCGTTCTCTGTTTGTTTACAATAGCAACTGCCATATTAGCTTGGTGTGACACCACTTCCTGCCTGAGTCTCTCCCTGCTCACTCATAGCTCTGGGCTCAGATTACAGCAGGGAGGGGAGGAGGGAAGGGGAGAGGGAGAGAGTAGCAAAGAGAGGAGCAAACTGAGCATGCTCAAGCCCTAGCCCTGGAGGTTTATGCTGAAAACAGGTCTGATACACAAGTCAATGTCTGTTTCTTTTGACAGAGGACTCAGAGCAGCTTTAATTTGAGGCTTTACTGGTGTATTTATACAGACCTTTCTGATAAAGCTTACTTACTTTTAGCCTTTCCTTCTCCTTTAAGATCACCCTGCTAATAGGGATGTAGCGAACGTCGGAAAAAAAGTTCGCGAACATATTCGCGAACTTGCGCAAAAACGCGAGCGGTTCGCGAACGGTTCGCGAACCCCATAGACTTCAATGGGAAGGCGAACTTTAACATCTAGAAAAGACATTTCTGGCCAGAAAAATGATTTTAAAGTTGTTTAAAGGGTGCAACGACCTGGACAGTGGCATGCCAGAGGGGGATCAAGGGCAAAAATGTATCTGAAAAATCTGCCTGTGTGTGCTTGGAAGAGATAGTGTAGGGGGAGAGCTGTTAGTGATTTCAGGGACAGATGATAGTAAGTTTGCTGGCTAGTAATCTGCTTGATACTGCTCTGTATTGGAGGGACAGAAGTCTGCAGGGATTTGAGGGACATTTTAGCTTAGGTAGCTTTGCTGGCTAGTAATCTACTGTTCTCTTTAAACAACTGCCATACGTTGACCTTGTAGGCATTGTTTGCCCAGTTTTTTTGGACGCAGCCACTGAAGCACAGTTGCCAGAAAAATTATGCCATATAAATGCTGAAAATATAAATTTTTTTGGTTGCAGCCACTGAAGCACAGAGGCCAGAAAAATTATGCCATATAAATGCAGAAAATATGCATTTTTTTGGTTGCAGCCACTGAAGCACAGTTGACAGAAAAATTATGCCATATAAATGCTGAAAATATAAACTTTTTTGGTTGCAGCCACTGAAGCACAGAGGCCAGAAAAATTATGCCATATAAATGCAGAAAACATGCATTTTTTTGGTCGCAGCCACTGAAGCACAGTTGACAGAAAAATTATGCCATATAAATGCTGAAAATATAAATTTTTTTGGTTGCAGCCACTGAAGCACAGAGGCCAGAAAAATTATGCCATATAAATGCAGAAAATATGCATTTTTTTGGTCGCAGCCACTGAAGCACAGTTGCCAGAAAAAATATGCCATATAAATGCTGAAAATAGTCATTTTTTGCCATATACGTTGAGTCAACGTATGGCAAAAAATGACTATTTTCAGCATTTATATGGCATATTTTTTCTGGCCTCTGTGCTTCAGTGGCTGCGGCCAAAAAAACTGGGCAAACAATGCCTACAAGGTCAACGTCGTTGACCTTGTAGGCATTGTTTGCCCAGTTTTTTTGGCCGCAGCCACTGAAGCACAGAGGCCAGAAAAAATATGCCATATAAATGCTGAAAATAGTCATTTTTTTGGTCGCAGCCACTGAAGCACAGTTGCCAGAAAAATTATGCCATATAAATGCTGAAAATATAAATTTTTTTGGTTGCAGCCACTGAAGCACAGAGGCCAGAAAAATTATGCCATATAAATGCAGAAAATATGCATTTTTTTGGTTGCAGCCACTGAAGCACAGAGGCCAGAAAAATTATGCCATATAAATGCAGAAAATATGCATTTTTTTGGATGCAGCCACTGAAGCACAGTTGCCAGAAAAAATATGCCATATAAATGCTGAAAATAGTCATTTTTTGCCATACGTTGACCTTGTAGACATTGTTTGCCCAGTTTTTTTGGTTGCAGCCACTGAAGCACAGAGGCCAGAAAAAATTAAACCAGTAGGGTTTGCACCCTAGTTTGTAACGGTGGCGGAGGGAGGAGGAGGACGCTAAAGGACAGCTGTGTGTGGAGTCATGAGGCTTGAAGAGAAGGACAGCTGCATAGAAGTCAGAACAAGTCTTCCGGCGTGCAGTAACCCTCCGAGATCCACCCCTCATTCATTTTAATAAAGGTCAGGTAATCGACACTTTTGTGACCTAGGCGAGTTCTCTTCTCAGTTACAATCCCTCCTGCTGCACTGAAGGTCCTTTCTGAGAGCACACTTGAGGCTGGGCAAGACAAGAGGTTCATGGCAAATTGTGACAGCTCTGGCCACAGATCAAGCCTGCGCACCCAGTAGTCCAGGGGTTCATCGCTCCTCAGAGTGTCGATATCTGCAGTTAATGCCAGGTAGTCCGCTACCTGCCGGTCGAGGCGTTCTTTGAGGGTGGATCCAGAAGGGTTGTGGCGCTGCCTTGGACAGAAAAACATTTGCATGTCTGACGTTACAGACTGGCCAAAGGGCTTTGTCCTTGCAGGTGTGCTCGTGGCAGGATTACTGGCACCTCTGCCCCTGGAATGTTGATGAGTTCCTGAAGTGACATCACCCTTAAAAGCATTGTACAACATGTTTTGCAGGCTGGTTTGTAAATGCCGCATCTTTTCGGACTTGTGGTATGTTGGTAACATTTCTGACACTTTATGCTTGTACCGAGGGTCTAGTAGCCTTGCGACCCAGTACAGGTCCTTCTCCTTAAGCCTCTTGATACGGGGGTCCTTCAACAGGCATGACAGCATGAAAGACCCCATTCTCACAAGGTTGGATGCAGAGCTATCCATCTCCGCTTCCTCATTATCAAGGACTGCATCATCCACGGTCTCCTCCCCCCAGCCACGTACAAGACCAGGGGTCCCCAAAAGGTCACCACTAGCCCCCTGGGAAGCCTGCTCCTGTTGGTCCTCCTCCTCCTCCTCCACAAAGCCACCTTCCTCCTCTGACTCCACTTCTGGCACCTCTCCCTGCGTTGCAGCAGGTGCCTGGGTTCGTTCTGGTGATTCCGACCAGAAATCGTGCGCTTCCAGCTCCTCGTCACGCTGGTCTACAGCCTCATCTGTCACTCGTCGCACGGCACGCTCCAGGAAGAAAGCGAAGGGTATTAGGTCGCTGATGGTGCCTTCGGTGCGACTGACCATATTTGTCACCTCTTCAAAAGGTCGCATGAGCCTGCAGGCATCGCGCATAAGCACCCAGTAACGGGGGAAAAAAATCCCCAGCTGTGCAGATCCAGTCCTACCACCCAGTTCAAAAAGGTACTCGTTGACGGCCCTTTGTTGTTGCAGCAGACGTTCCAACATAAGGAGCGTTGAATTCCAGCGAGTCTGGCTGTCAGAAATCAAACGCCTGACTGGCATGTTGTAGCGCTGCTGAATGTCAGCAAGGCGTGCCATGGCTGTGTAGGAACGTCTGAAATGGGCCGACACCTTTCTGGACTGGGTGAGAACGTCCTGGAATCCTGGGTACTTGGAGACAAAACGTTGGACTATTAAATTTAACACATGTGCCATGCAGGGCACATGTGTTAAATTGCCTAGTCTCAACGCTGCCAACAGATTGCTTCCATTGTCACACACCACTTTTCCGATCTGCAGTTGGTGTGGGGTCAGCCACCGATCGGCCTGTGACTGCAGAGATGACAGGAGTACAGATCCGGTATGGTTTTTGCTTTCCAGGCACGTCATCCCCAAGACAGCGTGACAACGGCGTACCTGGCACGTCGAATAGCCTAGGGGGAGCTGGGGGTGCACAGGTGTGGAGGAGGAGAAGGAGGACCCAGCAGCAGAGTAAGAAGAAGAAGAAGACGAGGTAGAGAGCGATGGAGGAGTAGAGGTGGTGGCAGAACCGCGTGCAATCCGTGGCGGTGACACCAACTCCACTGTTGTTGTTGAGCTACCCATTCCCTGCTTCCCAGCCATTACCAAGTTCACCCAGTGGGCAGTGTAGGTGACATACCTGCCCTGACCATGCTTGGAGGACCATGCGTCAGTAGTCATATGGACCTTTGGCCCAACACTAAGTGACAGAGATGCGGTAACTTGGCTCTGCACATGTTGGTACAGGTGTGGTATTCCCTTTTTAGAAAAAAAATTGCGGCTGGGTACCTTCCACTGCGGTGTCCCAATTGCTACAAATTTGCGGAAGGCCTCAGAGTCCACCAGCTGGTATGGTAAAAGCTGGCGGGCTAAGAGTGCAGACAAGCCAGCTGTCAGACGCCGGGCAAGGGGGTGACAGTCAGACATTGGCTTCTTACGCTCAAACATGGCCTTCACAGAAACTTGGCTGGTGGCAGATGACTGGGAATGGGAACAGGTGGTCAAGGTGGAAGGCGGAGTGGAGGGTGGTTCAGACGGGTCAAGGAGAGCAGAGGTAGAGCAGTAAGATGCTGGACCAGAAGGAGTGTGGCTTTTAGTTTGCCTGTTGCCTTTGAGGTGTTGCTCCCAAAGTGCTTTGTGCTTGCCGCTCATGTGCCTTCGCATAGAAGTTGTACCTATGTGGCTGTTGGGCTTACCAAGGCTCAGTTTCTGACTGCACTCATTGCAAATTACAATGCTTTTGTCAGAGGCACACACATTAAAAAAATCCCACACTGCTGACTTTTTGGAAGTGTGCGATCTGGCGGTAACAGTAGAAGTTGGCGGAGTTGGCGGTATTGGCGGCAATGGCGGGTGCGTTGGCCGGCTGAACACAGGTGCCGATACATGTTGTTGCCCTGCTGATCCCTGCGGGCTGTCCTCCCTGCTTCTTCTAAGTCTTATTCTCCTACTGCCTCTCTGACTCTCCGTCTCTCCATCTGAACTACCCTCCTCTTGCTCTCTTCTACTAGGCACCCACAAAACATCAATCTCCTCATCATCATTCTCCTCAGATGCATCAATTTCTTCTGACACATCACAGAAGGAAGCAGCAGCGGGGACCTCCTCCTCATCACTCATTATGTCCATCTCTATCGTGTTCTCTGCCAGAATTAAATCTGGTGTAAGGTCCTCATCTCCTTCATCTTCTTCTGGCAATAATGGTTGCGCATTACTCAGTTCAAGAAACTCATTGGAAAATAACTCCTCTGACCCCAGTGAAGAAGGGGCACCGGTGGTGGAGGAAGTGTTACGTGGGGTGGCCATAGCAGTGGAGGATGAGGAGGATGTTGTGGTAAAGTTAGAAACGGTAGAGGATGGGGTGTGCTGTGTAAGCCAGTCAACTACCTCTTCAGCATTTTGGGAGTTCAGGGTCATTGGCTTTTTAAAACTGGGCAATTTGCTAGGGCCACAGGATTGCATAGCAGCACGGCCCCTAGCACGGCCTCTGCGTGGCGGCCTGCCTTTGCCTGGCATTATTTTTAAAAAAACAACAACAACAACAAAAACTCAGTTGGTTTTTCTGGAAACGATAATACACACAGCTAGATGGCGGGTTGAAGAAAACACTGTGCAAATAATGCCTACAAAGTCAACGTATACACTACTACAGCGGTGGATACGGATTACGTAAAATATATGAATGCTGCTTGAAAAAAAGTAACTCAAGTGGTTTTTCTAGAGACGATAATATTATCAATATTTAGACAAAATGTGAACAAGCTCACACAGCTCGATGGCGGGTTGAAGAAAACACTGTGCAAATAATGCCTACAAGGTCAACGTATACACTACTACAGCGGTGGATACGGATTACGTAAAATATATGAATGCTGCTTGAAAAAAAGTAACTCAAGTGGTTTTTCTAGAGACGATAATATTATCAATATTTAGACAAAATGTGAACAAGGTCACACAGCTCGATGGCGGGTTGAAGAAAACAGTGTGCAAATAATGCCTACAAGGTCAACGTATACACTACTACAGCGGTGGATACGGATTACGTAAAATATATGAATGCTGCTTGAAAAAAAGTAACTCAAGTGGTTTTTCTAGAGACGATAATATTATCAATATTTAGACAAAATGTGAACAAGCTCACACAGCTCGATGGCGGGTTGAAGAAAACACTGTGCAAATAATGCCTACAAGGCCAACGTATACACTACTACAGCGGTGGATACGGATTACGTAAAATATATGAATGCTGCTTGAAAAAAGTGACTCCGGTGTTTTTTCTGGAGACGGTAATATTATGGATATTTAGACAGAATGGGAACAAGGTCACACAGCTCGATGGCGGGTTGAAGAAAACAGTGTGCAAATAATGCCTACAAGGCCAACGTATACACTACTACAGCGGTGGATACGGATTACGTAAAATATATGAATGCTGCTTGAAAAAAGTGACTCCGGTGTTTTTTCTGGAGACGGTAATATTATGGATATTTAGACAGAATGGGAACAAGGTCACACAGCTCGATGGCGGGTTGAAGAAAACAGTGTGCAAATAATGCCTACAAGGTCAACGTATACACTACTACAGCGGTGGATACGGATTACGTAAAATATATGAATGCTGCTTGAAAAAAAGTAACTCAAGTGGTTTTTCTAGAGACGATAATATTATCAATATTTAGACAAAATGTGAACAAGGTCACACAGCTCGATGGCGGGTTGAAGAAAACAGTGTGCAAATAATGCCTACAAGGTCAACGTATACACTACTACAGCGGTGGATACGGATTACGTAAAATATATGAATGCTGCTTGAAAAAAAGTAACTCAAGTGGTTTTTCTAGAGACGATAATATTATCAATATTTAGACAAAATGTGAACAAGCTCACACAGCTCGATGGCGGGTTGAAGAAAACACTGTGCAAATAATGCCTACAAGGCCAACGTATACACTACTACAGCGGTGGATACGGATTACGTAAAATATATGAATGCTGCTTGAAAAAAGTGACTCCGGTGTTTTTTCTGGAGACGGTAATATTATGGATATTTAGAAAGAATGGGAACAAGGTCACACAGCTCGATGGCGGGTTGAAGAAAACAGTGTGCAAATAATGCCTACAAGGCCAACGTATACACTACTACAGCGGTGGATACGGATTACGTAAAATATATGAATGCTGCTTGAAAAAAAGTGACTCCGGTGTTTTTTCTGGAGACGGTAATATTATGGATATTTAGACAGAATGGGAACAAGGTCACACAGCTCGATGGCGGGTTGAAGAAAACAGTGTGCAAATAATGCCTACAAGGCCAACGTATACACTACTACAGCGGTGGATACGGATTACGTAAAATATATGAATGCTGCTTGAAAAAAGTGACTCCGGTGTTTTTTCTGGAGACGGGTAATATTATGGATATTTAGACAGAATGGGAACAAGGTCACACAGCTCGATGGCGGGTTGAAGAAAACAGTGTGCAAATAATGCCTACAAGGCCAACGTATACACTACTACAGCGGTGGATACGGATTACGTAAAATATATTATGGCTGCTTGAAAAAAGTGACTCCGGTGTTTTTTCTGGAGACGGTAATATTATGGATATTTAGACAGAATGTGAACAAGGTCACACAGCTCGATGGCGGGTTGAAGAAAACAGTGTGCAAATAATGCCTACAGGGCAAATAATGCCTAAAAGGTCAACTTATACACTACTACAGCGGTAGTAAAATAAAAAAAAGTAAAATAAAAAAAAAATGAATATTAAAAAAAAAATTAAAGTTGGTGCTGCTGAACTACTAGGAGCAGCAGATTAGCACACCAGTCCCACTCCCCAACACTGCTAGACTAATAGCACTGGGCTCTTATAGTAGTAGTAGTAGTAGTAGTAGTAAAACAACAAAAAAATAAATAAAAGCAGTCCTTACAAGGACTACTGTTATTGCAGCAGTCAGCAGATGAGATCAGAAGCAGGACAGCTGCCCACTGCAGCTACATACAGAGCACTGCAGTAGAAGGTAGATTACTAGCCAGCAAAGCTACCTAAGCTTAAATGTCCCTCAAACCCCTGCAGACTTCTGTCCCTCCAATAACAGAGCAGTATCAAAACGATTACTAGCCAGCAAACTTTCAACTGTCCCTGAAATCACTAACAGGCAGCAGCTCTCTCCCTACACTATCTCTTCAGCACACACAGGCAGAGTGAAAAAACGCTGCAGGGCTTCGGTTTTTATAGGGAAGGGGAGTGGTCCAGGGGAGAGCTTCCTGATTGGCTGCCATGTACCTGCTGGTCTGGGGTGAGAGGGCAAAAAAAAGCGCCAACAATGGCGAACCCAAAATGGCGAACGTCGCGCGACGTTCGCGAACTTCCGGCGAGCGCGAACACCCGATGTTCGCGCGAACAAGTTCGCCGGCGAACAGTTCGCGACATCTCTACCTGCTAATTCCCTTTCTCTTATCCTGACATTAGGGAGGCAAAATGAATGCCCGGGATCTACAAAAGTTTCTGAATGATGTAATTTCAAAAGGTAAGATGAATGGATAGGATGATGTAAAGTAGCGGTAGTTACTAATAACGACAAAGATGCAATTCTGATATAATATGCATTCTCTTCCTTCTAGGCTTTGCTCCCCATGGAGGGATCAGATTCAGTATAGAGGCCAGTCGATCCATGTTGGCATCAATGGACGTATCCTTGAATGTAGAAAAAGACGAAAATACAATAATTAAAACGCTCTTTGAAAGGGATTGAAAGAATTTTGTCTTGGAATATAATTAGATTATAATAAACAATGTAGAATTATTGATGAGTGATTTTGACATAATATACTGGGTAGGCAGCAAGTTGCAAGACACAAGGGGGTACTTATGGCCCATGACCTGCAGGACCCCCATGATATATGTAAATTGTGGGGGCAAAACTTGGCTTAGGTGGCACAGGGCTTAGATAGGGTCTTGTTGTGTGGGTCCAGGGCAGGGAACACAGATCATGGGATGGGGGTCATGGGTCCTAACCCTCTTTGTCTGCTGGCCCCCCAGCTGCAGGGTCTGCTCTCATGGAATTACACCAGTGACTCTGCAGTCAATTGAAGGAGGAAGGGTCAGTTTCAGGCACTTCTCTGCCTGTTGGGAAAATGCTGTACAGAGTTGGCCTGGGCCAGCGGGAATGCCGGGAAAAAACCCGGTGGGTCCCGGCCAAGAGACGCTCCACATAGTGTGACCTCCTTCCCCTTCTGACCTCCGCCCACTCCACCCTCTCGCCCTGCCTGATCTGCCCACTTGCCCCGCCTGCTCCATCCACAAATGAGCGTGAAGTACAGTAGCGTTCGTTGAGGGGGGCGGGCCCCGCCCCCTCCGTACCACCGCATTTGGCCGCATTTTCAGCGGCGAACGGACTGCCGGGGCGCCCTGAGGGGGTGCGGGCCCTGAAGGGGTGCTCCCCCGGTAGTTCTGCCACTGGTGAAGTAGGTACGTGCCGTGAGGGGGCGGGAGAGAGGGCAGAGGGGGGTTTTGCTGGGGCGGGAGGCCTGCGACTGGGGAGGGGACCCCTGGGGGTGCGGGGGCCCTGATGTGGCAGCCCCAGTCAGGACCGCCATCAGAAATCGCAGGGCCCCATACGACAAAATTTCTTGGGCCCCCTGGGCTGCACCCATCGCAAGCCCCACCTACAGGTCCGCCCTCCCCACCCCACAGTAAAAAAAAACAAAAAAAAATTGGTGGGTAGGGTTCCCACATGTTAATAAAAATAAAAAGATATTGGTGGTCAGGGCCCCCCATTAAAAAATATTGGTGGCTAGGACCCCACATGAGAAAAAAAATTGGTGGCCAGCCCCCCCCCCACATTATGATAAAAGTGGTAGCCAGGACCCCTTAAACATCCATGCCTTCCCGAAGTCAGCAGCTCTCAGAAAGATGGGGGGCCCGGCTAATCAAGTAAGTGTGGCGTGGTAGGGCCCCCCTTACCCTCGGGGCCCCCTACAACTCTCCCCCCTGTCCCCCCCTGATGGCTGCCCTGGCCCCAGTGGGCCCTGACCCCCCCAGTCCAACCCTGGCTGTGTGCCTTAAAGGGATTGTTCACCTTTAAATTAACTTTTAGTATGATGTGGATGGTGATATTCTGAGACAATTTGCAATTGTTTTTTATGTGCTACTATTTGTGTTTTTTGAGCTATTTAGCTTTTTATTCAGCAGCTCTCCAGTTTGCAATTTCAGCAATCTAGTTGCTAGGGTCCAAATTGCCCTAGCAACCATTCACTGATTTAAATAAGAGTGCAGAATATGAATAGGAGAGGGTCTGAATAAAAAGATGAGTAATAAAAAGTAGCAATAGCAATATTTTTGAAGCCTTAAAGAGAATGTGTTTTTTTGAGTCAGTGACCCCCCATTTAAAAGTTGGAAAGAAACCAAAGAAAAAATGAAGGCCAATTGAAAAGTTGCTTAGAATGAGTCCTTCTATAATATACTAAAAGTTAACTTATAGGTGAACCACGGTTTTAAGCCTAAAGCTGGCCATAGACGCAACGATCCGATCGTACGAATCGTGGATTCGTACGATTTTCGGACCATGTGTGGAGAGTCCCGACATTTTTCGTCCGTCGGAGATCGGTCGTTTGGTCGATCGGACAGGTTAGAAAATTTCTGTCGGCTGCCGATAATATCTCTGCGTGTATTGCCGATCGTACGATTTTCAGAGGGAAGACTGTCACTAGTGTTGTCAGACATAAGTATCGTACGATTGCTGTCAGGGGCAGAACATTGGGTGACCTGTTCTTATTTGATCGGAATGGTAAAGACTTTGATCTGAATGGTTAGTGGAGGGTTGGGAGATGGGAAAGTCCGATCGTACGTTGATTCGTACGATCGGATCTTTGCGTCTATGGCCAGCTTTAGGCCCCTAAAATCTCTCAAAGAGAAAAAAAGCCATCCACCAGGTTATATACCAGCTTATACTGTATGTATACAGCAACCACTGCCAATCACAAGTCAATCTTTAGTTTGCTCATCCTGTTCTTCTATACTGTACATAAATCCAAATTATTCACTTTACTCTGTTTTCAACAACAATATTTCTGTCCAACATTTTTATCTAATTCCCCTAACTGCCTGCACAGTTCACTTGCAATGGAAAGTTGGAATGTGATTTCTTTAAGCGGCTCTGGAGGTACCTCGACTACTTTAAGGTAAAACAATTATATTATGTCTGTGTCCTGCTAGTAATGATCACTTGAACAAGTATGGGATATGTGTTTACTCAATATCAGTATCAATTCATCCAATATTCCTCTTACTAGTATTATTATTATTTTGTCCCTATTTATAACCTAGATTGGACTGTCTTTTATTCTAAACTCAAAATTCTCAGTGATAATGACATGATATTGATATTTGAAAGATACGTACAGCAACCCTGTAGAATTTTACAAGAACCAAAGAAATCTAAATTCTAAAACCAAAATCACTGTAACCCCCCCCATATCATAATTGGCTGAAGGTCCCTTGCTTTAGACAGGAACTGTAAATCGGTATAGTCTTAATTTGTATTTTGTGGGTAAAGCACCTGTACGTTAAAATTTCCCTTTTGAACGACATTTTCAAAGGTTAATGTAAACATTTTTGTGAAGTTACAAACTGTTTCTCGTTAAGGCGATATTCACTGATGCTGATGTCGATGGAAGTGGATTTATTGGCCTTGAAGAATTAAGTAAAGCTGTGAAAACTGCAGGTCTGCGAAAAATATTTCAAATATGGATATTAAGGGTTCCTATATACTTGTGTTCTTTTAGGTCCCCAACATTTCTTATCCATGAGCCAAATGTGGATGCAAAGAAAAATTGCTTAATAAGAATGCAAAAAGTTCCTGCGGGTGCCAAATATGGGCTGTGTGATTGGCTATTGGTTGCACCTACAGCGCCGGATTTCAATGTTGGGCGCCCCTAGGCCGCGCGGTCCGACCAGGCGCCCACCTCACCTCCCCTTCCCAGCGCACCGGCGAAAAAACGCCGGCGCAGCTGCTGTAATTGAATTGGGACGCACGCGTACCCATAGTGCGGCTGGGCGGCATGCCGCCCCTATTTCTTTGCCGCCCTAGGCCCGGGCCTATGCGGCCTTGCCGCAAATCCGGGCCTGTGCACCTATGTGGTCTACAGAAGGATCTGGTTGAGAGTACACATGGTTTTTAGCAACTAAAGTCTGCCTTATCCAAAAATAAGCAACTGCTTTTAGGCCACTAGGATCAACCTGTTGCTTACAAGCCACTGGATGGGCTTCACTGCTTTAGGCCAATTGTTTTCAGGCTTTAAGTCCCCATTTGACTTTGGTCACTGCCCCCTTTATCTCATAAAAAAGTCCCAGACACAAGAAAACACCCTGTTTCAGTCATTCACAATGTTCTGAGAATATCTATGAAAGGAAATAAGTGTTCACTACAGATCTCAGAAAAACGGACCTTCAGATTGGGCTTGTAGGTGTTTCTTGGAGAAGAATTATGCATACTTGAAGGAGAAGGAAACCCCCCTGGGCGCAAAAACCCTCCCCCCTCCCCTGTGTTGCTCCCCCTCCCTCCTCCCCCTTGGCCTACCTGTACCGCTGGGCAAATGACCCTAACTTGTTACTTACCCTTCTGCGCAGGTCCAGTCCACGGAGTTCACAGATGACATCTTCTTCCACCCAATCTTCTTCCTGCTTTGACCGGCGCATGCGCAGTAGGAGCATTTCGCTGGTAGCGACTTTTGGCGCATGCACAGTAGATCCGTACCGTCGAAATGCTCCTACTGCGCATGCGCCAAAAATGCCAGTCAAAGCAGGAAGAAGATCGCGTGGAAGAAGATGGCGTCTGTGAACTCCGTGGACTGGACCTGCGCAGAGGGGTAAGTAACAAGTTAGGGGAATTTGCCCAGCGGGACAGGTAGGCCAAGGGGGAGGAGGGAGGGGAAGCAACACAGGGGAGGGGGAGGGTTTTTGCGGCCATGGGGTTTCCTTCTCCTTTAACAAATCTTTCTCTAACTGTCAATGGCTTAACTAGATGTTACTGAGCCCCACAGCAAATTAGTTTTAGGGGCTCCCAACATATCCAGAGGTTGTTCTTTTTTACCAATATATGTGTAAATTGCTCATTAATTAGGTCCTCGTGAGGCCCCCTATACCTCCTGGGACCCCCTGTAGCCGCAGGCTCTGCTTCCTCTGTAGTTACACCATTACTAACTGTCCCTCAACCACCAATCTGAGCCCCTAGACAAGGCAAGACTCCTGCTTTAGACACTACTATATGCCGCTTATATTGTTCTTTGTGTCCTCTATCCTGACCACTGACAAATGCTACAATTTAGGGTACCAATCAATGTACCTACCAATATACATGTAACGTATTTATGTTTCTATTCTCAGGAATAGCAGTTAGCAGTGATCAACTTACCATCTTGCTCTTAAGATACGGAGATTATGAAATGAAACTCAACTTTGAAGATTATTTGTGCTGCATGGTGCGACTGAAATCAGCCTTCAGTAAGTTTGACTTTTAATTAATAGACCAGGGGAATTCAAAGCAGTTTGGCTCATTGCAAAACTTCAGTGCTGCTATGGGGAGACCCAAAACCATGGAAAATAAACATCTCTGGATTGGTTTTAGGGCAGAGACAAACGCTCATATTCGGGGAGATTATTTGCCCAGTGACAAATCTCCTCTTCTTTGGTGCGACTAATCTCCCCGAACTGCCTCCCACCGGCTAGAATGTAAATCGCCGGCAAGATGGCAATCGATGCGTTTCGTTTTTCGAATCACTCTGAGTGCCATTTCACCTATGATTTAAATCCTAGCTGGCAGGAGGCAGTTTGGGGAGATTAGTCACACCAAAAAAGAGGCGATTTATAGCTGGATTCGCTCCCCAAATCTGAGCGTGTGTCTCTGCCCTTAGGGTGGCCAGAGACAGGGGGATAAAACCTGCCGACAGACCGAGTCAGTAGCTTAATGGCCCGTGTATGGGGCCCTCTGACGGGCTTCCCTGATCGATAGCTGCTCGAAAGCCGGCCAGATGTCGATCGGACTGGACTAAAAATCCCATTGGATTGTGGACCGCATCTGTTCGTTGATGTGGTCCCTCAATCCGACCTCCCGTTTACCCATCGTTATGATCCAATCGTTAGGCCCTAGATATCGGAGAGAGCACTATCTAAAGCAAGACTGGATCTGAAGTTTTCTAGATAAAGGATTTCTCTGTAATTTGGAGCTCCATCCATTCATTCTACTCAAAATTAATTTAAAGGTTAAACCCAATAGAATTGTTTTGCCTCCAATAAGGATTAATTATATCTTAGTTGTGATCAAGTTTAAGGTACTGTTTGATTATTACAGGGAAAAAGGAAATCATTTTTAAAAATGTAAATAAATTGACAAAAATGGAGTCAATGGGAGATGGCATTCCCGTAATTCAGCGCTTTCTGGATAACGGATTTCTGGATAATGGAACCCATACCTGTATAAGGCCACGGTCAGACAATGGGCCAGGTTCAATACAATGAGAAAAAGTCACGATTTATCAAGTGAAAACTCATGGATGAGATTCAATCCGAGGAGAAAAAACTAATCTTTAAATTCAGTTCCAGTTTTTCGCCATAGAGTCTTCACATGATAAACTGTGTGATAAGAAGTTTTTCTGAATTGAATCTCAAATTGAATCTCGTCCAATTACCGAAAGGCAACATTTTGCATTTCGTGCCAAGTTGAAAAGGCAAGGGGCAGCAGGGCAGCGAATTCCCCACCTTTGGAGAGTCCACAGTGTTATAAATAATCGGACCCTAGCCTAAGAATTGCTGGGCTTGTCCAATCTCTTAATATTAGCAAATAGCTGTTGTAATGTAGAGTTGGACACTGGAAGTCAGAAATGTATCAGCCATAATCATGTTAGGGGGATGTCTTGATGTAGAACAAGGAGAAGTTCAGACAAACGATGGGATAAAAAAGCGAGAAAAAGCGAGAAAAGTATGTCCTCTGCAGATGCCGTATGGAGGGGAGGCAACTGTACTTGGATATTGCCTGGATTTGTAGGATAAAGAAATAGACAGACACAGATATTGTCCGAGCACATTTTGCTTAGGTGAGTAGTAGAATAATAGCAATACGTGATGGATGAAAAAAATTGATTCTATTTTTAGGCATCTATGGGATTTGGGGATATTGAAGAGGAAGGGTGTTTTGGTTTTTTTCCCTCCAATTGTGCTTTTAGGAAGAACTGACTGTAAACATGCTGCAACATACTGGTTTAGGTTACAATGTGAATAGAGTTCGGCCTGTGTAGGGCAACCCATTGCAACCAATCAGAATCTAGATTCATTCTATTGCTTTAGTCTAAGGTAATGTAAACAAATCAAATGTAAAAAGAGTTGGGGAGAAACACAAGCATGAAAAAAAGCCTCTGGGTGCCAAATAAGGGCTGTGATTGGCTATTTGGTAGCCCCTATGTGGACTGACAGACTACAGGAGACTCTATTTGACAGCGCACCTGTTTTTATGTAACCAAAACTTACCTCCAAGCCTGAAATTCAAAAATAAGCTCCTGCTTTGAGACCATTTGGAGCAACATCCAAAGGGTTAGTGAGCAACATGTTGCTTGTGAGCCACTAGTTGGGAATCACTGTCTAGAGCCATTTGAATGCCGAAAGCAAATATTCAATTGGTTAATTTAATTGGAATTTCACTTGAGGTTTTTTTTTTGTTAACACTCATCGGGGATTATTTATCAAGCTCCAAATATCTGAACCTTGAATAATTTGTAGTTTTCGAAAGCAAAAAAAAAACGATGAATTTTTCGAGATTTATTAAAGTACGATGGTCTAAAAACTCTGAATCTAAAAGCCCTCGAGGTCCTGTATAAGTCAATGGGGAAGGTTCTAGTGTCTGCACTGATGTCTGTACCGATATCCAATGAAAGGAGTTTTGGAGCACAAAACTCAGAAAACTCTGGAAAAATTTTAGTTTTTGGAGTTTTCGGGGGAAAGCTTCGACGTTTTCGGAATTTTACCGGACACTATTTTTTCGGCCGTTTTTTCCATAAATATGGTCTATTCGCGAATTCGGAGTTGGATATTAGAAATACTGAGATAAATTCAGGCCTTGATAAATAACTCCCATCATGTTCCTTGTCCTATATATTTATGTTCCATTTCAGACTTCAAGTTTTGCTAAATATATAGTATTAGAAATCAATAGTCATTGGACAGACTGTGGCACTATTGAAATGAATGTACCCAAAAAGTCCTGTAACTAAACCTGTGTCCTTGTTTTCTATCCAGAAAGGTTTCAGATGCTGACAAGTGATGGAAAAGGAGTTTATCTTTCCCACGACAAGGTAATAGACATTCAGGATTTGGAATGACTGTTTTGGTGTCCAGTGGCTGCTTATTACAAAGCTGTGGGTTAATAAAAAGAAGGTTGAGACACTGGAAAAAATTCATGCCCAATGTGTAACCCTTCTGTTTTTGTGGAATGTACAACACTTCATCATGCGGAATTATATATATATATATATTTCTTAATGTTTTTTTTACCGTAGAAATTTACTTGCCATTTAATTTTTTTTCAGTCGACTTGGGTTACGCCATAAAAATAATGGTGTAAGTTACCGCATTAAAATATGGCACCTGGGTGGTGTTTAAGAAATACACATCTTTATAAATTTGCAGTTTAAGGGTTAGCCCACACAAGGAGATTCGGGGAGATTTTGTCGCCTGGCGACTAATCGCCTCGTCTTCTGAGTGACTATCTCAGTGAGGCAACTTCGGGCGACTATAGAAAACGCATCGCCACGTGTGCATTAGCGCAGGCGACTTTTCATTATAGCCTATGGGAAAAAACGCTGAGGCAGTTCGGGGAGATTGTCGCTCAGAAGACGAGACGGTTAGTCGCCAGGCGACAAAATCTCCCTGAATCTCCTTGTGTGGCCTTACCCTAACACTGCTTTTTACACTGGTTTTGTACCTTAAATACTTTTACACAGCATGATAAATAGGCCTGTGACGAGTGTAAACTCCCAGTAACCTTGGGCAAGTCCCTCACTCACAGCATTTCCTAATGGTTTTGTATATAAAATTGTACTTAAACTGCCTTGCTAGAATATCCAGTTCATATTAGTGCATTATATTAATGTGGAGATATTAGCAGAATGAGAGAAGGAATATTGTAGCTCCCAGTTTAAGGCCGACATCATTATAAATATTCCGGATCAGCTTGCGCTGTGGGCACCAGCCGTAGAATGCAAGCTCTGTGGGACGCTGATGTGTCGTGTTGTCCGGCATAAAGCATAAGAGAACAGATATTACAGTTAAACACTTACCTCTCCAGGAAGCAGTATCACTTTCATATTTGTGTAATAAACATTTTCAGCAGTTCGGTGCATTATAATTAGCGAACACGGCAACTCGCTCTGGGTTTTCTTTGAAACCGGCTTCATTTAGATCAATTCAATGTTTCATGGTCTTTTTTAAAGGGGTGGTTCACCTTTAAGTTAACTTTTAGTATATTATAGAATGGCTAATTCTAAGCAACATTTCAATTGGTCTTCATCATTTTTTTTTTTTTTTTAGTTTTTTTATTATTTAATTATTTAGCAATCAGATTGCTGAAATTGGAGAGCTGCTGAATAAAAAGTAAAATAACTGAAGCTAAAAAGAAATAAAAATGAAACCAATTGCAGATTGTCTCAGAATATCACATCATACTAAAAGTTAAATGAAGGGTGAACAACGTTAAGGTCAGCATCCGTTACATTATAACAAAAATCGTTCTTTATTTTTTTTTCAGTGGCTGAAAATAATGATGTCCTGCTAGATGTGGTTCATACTGAAGACATTGCAGCAAACTCCATATTGGAACCTTCATAACAGAACATTTATCTACATTTCACCCATCTTGTGGATTTTTGTCAATTAACTTTGAGCATTATTGTATCTTTCTCCCAAAACTAGTGTTCCCAAAACCAAACAGCTACCAAAATCTACATCTTCTTCACCAAAACCAAAATATAGTAGGATGGTGGGCCTGGCTGGTCTGATCTTTAGCGCAACAGTATTAGTGTTTTATCTGTCTGTCAGGGGCAGAACATCGGCTGATCTGTTCTTCTACTACTTTATTTAAACTGAAGGTTGGTGGCAGGTCGGGAGATGTGGAAGTCCGATTGGGCGAGCATTAGAACGATAGGATCTTTGCGTCTATGGGCAGCTTAAGGCCCTAGTGATTAAACACCAATTTGGGATTGTACAGATGAGGGTTTGGAGCACATTGGTTCTCCCCTGTATTCACCCAGTGCTTGACTTGATGTATCCTAAAATTTTGCAGTGGTCCCTGTAATGGGTTGTGGGGGTCCAGCGGCATCCCCTTGTGGGGTGTGGGGCCCCTGGGGTGGCACCCTGCACCCACCAGTTCGATGCTGGACCTTAGGGAGGTCACTGAGTTCCTCAGGCGCTGTGGGAGTGGGTTTGGGCCTGCAGGGCCCCTGAGGACCAGGGCTCAGTCCAATCCTATGCACCTATTCTTGTGCATGTGTGCTGGAGGGGACAGGTAAGATGGAGCCATGCAGAAGGCCAGCTGTGAGCATCAAATGAAGGTGACGCGTTCCACGTCCACACCACTGCCTCTAGCAGGGCACTGGCGTCCTTATTGGCTAGCTGCCTCTCTCCGACCTCCTTCCTTAGTCTCCCACCAATGTAACCAGAAGGCCTAGCATCCACCAAAGCTGGGGTCCCCCGGGTTTGTTCCCAGTGCCCCAGCTGGCCAGTCCCACCCTATCTGCATTCTTAAAAGGGCTAATGTAATAAAAATTACAGAACTCAAATCAAACCACTATCATGAATTATTTACTGGTCAGCTGTTTCAAAGCAAACATGTGATCAAATTGCATCTGATTAAATCGATAGGTTGGACAAAAATTCCATCATGTTCTGAGTTGGCTGGTGGCTGGGTCACTCAACTCCACATACTGGTGTCTATATGATTTTTTTCATTCCTTTCCAATATTTTCTTGTGATTGTGAGTTCCAATAAGAAGGACCAAAGAGTGTTTCTATTTTCGTCCTCCTTTACATGCTGGGAAATATGGTGGTGGTTTATAAATCATACGGTATATAATACTAGTGAGATCTGATGATGTATGATGCAGTGTAATATAAATTGTGTTATCATTGTGAATCTCATAGAGATGACACAGAATGTAACAGTGTCAGTTGTATTAAAGAGATTTATTCTTGCATTAAAAGCACCACAAATAAAAGTGTGCTACCAATAATTCCAATTCTGAGTGTTGCCCTTCCTTTGCATTAATGCCAGGTGAAAAAAGGATGCCCATATCCCCCCATTGCACCAATACCAAATATGTATAGTTTATGAAGAATACAGGGCCAAAAGGCCCCAGCAGTGAGTTGAAGCCAGAGAACCATATATTTTTTTAAATTAAATAGGGATGCACCGAATCCAGGATTCGGGATTCGGCCAGGATTCTGCTTTTTTCAGCAGGATTCGGATTCGGCCGAATCCTTCTGCCTGGGCAAATTGAATCTGAATCCTAATTTGCATATGCATCCCGTGACTTGTCACAAAACAAGGAAGTAAAATTTTTTTCTCCTTCCCACCCCAATTTGCATATGCAAATTAGGATTCGGTTTCAGCTCAGTATTCCGCCGGATCTCTCGCAAAGGATTCAGGGGTTCAGAAGAATCCAAAATAGTGGATGCGGTGCATCCCTAAAATTAAATATAATATAATTCAGGGCTTAAAGGGGTTGTTCACCTTTAAATTAACTTTTAGTATGATGTAGAGAGTGATATTCTGAGACAATTTGCAACTGGTTTTCATTTTTAATTTTTTGTTTTTTGAGGTATTTAGCTTTTTTGTTTTATCCAAATTCCCCTAACAACTGTGCATTGATTTGAAAAAGAGACTGGAATATGAATAGGAGAGGCCTGGATTGAAAGATGAGTAATAAAAAGCTGCAATAACAATACATTTGTAGCCTTACAGAACATTTGTCTGTAGATGGGGTCAGTGACCCTCATTTGAAAGCTGGAAAAGAGTGAGAAGAAAAAGGCAAATAATAAACTAAAAAAAATTAAAAATGAAGGCCAAATGAAAAGATAACTTAACGGTGAACTACCCCTTTAAATAATATAGCAACTGGCACGGTTTCTAGAGATGAGATGCAGATCATTTCTTTCCTTGATTCAAGTGTATCGGTGTCGCTTATAGGGAACTAATTCCTCAATATGTAGGGGCACATTTACTAAGGGTCAAATATTGGTGGTTAATTAACCCTCGATATTCGACCATCGAAGTAAAATCCTTCGACTTCGATATTCGATATGCGGATTTACCGCAAATACTTAGATCGAAGGATCGAAGGAAAAATAGTTCAATCGAACGATTAAATCCTTCGAATCGAACTATTCGAAGGATTTTAATCCATCGATCAAAGGATTTTCGATCGATAGAAAGTTTATGGGGAAGGTCCCCATAGGCTAACATTGATGCTCGGTAGGTTTAAAGTGCCGAAGTAGGTAGTCTAAGTTTTTTTTAAAGAGACAATAGTCGAACGATTTTTAGTTCGAATCATTTGATTCGAAGTCTTAGTCGAAGGTTGAAGTAGCCTATTCGATGGTCAAAGTACCCAAAAAAAAAATTCTAAATTCGAAGTTTTTATCATTCTAATCCTTCACTCGAGCTTAGTAAATGTGCCCCATCATGTCCCAACATATTGCCTCTATTAGTATTCATGCAATAGAACTGGTGTGACACCTTCAGTTGCCAGCAGACCCCCACCCTGTTTACCCAAAACTTTAAAGGGGTTATTTACTAAACTCCGAATGCAAAAATCACGAAAAATTCGTGATTTTTTTTTTATATAAAAACAGAAAAAAATCATGAATTTTTCGGAATTTATTAAACCCAGAGGATGGAAAACTCTGAATCTGAAAATCCGGCATCTCAGACCTGTCGAGGTTGCATATAACTCAATGGGAGAAGTCTCAATGATTTTTTGATGTGCGCTGGGTTTTTGGCAATACCCCAACGTTTTCAGGTGAACAATCCAGAAAAACTTGTGAAAATCGGATGGAAAATCATGAAAATTTGGTGAAAAATCGTGAAAATCTGATTTTTCAGGATTTTTTTTCCGCAAACAAAATTTTCGGGAAAGTGTATTAATAAATAAGCGCAAAAAACCTGTGCGGATTTGGTCGGAGTTTTTTCAGAAAATATTGATATAAATTCAGACTTTGATAAATAAACCCCCTAAGGGTGGTGAACCACATGTACCATTAGTCCTGGAAGAGAAGAACACGGAGGGCTAATGGAAGGTAAGATGTGGCTGCTCAGGGGGCTATAGTGTATGTGGCCTTGGGCAGCAGGTCATGGGAAGCTCTATACAGGTATTGGAACCATTATCCGGAAATCCGTTTTCCAGAAAGCTCCCATAGACTCAAAAAATGATTTCCTTTTCCTCTGTAATAATAAAACAGAAGCTTATACTTAACCCCAACTAAGATATAATTAATCCTTATTGGAAGCAAAACCAGCCTATTGGGTTTATTTAATGTTTAATTTATTTTCTAGTAAGGTATAAAGGTTCAAACTACAGAAAGACCCCGAGCATTCTGGATAACAAGTCCCATACCTCCACCAAAGAAAGTAATTAACAGGCAATTTTACTTCAGAGCATAGTTTTCCTCACAAAATATATTTTAGCTTTTTCCAAAACTCTAACCTTGTTACACAGTGAAACATCGTTCATCAATCAAAGCCATTAGGGGAATAGAGACAGACCTTCATCCATTATTCTCAGCTTTTCCTCTCGTAATGATAAAAGAAAATGAAATATTTGTCATTCTAATGGGAAAATGGATATTTATCAAGTTCAACCTTTCTCTGAGGCTGTCAGACACAATGAAAAGCCAAAAAAAAAAACCCCAAAACATTGAACTCATTAATGATCATGTTTCCATTTTTTCTTCAAAATGTTTTTAATGTTTTTATGTTTTCCAAATTTAAACAAGCAAGATTTTAAAGGATAAGTAAGCCTTTAAAATAAGTGAATGTAAAACTGATGAGGGTGCTATTCTAAGAATTTGTATTCATTATTTTTTTTTTTTTTATTCCAAGATATTAAGGGATACGTGTACTGTTAATATGAATGAATTTTGTTACAACAGCGCCACCTGCTGGTCATTTTTCAACCAGTCTGACCACCAAGTAGTCAAGGAAGTTGTCAGGAGAAAGAAAGGTCTGGTCTGATGTTCTTCTGCTTAGGAAAAAGATTAAAAAATCTTTCTTGAAACGTTCTTAAAATTAGGCTTAACAATAAATCACTCTGGGATTTGGGTTGCTCCTGAATCCGGGAGAGTCCACATGCAAAAGTGCAAATTTTGGGCTTCATTTATTTTGAAGTTTGAATTTGAGAATCAGAAACTTCTCCAAGGTTGACCAGGGACGGATTTACATAGCGAGCGTCCCTACGTCCGCTCCAGTTCGTCACCCCCGTCCCCTCCCTTTTATTTGGGCAAATATTCATCATTGGGACCTGAGCAATGGGGATTGTTATTGAATCTCCTGCACATGCCCAGTGCTTCTGATCCAATGTGGCTGTGGTTGGGCAGCATGCCACCCCCTAAAATCCTGCAGCCCTAGACCCGGGCCTTGGTGGCCTTTCCACAAATCCTGAGTTTGCCCATACCATGCATACTTTAGAACAACACTTAGGGGCACATTTGCTTAGGGTCGAATATCGAGGGTTAATTAACCCTCGATATTCGACTGTCGAAGGATTTAGCGCAATTCGTTCGATCGAAGGAATAATCGTTCGATCGAATTATTAAATCCTTCGAAACGAACAATTCAAAGGATTTTAATCCATCGATCGAAGGATTATCCTTCGATCAGAAAAACCTTGGAAAGCCTATAGGGACCTTCCCCATAGGCTAACATTGGCCTCGGTAGGTTTTAGGTGGCGAAGTAGGTGGTCGAAGTTTTTTTTTAAAGAGACTGTACTTCGATTATCGAATGTTTGAATATTCGAACGATTTTTAGTTCGAATCGTTCGATTCGAAGTCGAAGGTCGTAGTCGAAGTAGCCAATTTGATGGTCGAAAAAAAATATCTAATTTTTTTTCCTCTATTTTCCTCTATTCCTTCACTCGAGCTTAGTGAATGGGCCCCTAAAGGTAGTGAAATCTATGTACATTTTGTTGGGTACATTTTGGACAAAAAGACTTTGTACAATTTCCCAAAGCCCAGATGGACCTATTTAAAGTGTTGTACTCCCCAGTTTTCGGACACCAAATACTCAATACAAATTATATTTACTAATGAAATGAGTTGGGAAGGAGTAATTGCAGTATGTAAGTAACCAGACCACTTTTCTGCCACTATTTTAAGAGGATGTTTTTTCTTGTATCCTGACGACCAACATTTTTCGGAAATGAGATCAATATTAACTGAATCTCAATAAAATCATTCATAGACTTCACTAGCCTGTATTTCTGAAGAGCAAAATATTCTTTATTTTGGACTTCAATCAAACCACTCTTAATGAATATGTACTTGAAGTGATCACCAGGCTTTAGGTTGTTATGACATTTAAACTCAGGTCAGTTTAATAAGTTACCATTAGCTGGATCTACCATATCTTTCATCAGTAGAGGTAAAGTATTCTTCTTACCATCTCTCAGCTTCCCCATAACTGAACCAAAACATACACTTCTGAAAAATTCATCACTTTTTTGCATTGAAATTCTCGTGCAGAACTGACATTTGGGGCATGAGAACTACAACGTCAGTACAGGTATGGGACCTGTTATCCAGAATGCTTGGGACCTGGGGTTTTCTGGATAGGGAATTTTTCTGTAATTTGGATCTTCAACCCTTAAGTCTACTAGAAAATCATGTAAACATTAAATAAACCCAATAGGCTGGTTTTGCTTCCAATAAGGATTAATTATATCTTACTTGGGATCAAGTACAAGCTACTGTTTTATTATTACAGAGAAAAGGGAAATCAATTTTACAAAATGTGAATTATTTGATAAAAATGGAGTTTATGGGAGAGCACCATTCAGTCATTCTGAGCTTTCTGGATAACTGGTGTCTGGATAACGAATCCTATTGTTGAATTGCATCATGGCATCACAGTAACAAGATTGGATGCAGATTTCAATTTCTCCAAATTTGTTAATGTTCAAATCTCTATTTTTAACAAAAACGTCAACTTTATCCTTCTCACACTGCCACCCCTTTAAAGGGGTTCAACAACGACTTCAACAAACATATGATTGAAATGTGTGTGCCAACCGATCTGGGGAAATCTGTTTCCCAATGGGGGAGATTAAGGTCTTAGACAATGGGAATTCTTAAACCCTAAAAATAAATATGACTAAAAATGCCATATTTTATATACTAAACTTACTGCACCAGCCTAAAGTTTTGGCTTGTCAATAGCATCAATAGCAGCAATAGCGGCTACTGGGGCATTTTTGGAGACACAGATCTTTACTGCTGAAGGGCTTTGGTTACTTTGGGTTGGTACAGAAACCCAAAATATAATGCACAACATCTCTAGCTACTACTTTAGTTAGGCTTTAGTTCTCCTTTAAGTGGAAGTTTGCTTTAGAATGAACTTTTTGTGTGACACACAATGGGGGGGGATGTGTCATAATCTTTTTTTTAACAAGGGTTGAAGTTATCAGGTAACGTGCAGGTCTCGCCCATTTAGTGAAATAGAATCTAGGGTTACGGAAGTCAGCAGACATTCTTGTAATATATATTAAAAGCAGTGTTCTATCATATGGATCCAATGCAAAGTAAATGGACCCAGGAACTGTTTTGCTGCAGCCAATGAACTCAATGAAGTCCCTTCAGGTACATACTACCAAGAATAGGGTTACCACCTGGCTGATATTTTGGTGGTCTAACTTGAAAACCACCATATATTACTCCGACCCAGTTATGGCCATGATCCAGTCCAATGCCTGCCTTTGTTTCTCCTAACTATGCCCATGATCTTACCCAGTGATCCCCAACCAGCGGCTTGAGAGCAACATGTTGCTCAACAACTCCCATGGATGTTGCTCTCAGAGGCAGGGCCGGATTCCTTGGGCTGGGCCCCTAGGCCTCGCAGTCAGATTGCCCGCAACCCCAGCCCCCAACCCCGCCGATGCCGCCATGAGCACATGCGTGTAAGCACCGGCAAACGGCGCAGTTGAATGGGGAGGCACAGGTCCTCATATTGCGGCTGGGCGGCATGCCGCCTCTAATTTTTTGCCGCCCTAGGGCCGGGCCTTTGTGGCCTCACCACAAATCCAGGCCTGCTCAGACGCCTCAAAACAGGTTCTTTAATTTCTAGCTTGGAGGCAAGCTTTAATTGCATAAAACCAAATGTACTGCTAAACAGAGCTCCATATAGGCTGTCATTAAACACAAGGGCTATCAAATAGCCAATCAGAGCCTTTATTTTGCACCCCCAGGAACCTTTTTCATGCTTGCTCCCCAACTCTTTCTTCCATTTTAATGTGGCTCATGGGTAAAAAAGGTTGGTGTCAGCAATATGACCCAATACTAACCCCTGCATCCCTGATCTGTCCCCGATCCACCTCAACCTCCAGCCCCCAACCATCATCACCAAGCCCTCCTCTTAGACTTTACCAGAACAGAGCCTCACATTATGACAAATACCAAAAACAGGCAGCGGTGTTTTGAGAAATTTTGCAAATGGCCTTCATTTCATTATTTATCAGTGACTTTAGCAGCCAGGCAGTGATTGAATGACAATTTGTAGGCACATAAATACACATATAAAAATAATGATTATGATTAAAATCTAACCTCACAGCCAATCCGCTTTCTGGTTGGCCAGATGGGTAAGTGAATGCTGGAGACCATTCCTATACCTGTCATCCAGAATGCTCAAGACCTGGAGTTTTCTGGATAACGGATCTTTCCGAAATTTGGATCTTCATACCTTAAGTCTACTAGAAAATCATGTAATCATTAAATAAACCCAATAGGCCGGTTTTGCCTCCAATAAGGATTAATTATATTTTAGTTGGGATTAAGAACAAGTTACTGTTTTATTATTACAGAGAAAAAGGAAATCATCTTTAAAAATCTGGATTATTTGGATGAAATGGAGTCTATGGGAGACAGCCTTTCTGTAATTTGGAGTTTTGTGGATAACTGGTTTGGGGATAACAGATCCCATACCTTTGCTAATCCAATACATGCACCACACCTATACCAATATTTGGCCAGCGGAACCAGTAACTAATGTGCTGTGGTTCCAGTATTTAGGAAGGCATGGGATGAATAGGCCTTCTGCTACTAATAAATAGGTAAGTACTAAGCTTCTGACAACTGCTGTAAGATTCCTGTCATTTCTTATTGGAAACAAGGAATTATTTTCAGTTAAGCAAGTAAATGTAGATGCCAGCCCTTAATAATAAGGAATTTAGTGGCAGTATAAATGATTGCTGCTATTAAAATGATTACACCCTCTGTATTGTGCTTGTTCTGCCAAATGATCTGGAAAGAATCCGAGCTGAATGCTAAATGCTAGCGTTACATCTGAAATAGGAAGTAGGGATCGGCTGGTGTGATATTCCCTGTGCAACCAGCTGGACAATGCGGGATTTAGCAGTAGCTAATTACTGGAGGAGAGAGAATGTAATTTTAACAACATTTTCTTTCTTATGAGCTGTCCCTTTAAATGGGGGCTATTAAATCTACTGCCCTGATTTAGTGAGGGGTATCGATGACTTTTTCCTTTGGGCTCTGATATACTGATTGGTGGTAATTACATGTTTTTGGGGCCCCAGACGTTTAGGGAGATCTTTACAGCTTTATCCTCCTGCCTCATGTAGATGCTCTGCACTTCAAGGTTATACACCAGCCCATAGCAACCAGTGATCTATTTATGTTCATAATTTAAGTGGATCAATACAAGGTAACCATGGTAACAAGTTTCCATGGGGAACAGGACTGGGAAAAGGTTGACTTTCTGCTGATACTGTACTGGTGTGGCCATCCAGCCATCGCATTGGAAAGGCCTACCCTTAAGTTTTTCATGGTTGGCTTGTGGCTAAAGGCTTGCATAACAGCAATTTGTCCAAACCTGTTGGTGGCAGAATGGGGCAATAAATAATCTGTTTAGCAGCCATGTCAACTTTCAGATTTTTATATGTATTTGAACCTCTAGTTCATTATATATCAATAAAGATTCTCCTTCCTGACTTCTATAGGAGATAGCCAGGGAGGAGAAATTGAGTGCCGCACAATGGATCGTCGTCCTGTCACATTTTCTGCAGAGGAGAGCACATTTTTGGATCAAAAAATTGGATCATTTGATTATAATGGAGTCTATGGGAGATGGTTGTTCCGTAATTCTAAGCTTTGTGGATAATGGGTTTCCAGATAATGGATACCATACCTGTAGTAAAGAGAACGATAGTATCTTTGTGTTTATGGCCAAATTTACTCACTGAATCATCTTTTTGCTTCTGCAGCCTATTGAGGTCTTTTCTGAAAACGGTTTCCTCTTAAATAAGCTTATGTTATAGTTTCAGCTCCTCTTGTATGTATTCAATAGCTTCTACAGGGCAGGATTGTTGGCAATATTCTCTATAAAATCAACTAAACTGTGCTTATATGGGGAACATGGCTAGGCTAAGTCCCCTTAATAAACAAACCCCTTCTCCTTTATTGATGTTTACTGGAGGCAGATTATTCATTCATTTCTCAATCAAGAAAGACTTGGTGTCATTTAACTACTTAACATCTGAATGGTGCCTTTGTTTTCCATTTAGGAAAAAAACAACAAAAATAATGTATTGTATAAGGTTATGATTACATCACTGTCTTGGAAAGAAAGAAAAATAATTCATGTTACAGTAGAATAGTTACAGTAGGTTAGTTACATTATAACAGTTACAGTAGTACAGTTACAGTGGTACAGTTACAGTAGAATAGTAAAAGTCTTACAGTAGACCAGTTACAGTAGGATAGTTACAGTAGTACAATTATGGTACAACAGTTACATTAGAACAATTACAATAGTAGTAAAGTTACAGTACATCAATTCGAGTACAACAGTTACAGTGTTACAGTTACAGTTGAACAGTTACAGTCTTACAGTAGAACAGTTACAGTATGACAGTTACAGTAGAACAGTTACAGTAATACAGTTATAGTACAACAGTTACAGTAGGATAGTTATAGTAGTACAGTTACAGCAGAAAAGTTACAGTAGTATAATTACAGTAATACAGTTAAAGTAGGATTGTTACAGTGGTGTAGTTTCCATACAACAGTAGAACAGTTACATTAGTACAGTTACAGTAAAACAGTTACATTAGAACAGTTACAGTAGCACAATTACAGTAAAACAGTTACAGCAGTACAGCTACATTAGGATTATTACAGTAGCACAGTTACAGTAGGGTGGTTACCATAGTACAATTACAGTCGTACAGTTTCATTACAACAGTTACTGCAGAACAGTTACAGTAGTACCATTACAGTACAATAGTTACATTAGAAGTAGAACACTTACTGTACAACAGTTACAATAGAGTAATTACATTACAACCGTCACAGTAGTACTATTACAGTAGGATAGAAATAGAATAACAATTTCAGTATGACAGCTACAGTCTGACATTAGAAATTATACAGAAACTTGTAGCTCAAGTCAAATCAAACTGAATGTCTCAGTGAAACAAACTAAGGGCCTTTGGCTCATCTCCGCTTGTGACAATATTTGTTATTTCAGCTGTGCATTCCTTCAAGTGTTACTGCTAGGGGGCTGCTACAGTATACAGCACAGTGCAGAATCTCCACCTCCTGTCAACCATATTTACAATAATCCATAGAAACTGAAGACTTGGTTTAGTTGGAGTTTGTGCAAGTTATGCAAAGTAAATATATCTGGTATACAAATATTTTTGTTTAAAAAAGGCTCTGTGTGCAAAATATAAAATAAAATTCAACCACAATGGACAATACAAAAGCAAATTAAAGCCAAGAGGATCAGGGCCGGAAAAACAGGTGAAACAGGTGAGTTTTAAGCCAGTTTTTGTGTTGGGTTATGTAATATCTTGCAGGAGCCAGAGATAATGGCATGGATATAGCTGCAGGGTGTATCCTCCTACTGAATGTTATTGAGGTTACTAGTGTTGTTTTATGTAGTTTACTGTGGTTGTCAGACTTTTTCTGTTTACACCTCATTGAAGGTTCAGATTCTGGACAGAACCTTCTTTAGCTCACAACAAGGTTGAAGATATAGGAACTCATTGGTGGAATAGTCACTCAGCCTTAATTGCAGTAATATTTTTTATCCTAAATTTCACTCTTTCACTCTATCTGACCTAGCTTATAGGTGCATCACCCTAACTGGCCTTCAGGCTTAGGTCCCTCTGCATCAGCCCAACGACTATTTTAAGGTGGGACACGCTGGGGTGTTTCAGGGGAAATATGGTAGGCACCCTCAACTGCTACTATTAGTGACACTTCCAAGCAGGTAAATTTGCTCCATAAGCCCCCTCACAGCTGCCCAGCCGATGATAAATGTCTTGCACTTTACAGCAATATATCATTTTAGAGGACCATATTGATCAGTATATTGTGTAAATGTTATGTTTCCTGTACATACCCTTCCTATTGTACAGCCTAGTGAAATGTGTCGTTACATTCCTAAGTATATATCATATTAGTATTACTAATAATAATAATATATCCTGGGACCAGGCACAGGGAATGTCGATGTGTTACCTACTAATAAAATTAACCTACAGAGCTGTTTCCCAGCATTCAAAGGCCTAATACTGCCCCTTCCCAGCACTGCCTGCCCCCAGGACAAGGGAACTGGTTTTGTGTGAATGCACCTTATGAACTGTAATTATAAAGCAGTCAGACTTACTTCACTCCCAGCGACAATAAAAGAGTCAATAAAATTGAGGGCCCAGTGGGTTAGTGGCAGGTCCGGACTGGGAGTCAAAATAGGCCCTGGCATTCCAAGTACACAGAGGCCCAAATAGTCCTCCACCAGCCCACTGAATAGTAACTGTCTATGGGACTTTACAGCAGCCCCTCTGGCATTTGCCAGAACCCACAGATTGTCAGTCCGGGCCTGGTTGGAGGGTCCTTGTGCAGTTGTACTCCCAGGCCCCCCTGATAGTTACACCACTTGGTGTAACTTAATACATGCATGTATAATATATATATATAGAGAGAGAGAGAGAGAGAGAGAGAGAGAGAGAGAGAGAGAGAGTGTGAGAGAGAGAGAGAGAGAGAGAGAGAGAGAGAGAGTTGTATCTGCATAACATTAAAGGCTTTCACTTGAAAACAATACTTTATATATGAAGTACATTCAGCCCTTGTATGATTAAGTGAATCTGATCCAGGTGTAAATGTGTAAATGGTGTACGTCAGCTGCCCTAGTGCTTCCTTGTTGGCTGTATCCCCAGCAGGACTGACTGTAACGTGAGAATAAAGTGCATCTCATTTGCCTAACAATAGGCAGCAGCTACAGGGACACACACACATACAGGTGAGCCGCCTCCCTGCACTCATCAGGGCACCGTGTGAGCTCAGCAGGATTAGAAATGTTCCTTTTTTACGCAATTTGATTATCAAAAAAAGATTTAATCGTTAACTAAGGCGAGAGCCCGGGGGACAAGTCTGACAAGAAAGAGAGAGACTTCAAGTGGAACTGAGATCTCCAGCTTGGGACCGTGCACAGGTAAACTCTCTATAGACTACTGGGCATGGTTACATACACAGCAGCAGCACCCATAGCCTGGAACTGACATTTTTATGTGTAATTATGGATTCAATTCAGCAAATAAACCACCATGGCTAACTGTTGTCCATGCAGAACCCCAAATCCATCACTGTATATTGATGGTCTTAGTAGTCAAGTTAAATTATGACCCTTCTATGTGTCTGGATGTTGGAATAACAAGAGAATGAACGTTTAGGATCTATGCTTTGCTTATATAGGCACACCCCTGTAGATGCTGCTGGGAAATGTAGTTCTGCGACAGAAGTGCTTGGCTTTATCTGATTTATTTCATGTGTTGCTAAGAATCAAGCTATTTCCGCTCTTGTACTTTGTATCTTCAGGCTGTTAAAATAACATTACTGTGAATTCTGAGATCCTCCCTTTCACGTGCTTGAGTAAGAGTTCTGTAGTAAATAGCTGGAAGCTGTGCTATTGCTTGTAGGAATCAAAGCAGAGTATTGAAGCTTATCCAGAGAATTTTCAACACAATGTTCAATTCATGGCTCTAAAATGTTTCACCAGAATCTTGCATTAATGGTTAATTGATTTCTAAATTACACTGTTTACACTGCAGATAATTCACTCTACAATATAAAATTTATTTCCTGAACCAACATGTGTATTTTTTTAGTTGTAATATTGGTGTGTAGGTGCATCTCAGGTCATTTTGCCTGGTCATGTGATTTCAGAAAGAGCCAGCACTTTAGGATGGAACTGCTTTTTGGCAGGCTGTTGTTTCTCCTTCTCAATGAAACTGAATGTGTCGCAGTGGGACCTGGATTTTACTATTGAGGGTTGTTCTTAGATCTACCAGGCAGCTGTTATCTTGTGTTAGGGAGCTGCTATCTGGTTACCTTCCCATTGTTTTTTTGTTTGGCTGCTGGGGGGGGAGGGTGATATCACTCCAACTTGCAGTACAGCAGTAAAGAGTGACTGAAGTTTATCAGAGCACAAGTCACATGACTGGGGTCAGCTGGGAAAACTGACAATTTGTCTAGCCCCATGTCAGATTTCAAAATTAAATATAAAAAAATTAGTTTGCTCTTTTGAGAAATGGATTTCAGTGCAGAATTCTGCTGGAGCAGCACTATTAACTGATGTGTTTTGAAAAAAACATTTATTCCCATGACAGTATCCCTTTAATGTTTACATGATTTTCTAGTAAACTTTAGGTAGATTCAAATTCAGGAGTGATCCATTATCTGGAAAATCCCAGGTCCGGAGCACTCCTGGATAACAGGTCCCATACCAATGTATATATATATATTAGGGATATATATTAGGGATGCACCGCATCCACTATTTTGGATTCAGTCGAACCCCTGAATCCTTTGCGAGAGATTCGGCCGAATACCGAACCGATTTCGAATCCTAATTTGCATATGCAAATTAGGGGTGGGAAGGGGAAAAACATTTTTTATTTCCTTGTTTTGTGACAAAAAGCCATGCGATTTCCCTCCCCGCCCACAATTTACATATGTAAATTAGGGTTCAGATTCGGTTCAGCCGGGCAGAAGGATTCGGCCGAATCCAAATCCTGCTGAAAAAGGCCAAATCCCGAACCGAATCCTGGATTCGGTGCATCCCTAATATATATATATATATATATATATATATATATATATATATATATATATATATATATATATATATATAGTTACATAGTTAAATTGGGTTGAAAAAAGACAAAGTCCATCAAGTTCAACCCCTCCAAATGAAAACCCAGCATCCATACACACACCCCTCCCTACTTTTAATTAAAATTCTATATACCCATACCTATATTAACTATAGAGTTTAGTATCACAATAGCCTTTAATATTATGTCTGTCCAAAAAATCATCCAAGCCATTCTTAAAGGCATTAACTGAATCAGCATCACAACATCACCCGGCAGTGCATTCCACAACCTCACTGTCCTGACTGTGAAGAACCCTCTACGTTGCTTCAAATGAAAGTTCTTTTCTTCTAGTCTAAAGGGGAGGCCTCTGGTACGGTGATCCACTTTATGGGTAAAAAGGTCCCCTGCCATTTGTCTATAATGTCCTCTAATGTACTTGTAAAGTGTAATCATGTCCCCTCGCAAGCGCCTTTTTTCCAGAGAAAACAACCCCAACCTTGACAGTCTACCCTCATAATTTAAGTCTTCCGTCCCTCTAACCAATTTAGTTGCACGTCTCTGCACTCTCTCCAGCTCATTTATATCCCTCTTAAGGACTGGAGTCCAAAACTGAACTGCATACTCCAGATGAGGCCTTACCAGGGACCTATAAAGAGGCATAATAATGTTTTCATCCCTTGAGTTAATGCCCTTTTTTATGCAAGACAGAACTTTATTTGCTTTAGTAGCCACAGAATGACACTGCCCAGAATTAGACAACGTGTTATCTACAAAGACCCCTAGATCCTTTTCATTTAAGGAAACTCCCAACACATTGCCATTTAGTGTATAACTTGCATTTATATTATTTTTGCCAAAGTGCATAACCTTGCATTTATCAACATTGAACCTCATTTTCCAGTTTGCTGCCCAGTTTTCCAGTTTAGACAGATCACTTTGCAAAGTGGCAGCATCCTGCATGGAACCTATAGTTCTGCACAATTTAGTATCATCTGCAAAAATAGAAACAGTACTTTCAATGCCCACCTCCAGGTCATTAATAAACAAGTTGAAAAGCAAGGGACCTAGTACAGAGCCCTGCGGTACTCCACTAACAACACTGGTCCAATTAGAAAATGTTCCATTTACCACCACTCTTTGTAGTCTATCTTTTAGCCAGTTCGCTATCCAGGTACAAATACTATGTTCCAGGCCAACATTCCTTAATTTAACCAGTAACCTTTTGTGTGGCACTGTATCAAATGCTTTAGCAAAGTCTAAGTAAATCACATCCACTGCCATCCCAGAATCGAGGTCTCTACTTACATTCTCGTAAAAAGAAATTAAGTTAGTCTGGCAAGATCTATTACGCATAAAACCATGCTGGCACAAACTCATAGTATTATGATTTGCTATGAAGTCCAGTATCTTATCCTTTATTAACCCTTCGAAAAGCTTTCCTAATACTGACGTCAGACTAACTGGCCTATAGTTTTGAGGCTGAGAACGGGATCCTTTTTTGAATAGAGGCACCACATTAGCAATTCGCCAGTCTCTTGGCACAATACCAGATCTCAATGAATCCTGAAAAATTAAGTAAAGAGGTTTGGCAATCACAGAGCTAAGCTCGCTAATTACCCTGGGATGAATACCATCTGGCCCTGGACCTTTGTTAATCTTAACCTGTTCAAGTCTCTTTTGAATTTCTTCTTGTGTGAACCATGCATCATTAGTTGTATTACTAGAATTGGGAGTGTTAAGAAGGAAACCTTCACTTACTGGTTCTTCATTTGTGTAAACAGATGAAAAATACGAGTTCAGAATCTGCGCTTTTATTTTGTTTTCATCAACCAGCTGATCCCCCTCTGATAGTAAGGGTCCCACCCCTTCCTGCTTCATTTTTTTACTATTGACATATTTAAAAAATAATTTGGGATTTTTTTTACTGCTTGCTGCAATATCATTTTCTATAGCAATTTTAGCTTGCCTTATAGCTTCTTTGCATGATTTATTGGCCTCCTTGTACCTTATAAATGTTTCGGCTGTACCAGCTAACTTGAAAGCCTTAAAAGCACGTCTTTTCTTACCCACCTCAACACCAACGCTTCTATTGAACCAAAAAGGTTTTGCTTTGCAACGACGTTCCTTGCTTACAAGTGGAATATACTGACAAGTATATTTATTAAGCAGCATTTTAAAGACTTCCCATTTTTGTTCTGTGTTTAACCCTGTGAAAAGCATTTCCCACTTAATATGTAAATATAGTCAAATACAAGAGTCCTCTGCACTCAACCCATTATCAATATATTTAAGACAGCGACATTTTGTGCATACTGCTACTAAAAAATGCCTTACCCTTTAAACAAAACAGGGATTGTTTGTCCATATATTGCAATATATTTAAGCTGGCCAACTACGTCAAAGTCATCCCATATCTGGCCAGTCCTACGCTCAATTTTATCTGATTCATTAAGAATTCTATTGCTTCATTATACATTTTACAAAGGGACTAGGTATTACCTGCAACTTAACTTGCTGCTTTCAAAGTAAACCTCCATACTTGGCTGCCCTTTTATTAGACACCAGTGGGATCACCTGACTATAGCTGGGAAGGGTGGGAGCTACAACATGGAAGCTGGTCACTGCTCCTGTATAAACTATAACAAACAAGGGAAAGTTTGTTATGGCCTGTATAAAAACACTCGGCCTTCAGCCTCGTGTTTTTATATGGTCATGAAACTCCTCGGTAACTTATAATATCCTCATATTTTACAAGAGGGGGTACTTTATTTATTATAATACACAAGTTTCAGTGAGTCATGTGACAGAAATGACATCAGAACTCACTGTTTATAACTGATAACATGAGAACTCACCATTTATAAGGATATAATTTACAGGATATTCATGGCTTTTGTGTATTATATATATATATATATATATATATATATATATATATATATATATATATATATGAAACTTGTGTATTATAATAAATAAAGTACCCCCAGTTGTAAAATATGAGGATATTAGGAGTTACCTCGGAGTTCCATGACCTGTATAAAAACACTCTGCCTTCAGCCTCGTGTTTTTATATGGTCATGAAACTCCTCTGTAACTTATAATATCCTCATATTTTACAAGAGGGGGTACTTTATTCACTATATATATATATATATATATATATATATATATATATATATATATATATATATATATATATATATATATATATATATTTGACTCCTATTTGAATGTTACATTTTTTACTATAACCCTTACCCCACAGCAAATTTAAATCTTTTGAATGCCCCCAATTTCCAGACTCTGAAGAATGATGTTCTTAACCATAAAACTGGCTACAGTGAATCTCGGTGCTAGAGTGGCGGCTGGATTTCGGGGGGTCAGTGTGGTTGGAAATGGGGACGTCTGTTAAAGGGGTTGTTCACTTTTTTCAGTTCAATTGTTTTCAGATTTTAGAGATTTCCATTTTTAACAGTTTTTTTTAATATCTACGTTTAAAGTTGAATGTTCCTGTCTCTGGTGTTTGAGTCTGGCAGCTCAGTATTTCAGGTGCAGAGTCTGTTACAATTTTGTATTTGTGGAGTATCAGTAACTATTGTATCAGGTCTAACAGCTGCCTGTAATGATTCTGCTCAGCAGGGACAAAGATAAGAAATGTATCAACTAAATGTATCAATTTAGAACAGTTTAACGAGTCGGCGCCCCCCCCCCCCGGGCTGCTTTAGAAAGAAAAAGAGGTTAAAATTGTAAATTTACACTTCAATATTAGAAAAACAGTCACACAGATAAAACAGAAAGTAATGGGAAAAAAGTCTTTATTTCTGGTGAACTATCTGAAACCTGCTGAACTGAAAAAAAGTGTTGGAAGGTGAACAATCCCTTTAAATCACACCCCTTTTGCTGGTGTAGATACTACAGTTTCTTTGCAGCCTTCAGTTACCAGTTAAACCAGCGGCTCGTGAGTAACATGTTACTCTCCGACCCCTTGGATGTTGCTCCCAGTGGCCTCAAAGCAGGTGCGTATTTTGGAATTCCAGGCTTGCGGCCAAGTTTTATTTGTAAAAAAAAATAGGTTTATAGCCAAACAGATCCTCTTGTAGGCTACCGGTCCATATAGGCGTTACCAAATAGCCAATCACAGCCCTTATTTGACACCCCCAGGAACTTTTTGCATGCTTGCATTGCTCTCCAACTCTTGGGCAGGCCAAGCCGACCAGGTCCCCTATGCAACCCGGCTGGTCACCTCGCTCCCCTCAGTTCACATGTGTAAATGAAAATATCATGTAGTGTTGCCCTGCACTGGTAAAACTGATGTGTTTGCTTCAGAAACTCGACTATAGTTCATATAAACAAGCTGCTGTGTAGCAATGGCGGAAATTGAAAAAAGTCTTTATGGCACAGGTTAAACAGTGGATAACAGATAACACCATTATGTTCTACAGAGCTTATCTGCTGTGTAACCTGAGCCTTTTCTCCTTTAAATGGCTGCCTCCATTGCTACACAGCAGCTTATTTATATAAACAATAGTAGTGTTTCTGAAGCAAGCACAGTTTTACCAGTGCAGGGCAACACTGCATTATATTTTTATTACTTTAAAACACTTTTATTTTTTGATGTTACTGTTCCTTTAAACTGACAGGCCATGTCCCAGCTCCTAGCCCTCAGCATGTTCAGCGCCAACTGAAAACAATGGTTAAATGGCTCAGCCAGGAATACTTGTTTAGTAATGTGACCCTAGTTACAATACTGCAGCAGCCCTAAGCCGGCCATAGATGCAAAGATCTCATTGTACGAATCAAGGATTCGTACGATTTTCGGAACGTGTGTGGAAAGTCCCGACATTTTTCGTCTGGCGGAGATCAGTCGTTTGGTTGATCGGACAGGTTAGAACATTTCTGTCGGCTGCCGATAATATCTCTGCGTGTATTGCCAATTGTACGATTTTCAGTGGGAGACTGTCACTAGCTTTGTCTATCGTACAATTGCTGTCAGGGGCAGAACATCGGCTGATCTGTTCTTTAACTACTTTATTTGATCTGAATGGTAAGACTTTGATCTGAATGGTTAGTGGCAGGTCGCGAGATGGGAAAGTCCGTTCGTACATTGATTCGTATGATCGGATCTTTGCGTCTGTGGCCAGCTTAACACTTGTACCAAACCTTGTAAAGATTGTTTTTAAAAGGTAATTTTCCCTTTTTTTATTCTTTGTTTGTTTGACTAGAATAGTAAAGATCAAAATGACATCAAACTGAATGAGTACTAACAATATCTCACAAAGTGTTGTCAACTCCTATAACATTATCAGCCATAAAAGATTTTGGATTTGCAAAATTTTCAGCCAAATACAGAATTGAATCCTAATTTCCATATGCAAATATGCATATGGAAATGAGGGGAAAACATGTTTTACTTCCGTGATTTCCCACCTGCACCTAATTTGCATATGCAAATTAGGCATCGACCCGGCTGGGCAGAAGTATTCGGCCGAATCTGAATCCTGCAGAAAAAGCTCGAATCCTGGCCGAATCCCGAACCAAATCCTGGATTCGGTGCATCACTATAAGGAACATAGGATAAATGGAAGCTGTTGTGGAAAATGTACTGAATTAACTGATCACGTACCAATCAGAGCATTTTAATGAAAATAGTTTTTTGTAAAGGGTCTGCGAGACAAACAAATGGCGAGGGGAGTGGAGAGTTTGTATGGCAGAAAAGAACACTAAACCCAGGGACAGTAAGAACAGCACTATAAAACATTTAAAGGAATATAAAAATCGCTAAATTATTTTGATGTACATTTATTTCAATGTGTTTTGCAAATTTTTCGAAAATTTTGCAAATTTTTTTGGGGAAGAGTAATGTGACAGATTCGCCCATCACTAGTGACACACTATAATATTATCGCCTGTGTAGGATAATATCTCATCCCATTAACAGCTTTAGATAAATATGTCTCTGCTCTTTTGTCAGAGCAATTCCCCCTAAATTTTAAGAGTTTAGTCACAGTGTGTGGCAACTAATATATGGGTTAAGCACCCAACTGCCGGCCAAGCATCCAGAGAGCACCATTCCAACCTTCCTGCATATAGTGAGCAGGGAATATTCTTTTCATTAACATTCAGCCTCAGCTGAGAGAGACCAAACACAATGGACAGATTGTTGCAAAGGACCCAAGTTATTACTTTAATCGGCACAAAGTTTGAGCCACTATCACACCAGGCCAATGCTTCGTTAGAGAAGTAAATGGCATTTGAGCATTCTCAGTCAGCAAAGAGTGCTATCGTAGGCAGCCTGGCTGGAGGCAGACATTCTCAGCTTGTGGGGGAGCAAACACCAGGTGTTAGAGTCCTGCAGCGGGTCGGGTACCCACGGGTTACCCGCAAAAACCCTGCGGGTTGCGTTTAGAAGTTCCAGGTGTGGGTATACCCGCGGGTTGGCGGTTCTGTGGGTTTGCGGGTCGGGCCGCAGGTCTTCTCAATATTGATATTCCCTCTCCCTCTTCTGCTCACGTCTACTTCCGATGACGTCACTTCCGGTTTACAATGACAGCACTTCCTGTTTCACACCTTCCCCCCCCCGATCACGTCTACTTCCGATGATGTCACTTCCGGTTTACAATGACAGCACTTCCTGATTCTTGATGGTCAGTGGGTCGCGGGTCCGGGTTGTGGATAAGGTACTTGCGGGTCCAAGTGGGTAAGAATGCGGGTTGCGGATTGCAGGTACGGGTCGGGTTCGGGTCCCAAAAATGGACCCGCGCAGGACTCTACCAGGTGTAACATTACCCTAGGGGTTGATAATAAAAACATATTGGATAGTGTCACCTATTCAGTTGGGCAGGATCAGCAAATACATCCCAAGGAATCACATGTCTGTTTATATAAAATGACATTCCCATGGTCCCAAGCTTCCAAGAAGCTTAAATAGGAATCAAACCAGGACCTTTGTTATTTTGCTTTTAGTACCACTGATTCTGCATATTTCTCTGGATCAGTACATAGGGTTCTGTAGCTACAGGCCCAGAAGGATAGACGCCTGTTCCATTGCTGGGAAATGTAAATCATAATTTTCTGTGGCTTCTGAATGACTATCTCTATGGTATTTAATGCTTTTATTTCATGCTTTTTTAGAGGCATCCTTCAGACATAATAATAGCACTTCAACTAATGCCTGTGCTTTCTATTTTGTAGTTGTGGAATGAAATGTTAATGTTTTTTAATAAGTTTATAAAAATCCACCCTCTCCTTTTAAACAAAAACACATATAGTCCACATATTGCAACATACAGCATTAAAGCTGCCCATAGTCATCCCTGGCCTGGTCAGTCCTCTACCCACTCATCTGGATCCTTTAGCTTTCACCATGCTTTCTTAAAGGGACCTAAAGAACCTTTAACCTGTCATTTGCTTCTGTATGGTTATAACTCCCAAATGTGTCTCCTTTTTACTTGACCTCACATGTTGACGGGAATAATGGGAGCCGAATAGTTGACAACGCTGATTATGTTGATAGGGCAAGTCAAGTCTTGCTTGACAGGTAATTCCAGTCTTTGTGGTCATTAGGTCGTATCTTGTGTATTCTAAACTGTGCTTGGCTATTAGTAATGAGCTAAGGTGACAACCTTGTCTCAAGTGACAATTTATCAAAAAAAAAAAAAAAAGCCAAAAGTCACCCATGAGCACTCAAAATTTTATACAGAAATGTCCTTATATGGTATTTCCCAAAAACAGGTAGCCTGGATAGATATTTAATCTTGTAGTAAAATATATGATCACTGTATCGCTGATAATCTGTAACCAGTCAATGTACAGTCCTGTGGCCCCTAAGCTCACACTGGAAACCAACCACAGACACAGGAATTTGTGAAGCCTTCAAAAATCCTGAAATTGCTTGCTTTGTCCCTCAATACTGATTTAGTGCTAAAAATCCATAAAACAGGAGATAAACCTCAGGCACCCCTGGGTGAATGTATTACATGGATATCCACTGCATTTTACCCAAGTCTTGTCCATTTTTGGAGATTTGATGGCTGCCTGTAAGATGGAGGCTCAAGGTGCACTCAAGAAGCCTACGTTGCCTGTAGAAAATCCCTCTAGAGAGTAGGGAGCACATATCATCTTCTATCATATATAATCTTCAGTCACATACAATATAGTACTGATCACTGCTGCTACTATCGATAGGACAGATCCATAGTATCCTTACTATAGGCTACATTTCCAGTTACTCTGGTACTACCTGCTGCTTATTTGCTAAACAGAATTGTTATTAGGAAGGACAAGAACCTCGCCAAGGCAATTAGTAAGTGTCACATATTGACACATTCCTTTTACTTACAGGGGATGAATTAATATCACGTATAACCTCTAGGTTCTTACTTCTAATAAAGATCTCCCCAACGTTATCAGTACTCTGACCTAGAGACGGGTCCCACCAACACAGTCTAAGGAGTCACAACAGCAAGTGCCCAATGCTCAGGAGGAAGTGCAGGAGGGACAGGAGGAAATAAGTAGTGGGGAGAGAGAATGGGAAACCTTCTGGGGGCTTCTGGGGAGGAAAGAAAGGAAGATGGGCCGTTGGGGACACTTTACATCCCCCATGCGAAACAACAGGTCTCATGTGACTGTAAGAAGTTGGAAGAGTATTCTGGGAAGAAAAGAAAGGGAAAGTTGGAGGTTTTAAGCCAGGGGCAAAAGTGTCCTAGAAGAGGATGAGGGATCCCCAGGAACAAGTGGGGTTTAGGGGGAAAGATCAGAAAAAGATGGAACATCAGCAGCTAAAGTACAACCCCTGCACTCAAAGTAAATTAATTGATGTATAGAAAATTAACGTTTATTATAATATTGAAGGTTACAGATACTTATTTGATTCCATCTGTTTTGTTGCTGTTATTTCTAAGTTTTGACTATCCCGTGTTCTGTGCAATGTTTATTTTGTTTTGCTCTTGTTACTTTGTTATAGTATTTTATCACTTATCAAAATTCCCACCTATAGCCAACATGACCGATATCTGACTTATCATTACCTGCACAGTTCACAGTGTTGGATTGCCAGGAAGGTTGGGTAATGTTTGGCTGGAGTTTGTTTAAAGGGCAATAAATCACAAAGTCTCAGTTTATAGTTAGTGATACTGGTGAGACTAACAATAGGAATGTGTTTAGTATCATTGTAAAAAAAAGGCAGTCTACGGTTACAAGTCTGCCCTGTCAAAGAATTCCTGTTGTGATGATTTTCTTTTGTCAGTTATCATTTGCTGTGAATTTTTCAATTTCACCTCCTGAAGCTCATGGGTTTTCTCTGCAGTTGCCTCTGAACAAGTCCCTGATAATCACTTCCAGACTCTCAGTGTGGTGGGACCCTCCCAACTGTGGTGAGTCTCTACCAATATGGTTAACTGATGTTTTTTCCCCCCCGTCTGGTTCATTGTGAAAGAGCTTCTCAAAATATGTCTAAATCATTCATCATCCTGGCCACCTCAAGAATGTTTTAAAGCTTTCACATCCAAAAGAGTGAAATGCTTAAAACAAACATCTCAGTGTAGATACTGTGAGTCAGCATAAACACGAGTGTCTGTTTGTCATCAAATGTCATCTCATACCATAAACTCATTGTGTATAACCTCAAGAGTCATACATGGCATTTAGGCAAAGTACTTTATGGTTCCCACCCTCAGTGAACTCCTCATACTGTCACCTAGTGATTCCTTCTGGAGGCCAAACACCTCTTTCCCACATTGATTTTTGCCATGGCAGACACAGTCCATTTATTCTGATGTTCTAAATAATCCAATTAAAGCAACAGGAAAGTGATTCTTGACAGCTCTCTCCTCTTCAAGGTCTGTTAGTTCTAATCAGATTTCAATTAATTAGAAATCATTTGTGCAGGAACAGTGCAAAGGGGAATAGATCTACAAGCCCAACTTTCAAGACACATTAGAAAACATAATGGGCAGAAAGATGAGTATGATAACGGCAAGAATACAAATGTAGGGATGTTAAACTTTATTGCCATGTCCCATTGACATCCTGTAGTGTTTGTATATTGCAAGATGTCTATGGTAATTGAGGAGGATCTGACCGCTCACCCATATGTCTTTGTAATCCCTGGAATATTCTATATACAGTATTTAAGGCAGAGGTTCCCAAATTGTGGATATGCCATCCCCTCCCCAACTGTAGCAGGGTTATACGTCAATGATTCTATGTACCAGTAACCTTGTTATCAGTTATGGGGCCCTTCTGAATGCTGGTTGGGTTGATATTTGGGGTGAGAACTTATTTGTTCCCTGGGTACCCCTGGAAATATAGCAGGGTGATTGTTACCCCAATGTTTCTATATATCTATAACCTTGTTATGAGCTAAGGGGGCCCAGCCTGAAGGCCAGCTAGGGGGAGATTTGGGGTGAATGCTTATTTGTGCCCTGGGTACCCCTGGAACTATAGCAGGGTGACTGTTACCCCAATGTTTCTATATATCTGTAACCTTGTTATGAGCTAAGGGGACCCAGCCTGAAGGCCAGTTAGGGTGAGATTTGGGGTGAGTGATTATTTGTGCCCTGGATACCCCTGGAACTATAGCAGGGTGACTGTTACCCCAATGTTTCTATATATCTGTAACCTTGTTATGAGCTAAGGGGGCCCAGCTTGAAGGCCAGTTAGGGTGAGATTTGGAGTGAGTGATTATTTGTGCCCCGGGTACCCCTGGATTTGTAGAAGGGTCACTGTTAAATCTTTACATACCAAGCAGATCTTTCCATTCAAACAGATGGCTAAAAATGATAATGTGCCTGCTGAATTTTTGATTTGGGTTACTAGACATGGCAAATGTTAGCTTAGTGTAGTTACCACCTATTTCTTTTTCCTAAGGAGCATAGTTCAGTCCCTAATTATATGATAGAGGCACAAAACACTGAGCAACTTTTTGCCAAGGCAGTAAACCATAACCAGCAATTAGCTTTATGGCTGTCCCTGCTGAATTATGCTTAATACAGGTGAACGTCTACAGAATTCTGCTTTATTACTATGAAACACCTGTATAGGCATAGTTTTATAGTATGTTTCAGTAAAGTAACTTGCACTGCAAGGATACAACCTGGGCAAGTGATTCCTAAGCTAAGAGGAATATAGCACAAATAAAAGGGCTTTGGAAGGGGATAAAGAAATAGTTAGCAAGAAAGCCAGAGGCAAAGGCAAGTTTTTGAAGGCTGAAACTGTAAGCTGAACTAGTGACACTCTCATTGTAAGAGGTATGGGATTTAGTATATGGAATCAGTGGCGTAACTAGATATTACTGGGCCCCACAGCAAATTATTTTTCAGGCCCCCAAAATGTTTAGAGGTTGACTTGTTTCTCCAATATTTATTGAAATTGTATATGAATTATGGCCTCATGGGGCCCCTATACCTCCTGGGCCCCCCTGCAGTCGCAGGGTCTGCTTCCTCTATAGTTACGCCCCTGTATGGAATATTTGGGACCTTGGGTTTTCTCAACATGGGGTGTCCTTAAATTTGGACTACAATGACTAAAGACTAATAAAACATGTAGAAACTAAATATAATTGTTGCACCAAAACTTTGATGCAGCTGGGTTACAATAAAGAACAAGGAAAGGTTCCAACTATCACAGAGAAGAATGGTCTCAATAAGAAATAATGGCAATTTAATAGCAATGCTGTATATTTGTGCTTTATTGATAACGGGGTATGGATTATAGCTTGCATAACTTTACTTAATAAGTTTAACATGTTTATTGACAAATATAATAGTTTATGCTCTATGCCTAGTGGACCTAAGATTAGAGCCTCTAATTTAAATGTTATAATAATTATATGCAGAGTGCAAAGTAGAGCAATTTGTAGAAACAGCTTCCCTTGGATAAATATCACTTATATGAACAAAATCAGCAACAGAGTATATTTAAAAGTCAAGGCAAAGATGATAGAGGGGCAAAAAGGATGAGATAGCAGGCAGAGAATGCAGAAACAGTACAGAGATGGCAGAGACAGACAAGGCAGAGATGGTACAGAGAAGACTGAGGTGGTGGAAACTGTACAAACAGACAAGGCAGTGGTGTAAAAAGGGCAGAGATGGTACAGACAAACATGGCAGAGATGGTAGAGAGTGGGCAAAGATAGTACATCAAGACAAGGCAGAGATTACACTGACAGACATGGCACCAAGAGGGTAGAAATTGTACCTAGAGTGGTGAGGGTACAGACAGACATGGCAGAGATTGTACAGAGAGTACAGAGATTGTACATAGAGGGGAGAGATGTTATAGTGAGACCAGACATGGCAGAGTTGGTACAAAGAGTGGACAGAGACAGTACAGGCAGATAAGGCAGTGATAGAACACATAGGTCAGGGTTTGTGCAGAGACAGACTGACACACTAGGGCAGTGTTTCCCAACCAGTAGCTCGTGAGTAGCATGATGCTCTCCAACCCCTTGGATGTTGCTCCCAGTGGCCTCAAAGCAGGTGCTTATTTTTGAATTCCAGGCTTGGAGGCAATTTTTGGTTGTATAAAAACCAGGTGTACTGCCAAACAGAGTCTAAATGGAGGTTGACAATCCACATAGGTGCTACCAAATGGGCAATCACAGCCCTTATATGGCACCCCAAGAACATTTTTCCATGCTTGTGTTGCTCCCCAACTCCTCTTAATTTTGAATGTTGGTCACAGGTTCAAAAGGTTGGGGTTCCCTGCACTAGGGTCTGAATAGTCAAAGGATCAAAGGAAACAGTGGGGTAGAATTCCTTCCCATGAACCCAGCTAGATTAATTATAAATTATGGCCAACTTTTATTGGTGGGTGTGTTTAGTGCCCCTTCTATGTATGTGGCATCATTGCTGCAATTCCACCCATTATATTAAGCAGAATGCAGCTTCTCCCTTATGTTTTGCCTCTGAACATTATTGGGGATATGTAATAAAAGGCACTACGTTTGCCCAGGAGCAGTAACTCATAGCAAGAAATTATGTACTGGTCACCTGTTTTAAAGCAAATATCTTATTGGTTGCTATGGGCTACTGCTCCTGGGCAAACTTGGTGCATTTTATCACATATGGGTAAGAGTATATCAATTTCATTTGCATAATAAAGTCTGCTACTGTTTGAGTGCACACACACAAGTATTTACAAACAAGTGCCTAGAGCCACGATCCTATTGTTCCTGCTGCTCCTCACCCCACAGGGCTCGGATCCATTCCAATCATATTTGGCTGATTTTGTGAGCATGAAAACAGGGCGGTCCATTGTAATGAGGAAAATAATGAGTTGTAGTTCTAAATGACTAGATTGTCCTAGGTTAAAGGAGTGTTTCACCTTTAAACTTTGAGTGTTATAGAATGGCTAATTCTGAGCAACTTTTCAATTGGCCTTCATTTTTTAATTTCTGCAGTTTTTGAATTATTTGCCTTCTTCTTCTGACTCTTCCCAGATTGGAAATGGAGGTCACCGACCCCATCTAAAAACAAATGCTCTTTAAGGCTACACATTTATTGTTCTTGCTACTTTGTATTACTCACCTTTCTATTCAGACCTTTCCTATTCATATTCCAGTCTCATGGTTGCTAGGGTAATTTGGACCCTAGGCACAATTTTGGTCACCTGATCAGTATGTTTATATGTGGCCCTGTGCATGATGGGATGTTCATTGCAACAAATAAAGTGAGGATGCACCATTTTGGCTCATTTTCATATGTTTCCTTTAATTTGGCAGCTTTGCATGCGGTACAGTATAATAAGATAGTGGCACAATGCAGCCCCTTCCATATAATTTCATGTGCAATAACATAGGTCCTAATAATAATGCCCTAAATACCCAAAGTAACTCCTTTCAGAAGGAATGTATGACCCAGTGCTCCCACATGCCAACTGCACCCTTCAACAATGACTGATATGCCTGACCTGCACTAAGGGATTGTGGGTAACGATATGCATCAGTGGAAAGATTTAAGCACAAACAAACTAGGATTATTATATAGGTGTGTATCTGGATTATAATAAATACATAGATCAGCCTACAATAAGTGTCTAGCCTTGAGCCTCATCTGTCAGTCGACTGTCACACTCCAGAGCCGTTCCCTTATCATTAGCAACACATTGACTCAATACAAGGCAGTAATAATTAATCCGTCATTAATGGAAATGTTATTTGGTGCTGTGCTTGTTTGTTTATAGAAATGAGGCTCAACGCTGAGGTTACTGTAAGTGACCTTATACTAATTTATCTCTAATACAAGTAGGAATGCAATGCAGAAAATGGCTGAATAGATTTCTATTTGGCATAGCCAGGAGTACTACTATAGGGTAGCTTCAGCTGCATTGACACTCATTACAAATATAGTATTCTGCAGCGGAGGAGAGGGAAATGTTTATTTGTGGAATGCTACACAACAGAAGCATTATGTCTCAAAAATTGTGTTTTTTGTGTGCCTGTGTGCCATTAACAAATCAACTAAGCCCCTTACTGAAAATAGAGATAATCCCAAATGTTACAGGCCAGTGCAAATATGTTCATTAGCACAAAGGATTCCCACATTCACTGGCGCTGTTCTGGACCTCCATGGAGAACCAATATTACTTCATAAGAGCGGCTTTATTTAAACACAATAAGTGGTACAAATATTGTGCAGTGGGTGTGCAGGACTTACGCATTTTTTGCCTAAATACCCGGCACTTCCTCAGTGCAAACAGGGTCAGACTGGACCGGGAAAAAACGCGGTAGGTTCTCGGCTCTTGTGAGCCCCGCCTGCCCAGATCCGCACCCAGATGTGCAATCTCCAGGCTCCTTCCTGCTGCGGCCGCCCGGGAAACGCTGTGTGTGTGTGAGCCAGCCTGTGAACAAGAGCACACAATGGCAGTGGGGGGGGGGGCAGGTGAGTAAGGAGGGGGGCCCTGGACAGCAGCCCCGGTGGGCCCTGGGCCCCCAGTCCGACCCTGAGTGCAAATATGTTAATTATTAATTAAAGTGCAGAACATGAAATCCATAATAGCTAATCAGCAGGGAGCATTTTATGGTAAGTGTTTGAAAGCAATCAACTGATTAGTTGCTTTTGGTTACTAGATTGTTTGCTGTTTTTTATTATAATTAATTGTAATATAATACACAAGAGCCATGAATTTCCTGTAAATGATATCCTTATAAACGGTGCTCAGTGATGTCATTGGATGTAATTGGAGCTTCGTGATGTAATTTCCATCACATGACTCATTGAAACTTGTGTATTGTAATAAACAAAGTACCCCCTGTTGCAAAATATAAGGATATTAGAAGTTACCTCGGAGTGCCATGACTTGTTTAAAAACATTGGGCCTTCGGCCTCGTGTTTTTAAATGGTCATGGAACTCCTCTGTAACTAATAATATCTAGTGATGAGCACATTTTTTCACCAGCCATGGATTCGCTGCAGAATTCCGCATTTCGGCACCAAATTTTTTTTTTAAAACTGCAGCAAAAATTCACCGCAACAAAAAAAGTACATGAAGAAAAAAGTAAATAAGGAAAAAACTCCCATTGACTTTAATGCAGAAAAATTGTTGTGCGCATAAAAAATTGTCGCACGTAAAAATTGTTGCACATAAAATAATTTTGACGCCCATTGATGTTAATGCGATTCGCTCATCACAAAGAATAGCCTTTTTTTTTTACAAGATGGAGTACTTTATTCAATATATAAACAGGGCAATGGCACATGGGGCAGTTTGCACCCTATTGCGAAGCACTGCGTATCTTGACAGCGCTATATAAATAAATGATGATGATGATGATGATTGCGTGTGATTTCCAGCTCAGTGAGTCGAAGGCAAAATGCTCGGAATATCTTCGCTATTGACATAAATGGGTCAGATGATTATTAATAGTGTTGAACTGCCTGATCCATGAATGCACTGGGAGCGCCCTCACAATTACCAGTTAAGTAAATGTAGGGGCAATTTCAAATGTTTTGCCTCCTACCCAGGGAAATCATGGAGCCAGATACAACAACATTTTCTGGGCGCCCTGGGCCCCGCCTACCCAAGCCCCACCCCAGATCCCGCCCACCCCACACCACAGTTAAATGACCACACAGACATCAGTTCTAAAAACTGTAACCCCCCACACAAGTTATAAAAAGCCATTGATGGTGAGGGCCCCCTTATAAGTTAAAAAAAAAATTGTGGTGCCAGGGCCCCCCTACAAGTTAAAAAAAACATTGGCGCCAGAGCCCACCCGTATAAGTTAAAAAGAAAAATTGGGGCCACAAATAATATTTTTTTAAAGAAACATTGGGGCCCCAAATAATATTTTTTAAAAAAAACATTGGTGGCAGGGGCATTAAGGGTATTAAAATAATACATTGGTGGCCAGGGGTTTTAATTAAATAAAAAAAAAAAACACATTGGTGTTCAGTAAAACTGAACTCGCGGCTTCAGGACTTCGGCTCCTTTTGTGGCTTCGGGTCTTTTCGCGGCTTTGGGACTTCAATTTCGGCTTCGTTTGTGGCTTCGGGTCCAGGCCCGGATTTGTGGAAAGGCCACCTAGGCCCAGGCCTAGGGCAGCAGGATTTTAGGGGGCGGCATGCTGCCCAACCACACCCACATTGGTTCAAAAACACTGGGGATGCGCCAGAGATACAATCATTTTTTAAATTTCCCATGCGCCAATCCCCATTGCTCTTGTCCCCCTGGAGGGGACAGGGGTGACGAAAGGGAGTGGGCCTAGGGGTGCCCACTATGTAAATCCGGCCCTGTTCGGGTCTTTTCGGAGTTTTGGGACTTCAGCTTTGGTGTTCAGTAAAACTGAACTCGCGGCTTCTGGACTTCGGCTGCTTTCGTGGCTTCGGGTGTTTTTGCGGCTTCGGGACTTCGGCTCCTTTTGTCGATTCGGGTTTTTTCGCAGCTTCGGCTCTTCGTGACTTCGACTCTTCCTGACTTCGACTCTTTGGGAGTTCGGTTCTTCGGGAATTCGGCTCTTCGGGACTTTGGTTCTTCAGGACTTCGGTAGGTGCGGCTAGGCTTTGGCGCTGTCAAGGGGGGCCCTGCTATTTTTATATTAAGTGGAGCACAGCCCCTATAGGCCTGGGCCCATTACAATAGAACCCCCTGTGCCCCCCTGCTGGCGGCTCTGCTCCCACCCACCAAACTAGAAGCTGGGGAAAGGCAGAAAAACACTATAAATAATGCAATGTGCCTTCGCCCTAACTGTCAGTTATCTTTCATTTGACCTCAAAGTGATTTAAATATTGTTTTTTTGTCTTACTCAGAACAGCGTGGCCATGCCAATGCCGGGGGTGTACCAGAAGATAGCAGAAGGCCAGCAGGTCCAAAGGAGGATTGGAACAGTGGAAAATCCCAAGAAATTTAAAGGGCAAGACTTTGACTCAATCAGGGAAACCTGCTACAGCAGGAGGCAACTGTTTGAGGATGAAACGTTTCCCGCGCACATGAACTCCATCGGCCAAAAAGTGCTGCCCAAAGACCAGCTGCTCAGCGTACAGTGGGAGAGGCCAAAAGTAAGTTACAGGGAAACCAGAGCTAAATATATGGAACTGATTTATTTAGTAGGCATATATTTTAGATAGAAAAGTTGTGGTATATTTGTATAAGTAAAGATCTGGAGAGCAAGTCAAATTCTGCCAGTGTAAGCCATAAAGGGAGTAGCCATGGTCTTTCCCTGCAATTCCTTGTGTTTTACTTTATGATCTGCATTTGTGACACCAACTCAGACCAGGAGTGGCTGACAACATCTTAAAGGGCTGGCTCACCTTTTAGTAAACTTTTAGTATGTTATAGAAAGGCTAATTCTAAGCAGCTTTTCAACTGGACTTTATATTTTTTATTTTTTATAGTTTTTAAATTATTTGCCTTCTTCTCCTGACTCTTTCCAGATTTTGGGGGGGCCACTGATCCCCAACTAATGATCTGTAAGGCTACACGTTTATTGTTATTGCTACTTTTAACTACTAATCTTCAGGTCCTCTCCTGTTCATATTCCAGTCTCTAGGGTAATTTGAACTCTAGCAACCAGACTGCTGAAATTGCAAACTGGAGAGCTGCTGAATAAAAAGCTAAAAAACCACAAATAAAAATCAATTGCAAATTATTTCAGAATAGCACTCTCTACATCATACTAAAAGGTAAACGAACCCTTTAAAGGGCATGTTAAAGGGATACTGTCATGGCAAAAAACATTTTTTTCAAACTGAATCAGTTAAAAGTGCTGCTCCAGCAGAATTCTGCACTGAAATCCATTTCTCAAAAGAGCAAACAGATTTTTTTATATTCAATTTTGAAATCTGACATGGGGCTAGACATTTTGTCAATTTCCCAGCTGCCCCAGTCATGTGACTTGTGCTCTGATAAACTTAAATTACTCTTTACTGCTGTACTGCAAGTTGGAGTGATATCATCCCCCTCCCTTTTCCCCCCCAGCAGCCAAACAAAAGAACAATGGGAAGGTAACCAGATAGCAGCTCCCTAACACAAGATAACAGCTGCCTGGTAGATCTAAGAACACACTCAATAGTAAAAACCCATGTCCCACTGAGACACATTCAGTTACATTGAGAAGGAAAAACAACAGCCTGCCAAAAAGCACAAGTCACATGCAGGCACAAGTCACATGACTGGGGCAGCTGGGAAATTGACAAAATGTCTAGCCCCATGTCAGATTTCAAAATTGAATATAAAAAATTCTGTTTGCTCTTTTGAGAAATGGATTTCAGTGCAGAATTCTGCTGGAGTAGCACTATTAACTGATGTGTTTTGAAAAAATGTAAAATGTAAAAGGATTTGGGGAGCAACACAAGCATCATATAGTCCCTGGGACAGAGTGCTAAATAAGGGCTGTGATTGGTTAATTTGATGAGGACTGGCAGCCTACACCTGGTTTTTATACAACCAAAACTTGCCTCCAAGCCTGGAATTCAAAAAAAAGCTCCTGCTTTGAGGCCACTGGGACATGTTGCTCATGAGCCACTGGTTGGGAATCATTGTTCCGAAACAATATAGAAAAACACTTTGTGCTCTTCTTGGTTCACAAAAATCAAACAATAACAAAAAATACTCTTTTGCTTTGTGAATACACAAGCCCTGATCCCTGATACTTCAAATCAACTCTCATAAATGGCTTGAATGGTTACGAGTGAGTAAAGTCATGAGTTGTTTCTGCTCCGTGATGCACAGGGTTTTATTTAGCTGCACGCTGACACCCTGGCGCATTGCTTGTGAATGTTGTAGTTGACACAGGGAGCTGCTTCATTCTGCCCGGGGAACAATGGTGGGGCCGGTGTGATATGAACTGTACTTGTCTTGTGAGCTGAATTCTATGGTCAGGATTAAAAGGGACTGTTTGTTGTTTATGCATCAGTGACTCCTGTTTACCAGCAGGTGACAAACAGACTTGGGCTACAAGCAGTCGGGACCTGATAACAGTAATTCATAGACTTTGTTGCAAGGGGGATATCGATCAGTGATACAAAAGTGTCAAGGGAGGTGTGTGCTGTCTGGTGCAAATCCTTTATAATACAGGTATGGGATCTGTTATTCGGAAAACCATTACAGCCATGGGACCCGCCATCCGGAAAGCTCTGAATTACAGAAAGGCCATCACCTATAGACTCAATTTTATCCAAATAATCCCCATTTTTAAAAAAATATTTGCATTTTCTCTGTAATAATAAAACAGTACAGGTATGGGACCCATCATCCAGAATACTCGGGACCGGGGTTTTTCCAGATAATGGTTTCTGTAATTCGGATCTTCATACCTTAAATCAAGTAAACATTACCAATAGGCTGGTTTTGCCTCCAATCAGGATTAATTATATCTTAGTTGGGATCAAGTACAAGCTACTGTTTTATTATTACAAATAAAAAGGAAATCATTTTAAAAATCTAGATTATTTGGATAAAATGGAGTCTATGGGAGACTGCCTTTCTGTATTTCAGAGCTTTCTGGATATTGGGTTTCCGAATACTTTGTATTTGATCCAAACTAAGATATATTTAATCTTTATTGGAAGCAAACCTGACCTATTTAATGTTTACATGATTTTCTAGTAGACTTAAGGTATGAAGATCCAAATTACAGAAATATCCCTTATCTGGAATACCCCAGGTCCCATACTTGTATCCAGAAAGCTTTGAATTACAGAATGGCCATCTCCGATAGACTCTATTTGAAACAAATACTTTTCTTTTTGAAATGTGATTTCCTTTCTCTCTGTAATAATAAAACAGTAGGTTGTATTTGATCCAAACTAAGATATAATTAATCCTTATTGGAGGCAAAACCAGCCTATTGGGTTTATTTAATGTTTATATGATCTTCAGCAGAGATAAGGTATGGTTATGCAAATCAGACAAACAAAAGATCCCTTGTTCAGAAAGCACCAGGTCCAGAGCATTCTGAATAATAGTTCACATATCTGTAAAAAAGTAAATATTCTTTTCATTTGTTATCTTCCAACACTGTTGACTTTCCAGCCATCACACACTAATCAGATGTAATTATTGAGATGGAAAGTCAGGTTATTACACAGCTTGTGCTGTAGAATCATAAAAGTTAATGTTACAGGCTGCCTTAAAGATTAATGGGTTTAGATACAAAGGTGCAAAGTGCAAAAAATGGACACACAGCAATGGGTTTCTTGTACATTTCATCATGAGTTGTGTCCGGAGGTGGAGTGCTTGGGTGCTGATCGTATGGTAAAAGCCTGAGACCTAAATATTGCACTTGTTGCATTTGGCAGCACTGTATCAGAGGGGTTGGTGGGTCTTGTGGAACACCCTTTATCAGACTAGATCAGGGATACCCAAAAGATTTGGGATCTACCAGTAGACCTTTACACTGTCAGCAAACAGCTTGTCTATATCACCCTCCTGTTTCATTCTTTTCATTCAGATATTTATTATGTTTAGGTTACAAAAGAAAACATTTTCATGGGGGGCTGGACATATTGCCAGTTTCCCAGCTGCCCCCAGTCATGTGACTTGTGCTCTGATAAACTTAAGTCACTCTTTACTGCTGTACTGCAAGTTGGAGTGATATCACCCCCTCCCTTCCCCCCCCAGCACCCTAACAAAAGAACAATGGGAAGGTAACCAGATAGCAGCTCCCTAACACAAGATAACAGCTGCCTGGTAGATCTAGGAACAACGCTCAATAGTAAAATCCAGGTCCCACTGCAACAGCCTGCCAGAAAGCAGTTCCATCCTAAAGTGCTGGCTCTTTCTGAAATCACATGACCAGGCAAAATGACCTGAGATGCACCTACACACCAATATTACAACTAAAAAAATACACTTGTTGGTTCAGGAATTAAATTTTATATTGTAGAGTGAATTATTTGCAGTGTAAACAGTGTCATTTAGAAATAAAAACTACATCATAAAAATCATGACAGAATCCCTTTAAGAAGGTAACCAGCATATCACTCTGTAACCTGAACTCCTGTTTGCCCGGGTGGAGTATCACGGCAAAGTTAAACACACCGGTAATATGTATTGTGCCTTTGGCTCACTTCATCACTTGCACACAGGGCCTGTCCAAGGTTCTATAGTTCAAAGAAATGTATTTTCTGGATACGTACAATACAGAATCCACAATGGGATTAGAAGCATGAGTCAGCTGACTGTTTAGTTTACTCTTGGTTCACCTTTAAAGGAACAGTAACGTCAAAAGTGTTTTAAAGTAATGAAAATATAACGCAAGTGTTGCCCTGCACTGGTAAAACTGGTGTGTTTGCTTCAGAAACACTACTATTGTTTATATAATTAAGCTGCTGTGTAGCAAAGGTGTCAGCCATTCAAAGGAGAAAAAGCTCAAGTTACACAGCAGATAAGCTCTGTCTGTCTAACGTTGTTATCTGTTATCCATTTGTTAACCTGTGCCACAAAGCCGTTTTTCAATTTCCGCCATTGCTACACAGCAGCTTGTTTATATGAACTATAGTAGTGGTTGTGAAGCAAACACATCAGTTTTACCAGTGCAGGGCAACACTACATGATATTTTCATTACTTTGAAACACTTACATTTTTTGGTGTTACTGTTCCTTTAAATTCGTTTTTAGTATTATATAGAGAGTGATATTCTGAAACAATTTGCAATTGGTTTTCATTTTTTATTTGAGGTTTTTGAGTTATTTCGCTATTTACTCTCCAGTTTGCAATTTCAACAATCTGGTTGCTAGGGCCAACCTACCCTAGCAACCATGCATTGCTTTCAATAAGAGACTGAAATATGAATAGGAGAGGCCCAAGTAGAAAGGAAGCATTTTCTGGTCACCTGTTTAAAAGAAAACATCTTATCATACCTCCCAACTAGTGATGGGAAAATTTCTCCCGAAATTCGCAAACAGCAATTTGAGGCGTCAAATTTTTTTCACGCCAGCATCAATTTGACGTGCATTAAAAGTCAATGGGTGCCTTTAATTGTCGCTGGCGTAAAAAAAATTTGAATGAATTTTCGCTGCAATTTCGTGAATTTATTCGCCGGCGGCAATTTACCACAATTCACACCTGCCGAATAAATTCGCCCATCACTACTCCCAACTGTTTTTTTGTGGGACAGTCCAAATTTTGACAGCTCAGGCCGCACTCCCAGGTTTCTTACTGAAATGTCCTGACTTTCTCTTTAATCCCCTGCACTGACGCCAGAAAAAGATACCGGGGCTCATTTATAAACACTGGGCAAATTTGCACCTGGGCAGTAACCCATGACGATCAGATGATTGTTTTCACTGTTTAACCTGCAGTTGGCTGAAAAAAGCTAATCACTGATCGGTTGCTATGGGTCACTACCCAGGTGCAAATTTGCCCAGTGTTTATAAATAAGCCCCACAAATTTCTGAAACTTAATTAAAATGAGAGGCTTTTGGCAGAGAGCCCAGAACACTCAGCAGCTGCACTTGGATACTTTTGTAACAATTTCAGATAAGCAAAGAAACAATTGTAACTATTTAAGATAAGCAGCTAAAAGGGCAATTCAATTTCATTAGTAAAACCATTATAACTCATAAAACATTATAACTCATAAAACATTGCACTAAAACTACCATGTAAAATGCACATGGTAAGTAGGGGGTGTGGCCATAATATTAGTAGTATTATATAATATTAGTAGCATTAGTAGTACTTCGACTATCGAATGGTCGAATAGTCGAACGATTTTTAGTTTGAATCGTTCAATTCAAAGTCGTAGACGAAGGTCGAAGTAGCCAATTCGATGGTCGAAGTAGCCAAAAAAATAATTCGAAGTTCGAAGTTTTTTTTATTCTATTCATTCACTCAAGCTAAGTAAATGGGCCCCATAGTGTGTGTATCTTCCATTCACTCTGCCGAGACTCAGAGCTGATATATTCAGTGAATGAAATGCAATATAAGCGGCAGGAGCGAATCAGCAGAATTAATGCCGTGTGACACGATTGAGCTCTTAAAAATAAGGTGCGGAATTCTGCTTTTATTGTTTTGTTTTCCGTTCGGAAGTCGGCAGCGAGTGAAACTGTTCATTAAGTTTCAGGGAGGGATTGTGTTATAATGAAACACTGACAGTTTCAGGGATTTAGACTCCTGCGCCGACTGAATGTTAATATCTCCCTGGATTTAAAGACGAGATTAGCGAAATAAAGTGATTGCACTCAGTATTAAAGGGAAAAAATATGCCTGAAACTGAATTTTTTATACATTTTAGATTCTGATAGGTCTGAATCAGGCCCTGCTTTATGGCTGAGATTCTAGCTGTCTGTATAACAGAGCATTCTGTCCCAGTGGCTGCACAGATCCTATCTGATCCCCATTGTAAGCAGCAGTCCTGCCCTGCTTTATGGCAGCTGAGATTCTAGCTATCTGTATAACAGAGCACCCCCCCCCCCCAGTGGCTGCACAGATCCTATCTGATCCCCATTGTAAGCAACAGTCCTGCCCTGCTTTATGGCTGAGATTCTAGCTATCTGTATAACAGAGCATTCTGTCCCAGTGGCTGCACAGATTCTATCTGATCCCCATTGTAAGCAGCAGTTCTGCCCTGCTTTATGGCAGCTGAGATTCTAGCTATCTGTATAACAGAGCATTCTGTCCCAGTGGCTGCACAGATTCTATCTGATCCCCATTGTAAGCAGCAGTCCTGCCCTGCTTTATGGCAGCTGAGATTCTAGCTATCTGTATAACAGAGCATTCTGTCCCAGTGGCTGCACAGATTCTATCTGATCCCCATTATAAGCAGCAGTCCTGTCCTGCTTTATGGCAGCTGAGATTCTAGCTATCTGTATAACAGAACATTCTGTCCCAGTGGCTGCACAGATTCTATCTGATCCCCATTGGAAGCAGCAGTCCTGCTCTGCTTTATGGCTGAGATTCTAGCTATCAGTATAACAGAGCATTGCATACATATACACACAAATTATATATATAGTATGTTTGTTAAAGTACTTGCATCAGATGCAGGAAAACTGGTAAAGCAGATAATCAGAGAGTTGGTTTCCCTGTAGAGAGATAGAAGGGACTGGTTCCATGTTGTTCCGTGATTAACTGGAATCATCTTGCGAGAATCAAAACGAAATAATTACAGTTTCAGAAAGTCTGAAAGAGCGGTGATGAGCAGCTTTCCCTTAATTGAGAGAGAGAGAGATGGAAGACATTAGATCTTTAGTAAGGGCAGCATCAAAGCGACATTACAGGGCTTTATCTATGGAAGGAACATAAAGCAGAAGATTATGGAAGACGGAATTAATGGAAGAAGAAGGATCGCTGTCATTAGACGCAGGGGCAACTCCACTGACACATATTATTATTTCTGCATTTCTTTCATTCTATAATAGATCTTGATTTCAAGTGCTATAATTACCCCTGGCAGTAATGGGATGATATTCCTCATTAAAATGAGCTGTGCAGCAATCTCTCTCTCTTCTTAAAGGAGAACTATAGCTCATCAAAGAATTAAGGCAGAAATACTGCATTTTATTCTGTATCAGACCAAGGCCCTCACAGCCTTTAGCAGGGAAGATCTCCTTTTCTGCTGATTCCCAGCACATGCTCTGTGCTGCTGTCGCTTACTGAGCTTAGGGACCCACTCACAATATACAGTATATATACAATATAACAGTCACTATACAAGGCTGATTAATAAGGTTCATAGAAATCAGTGCAGTCTGCATCAGAATTGATTCATAATCAGAAGCATCTGCCTCAGATGAATCTGATTTTCCCAAATCCCGAAGCTTAGCTTCTCCCAAGCAGCCCAGAGCTCACTGAGCATGTGCAGTGTCACTGACACATAAAAGATGCCTAACAAGATCCAAGATGGGGAACTGCTGGGGATAACTTTGAAGACCTCATTACTGCTATAGGGTTGTTGACTCTCTGGGCTGGTACAGTAAGTACAGTATATAAAACACAGAATTTCTTGACATAACATTTATTGAAATATTCGGCCTCACAGACAAATGTTTTTGAGTCCCAAAATTAATATGTGTATTGCCTTTTCCTTCTCCTTTTAGGAAATTCAGAGAGATGCCCGGCTCTTGGTGGATGGGGCGAGTATCTTTGATATTGTCCAGGGTCAAATAGGTAAGAAAATGTACTTGAAAGCATAAATATGGCTCTTCCTAGAGTGCTAGCAAGGGCTCATCTAGAATCTGCAATGCATTCTGGAACATTGGATGTTGGAACTAGAGGTAGTCTAAGGAAGTGCACAAAATTAAGTGGAGTGGACTTTTTGGTTATGAACAGAGTCCTCTGACATTTTCCTGCCCACTTCTAAGCAGAGCAACATCACAAGGCTTTTCCCTTCTCGTGAACTTAATTTTCTGCCAACTGCAGCCAAAAGGAACAGCAGGGGACACTGTTGGTCCAAATTCTTTATATCAGCCATGTATGCCAAACTGCAACTATCTTACATTTCTTGAAACAATGTAGTCAGTTCTCCTCCAGGTCTGTTAATCAGCTGGCTTCTGTTACATTGTTACAAGAAATAAACTGATAGACAGTGATGGGCGAATTTCTCCCGTTTTGCTTCGCCGAAAAATTTGCAATTTCCTGCGAAATTCGGAAAACATTGTAAACTTAACGAAAGGCGAATTTTGATGCCTGTGTCAAAGTTAATATGACGCCGGCGACAATTCTGATGCCGGCAGCAATTCAGACGCAAATTAAAGTCAATGGGCACCTAATAATTGTCGCTGGCGTTGGTGTTCTCGTCGGCGTCAGAATTGACACAGACGCATTTTCACCGGTGAATTTTCATAGCAATTTCGCAAATTTATTCGTCGGTGGTGAAACAAGCAAATTCGCTGCAAATTCACACCTGGCAAATAAATTCGCCCATCACTACTGATAGAGCCTGTAGCTTTATTGTTATATTACAGTATATACATCTAGTGTAAATGCTGAATGAATGAATGAATATTGGGAAGTTGCTTAGAATGACTTTTAATTATTGATTGTTATTACTGCATGACCGTATTCTCTATAATATAATTGCCATTTTTAATAGAATTTCTAGGAGGCAAATATCTCCAGGTACCTGTGACATACACCACATGCTATGTTCATTGCTCACTTTATTGTCTATAACACAGGTGACTGCTGGGTTCTGTCTGCTGTCGGGTCTTTGACTTTGCACCAGAAATTTCTAGATAATGTCATCCCCAAAGATCAGGAGTTTAATTACAAATACGCAGGTGTCTTCCACTTTAGGGTGAGTTCGATTTTGCTTCCTTGTCCTGATCTGATCTGTACAATAATATTTGTGCCAGTGGGTTGGAAACCTTAAGGGTTGGCCAATGGGCATCATGGGTGGGTATATTCCATGAATGGGAATTGTATGTATATATATATATATATATATATATATATATATATATATATATATATATATATATATATATATATATATATAAATATATATATATATATATATATATATATACTGTATATATATATATATATATATATATATAAAATATATATATATCCCATTCATGGAATATACCCACCCATGATGCCCATTGGCCAACCCTTAAGGTTTCCAACCCAATATATTTATATATATATATATATATATATATATATATATATATATATATATATATATATATATATATATATATATATATATATATATATATATATATATATATATATAGATAGATAGATATAACCCCTCCAGAAATGACTGGTCCATTTGTCCTGCAGTTCTGGCAGTTTGGTGAGTGGGTGGATGTGGTTATAGATGACCGGCTGCCGATGCTGAATGGAAAGTACCTGTCTGTCCAGCCACGCAGTGGCAATGAATTCTGGCCCGGCCTGCTGGAGAAAGCCTACGCCAAGTAAGTGTCCCACCCAATGGGCTGTGAAAGTGAAGGATGGAATATGGGGGGGCAAGAGGCAAAATATCCAGCTGCAGAGCAGTGTAGCATATTAACAAATGAGACAAAATGATCCAAGAGAACAGTAACAGACAGTATAAAGTACTCAGACCCACAGATGCAGGTAAGTCATCCTAATATTCTATGAATCACCCATATATGCCTCCCTCTCACTTACCCACCATAATAAAATCATTGGCCACACCAACAAGCCTGGGAAACAGACAGGTCGGGAATGATGGGGGGGGGCAAGGTTAAGAAGCACCTGGTTTATAATAGAACTGGTTGGTGTTTCTGCAGCCTAATTGGAGAATTGATAGGATGGTAGTTTAGTTTCACCAATCGGGTGGGAGCCACAATGCTTTGGGATCCCCTCCAGTGGGAGATTCTCAGAGATATGTAAGAATCTGTGTCCTTTCCAGCTGTGGTCCCTACACTATGGTGGATGTCGCCTGGGGAATACTAACCCCACTGCTTCTCCTTGGTGGCGCACAAGGCTGCTCTTGCTCACTAGCCCTAACTAACCTATACTCCAGGCTGTGTCATCATGAGACAGATAATATAGATAGATGATAGATAGATAGATAGATAGATTGATAGATAGATGATGTGACGCGCTACTTCTTTAGGGCTGAAGGTGCAATAGACGTAGTGATGTGCCAGTACAGTAAACTAAATAAGTATGTGAGAGAGCGGCGCGTCACTACGTGCCAGTACGTGTCTATTAATAACACCTTCAGCACACAGGCAGCAGTATAGATCAAGTGGCAGATCATTTCACTAATGTGCCCAAATATTACTGCTATGGCTACGCGATTCCTTGTTTAAATGAGTTAAATGGTGTTAATGGTTCAAAGAATGTCAGGCTGACTGGTTGGCCCCCACACATTTTCACCTCATCAAATCTGGCTCTCGTTGCAAAAAGTTTGGACACCCCTGATATAGATACATAGATAGACCAAAGATAGATAGATGAAAGATAAATTATAGATATAGATATATAAACGCAAGGACAAAAGCAATAGTTGAACTAAAAAGTGTGTTCCTGGCTCAGAGACTTAACCCATTGTTACACTGATTGCAGACTTCATGGCTCCTACCAGAACCTGCATTGGGGTTACATATCAGAAGCCCTGGTAGATTTCTCAGGAGGGGTGCAAGTGGAGTTTGATCTAATGAGGCCCCCACAAGATCTGAGGGACATTGTTATAGCAGCTGCCAAAACGGGTTCACTTTTGGGCTGTATCACTCCTGGCAATGTAAGTATAAAAGTATGATACGTGCCCAACTGGACCAGAACACTCACACTGAAATTTATGGGGGAGGAGGAGGGAATTTGTAACTCAAGCAGTGGGTGGGACTAGAACACTCTAATGGGAGCTTAAAGGGGGAGGAGCAAGGAGTCATTAAGTATTGGGCGGGGCTAAACATTCTGATGGAAACTTACAGAGGGTGGGGCAGGGAGTCTGTAACTCTAAATGAGTTGTACTCAAAAATGTTTTGTTATTTACAGACTTGAGCTAATTTTTTAAAATCTAAAGTGTTCCATTTAACTTGAATAGAAACGATCTGGAAATCCAGAGTTGAAAAATGGGCTTGTGCAGGGTCATGCCTACACCGTGACTGATGCTACAAAGGTAAGGGATTTACATTTACTGTGACTGATCACAGCCAACCGGATCCATTAGTATAGAAGTAAAGTTATGGGGAACAGATATTCCTTCTATACCTGATGCCTGAATGTTATTTGATATTTCTTGCTGTTTAATCTTTCGTCAGCCACAAACAAGATGACACATTGTATAGCGACACTTGGGATAAAATCATTTCCCCAGCATTCTGTAACCTTAGTGTCAACAAAATAGGGGTTATATGTTGTTGGCAGTTAAATAGTTAACCTCCAGCTTCCTAGAAATCAGCAGGGAACACTTTTTTAACATTGTGCCTGTGCTGACACCTACTGGTTATAAAACAGAATGCAGCCAACCAGTAGATGTTGGATTTGTCCGCATCTGTGCCATATTTTCTGCTCTGTACCAGGGTCTCATTATAGGCAAGAGAATGGGGAGGCACAGTGTCGATACAGAGCCAGGGACACATTGCTTCAATTATTTGCAACACTGTCTTTGACAGGAGTGGGTCAAATAGAGTACACTAACCTTGGCCCTGAGGAAAATGGGGTTCCATATAAAGATAGATGGAAACATGGGAAGAGCACACATCTGTCCTTGAATTATAATACAGCGTTCTTGGGTGTGTTGAAAAGCTATATAAACCTATACCACAAAAAGCAACATCCATCCTATGGAGTTGAAAGGCCCTGAATGAAATGATCCAGTTTTTTTCAATGCACTTTTAGGTGGAGTACAAGAATGGTACAGAAGATTTGATCCGTATTTGGAATCCCTGGGGGAAGGGAGAATGGAATGGACGATGGAGCGATAAGTATGGACAGAGGAGTTCTGTACACACAGTTATTTACCTGCTTCAGGCTCAAATTATGACAATGGGATTTAGGGCTGTAGGGCAAGGAAGAGATGGAGAAAGTAGGTAAAGATGGAGACAGCTGGGCAAGATGGAGACAGTAGGGAAAATGGAGAAAGTAGGGCAAGATGGAGACAGCTGGGGAAGATGGAGACAGTGTGGCTTGATGGAGACAGTAGGTGAAGATGGAGACAGCTGGGGAAGATCGAGACAGTAAGGCAAGATGGAGACAGCTGAGGAAGATGGAGACAGCTGAGGAAGATGGAGAAAGTAGGGCAAGATGGAGACAGCTGGGGAAGATGGAGACAGTGTGGCTTGATGGAGACAGTAGGTGAAGATGGAGACAGCTGGGGAAGATCGAGACAGTAAGGCAAGATGGAGACAGCTGAGGAAGATGGAGACAGCTGAGGAAGATGGAGACAGCTTGGGAAGATGGAGACAGCTGGGGAAGATGGAGGCAGTAGGGCAAGATGGAGACAGTAGGTGAATATGGAGACAGCTGGTCAAGATGAAGACAGTAGAGTAAGATGGAGAAAGTAGAGAACGATGGAGAAAGTAGGGCAAGGTGGAGACAGCAGGGCAAGATGGAGACAGCTGGGGAAGATGGAGACTGTAGGGCAAAATGGAGACAGTAGGTGAAGATAGAGGCAGTAGGGCAAGATGTAGACAGCTGGGGATGATGGAGGCAGTAGGACAAGATGGAGACAGCTGGAGAAAATGGACACAGCTGGGGAAGATGGAGACAGTAGGTGAAGATGGAGACATTAGAGCAAGATGGAGAGAGTATGGCAAGATGGAGAGAGCTGGGGAAGATATAGACAGTGCGGCAAGATGGAGACAGTAGGGCAATATTTAAAGAGCTTTCATTATAGGGGACATTACACCTGTCAGCATCAGTAACATATTGTTAGGATTTGACGCATGGATTGTTTATAAAAAAAAACTTCCATTATCCTCACTTTGACTTGTTCTTGTCTCAGTTCACCTCAGTGGGACCAGGTCAGAGCCGATATAAGACACAAGCTAAATGTTCAAAAGAACGACGGAGAATTTTGGTAATTACATATATTTTTTAAAAACATTTCTTTTTCTACAGCAACAAATTAATAGCCTTTTGAACAGTTCCAGCTTAGAAAATAAATGGCTAATTCTAAAGCATAGTCCTATTTTATAGATCGGTACCGCTCTGTAAATATGAACAGCTATAAGTTGTACTTGGTCATAAAGAAGTTTGTACAATTTAAAGGGGTTGTTCACCTTTGAGTTAACTTTGAGTGTGATACAGAGAGTGATATTCTGAGAAACCACGTAGGCCAGAACAATTCCGGTCTTCGGAACCACAGAAGTTGGACAGCACTGTACTAAAATTTAATTTAAAAGTGAACTACACTTTTAAGCACAAAGTAGAACCACAAAACCTGCTCTAGGTAACTTTATCAGGACATAACATATTATAGATAAAGATACCCACAAGCTTGATACAGAGCTGGTGTAAAATCTGAAACATTACCTTTTCTGGCACTTAATTGAATCAGTGCTTCCGGTCTCTTCACCTATGTGTCCATAACTCAGAGACTGAATGTTTCTTTCAAGTTCTTAAAGGGCCACTGACACAAATGAAACTGTATAAGAGGCAATTTAAGAACGCAGCATGCTCTACGTTCCCATAGATAAGAATGAGCAGCTATCTAATTCCCAGTGCTTCATGGGCGCTGGGGACTGACTGTGGCCTACAAGTTCAGGGAGAGATGGGAAAATGTACCACCCTTAGTACCTTAAATACTGAAATGGAGGTTTAACTGGTGTCAGACTCTATCCCAAATATCTTGTGGGCAGTTTGCTGCGGGTGAAAAGAACAAAGAAGGCAAATAACTCAAAAATCTAAAAAAACAAAAGAAAAAAAACAAAGGCCAATTGAAAAGTTGCTTAAAGGGATACTGTCATGGGAAATTTTTTTTTTTCAAAATGAATCAGTTAATAGTGCTGCTCCAGCAGAATTCTGCACTGAAATCCATTTCTCAAAAGAGCAAACAGATTATTTTATATTCAATTTTGAAATCTGACATGGGGCTAGATATATTGTCAATTTCCCAGTTGCCCCAAGTCATGTGACTTGTGCTCTGATAAACTTCAATCACTCTTTACTGCTGTACTGCAAGTTGGAGTGATATCTCCCCCCTCCCTTCCCCCCCCCAGCAGCCAAACAAAAGAACAATGGGAAGGTAACCAGATAACAGCTCCCTAACACAAGATAACAGCTGCCTGGTAGATCTAAGAACAACACTCAATAGTAAAAACCCATGTCCCACTGAGACACATTCAGTTACATTGAGAAGGAAAAACAGCAGCCTGCCAGAAAGCATTTCTCTCCTAAAGTGCAGGCACAAGTCACATGACATGGGGCAGCTGGGAAGTTGACAAAATGTCTAGCCCCATGTCAGATTTCAAAATTGAATATAAACAAAATCTGTTTGCTCTTTTGAGAAATGGATTTCAGTGCAGAATTCTGCTGGAGTAGCACTATTAACTGATGTGTTTTGAAAAAATGTGTTTTCCGATGACAGGATCCCTTTAATAAGATGCTGTGTAGCAAAGGGGGCAGCCATTCAAAGGAGAAAAGGCTCAGGTTACACAGCAGGTGTTATCTGTTATCCACTATTTAACCTGTGTCATATAGCCTTTTTTCAATTTCCACCATTGCTACACAGCAGCTTGTTTATATAAACAATAGTGTTTTTGAAGCAAACAGATCAGTTTTACCAGTGCAGGGCAACACTACATGATATTTTCATTACTTTAACACTTTCATTTTTTGGTGGTACTGTTCCTTTAACACAAAGATGAAACACTCAAGTTGAGTCTCCTTCTTATGGACTCTAGGGGGCACTGGTTCTGAGCGACTGAGACAATTTATCCAGCCCTTGTGAGTAGGGAAGCCAGACAGCTACTGACCCTTAACACTGACACATGTCCCGTCCCAACAGGATCTCCTGCCAAGATTTCCTGCAGAATTTCAGCTTTGTGAGTATTTGTAATCACACTCCGGCGTATTTTGACTTTGAGAACCCAAAACGCGCTTGGCAGGAGCTCACGTACTTTGACCGCTGGGTGAAAGGAAGCACGGCCGCCGGCTGCAGCACCTCAGGTACATTTTACTTTATTCCCATTTATTTTACTAGTTACTAGTAGATTTTATTTTCATTTTGATAAGTTGAAATTAACTTTTAGTTTGTTAAAAAAATGGACAATTCAAGGCAATGTTTCAATTGGTCTTCACTGACCACAATAGCCAAATTAATATTACTCTGTGAGCATACAATTTAAGTGTTCTTTTTACTTTTTATAACTTATTTTTATATTCAGGTCCTCTCCTATTCATATACCGGTCTCTCATTCAAACCACTCCCTGGTTGCTAAGATAATTTAGACTGTAGCAACCAGATTGATGCTGAAACTCCAATCTTGAGATCTTCTGAATAAAAAAGTGAAATAATGAAAAAACTACAAATAATAAAAAATGAAAACCAATTGCAAATTGTCTCAGAATATCACCCTCTACATCATACGTTAAGTTAACGCAAAGGTCAAAACCCCCTTTAAGGTACCCCAGGCCTGTTTGCCTGTCTTATTATGTCCTATTAAATTTTTGTATTTTTTACTTGCTGCCTGAATACTTTTTGGAAAAACTCACATACTTGGTGTTGGTTTCTACTGTATCATTGTGCCAAATCTATACACAAGTGGCAAGTAGTGCACTTGAGAACCTCTGTGTATTCTAGAACCTATTCACCCAGACCATTCTGACTGGTGGTATTTTGAATTACAAAGCAACTAACCCTGCCAGAGTAACTGAGGAACCACAAATTTACCACTCAAATCACAAGTGTCAACCATATTGCTGGTTGTGGTCACTACTTGGGACAATGCCAGGACCAATGTTTTGCCGATTTCATTAGAATCCAGTTCAGATTCCAACCAAGTTATTGCACTTGCTGTTGGAATTAAGAGTGATAGATTAGGTGCATCTCTAATGAGGATATAGAGAAGATACCAGAGGTGGGGTTGGTTCACGAGATGCTCAAGCTGCTAGAGACCAGACCCAAGAGGAAACTTTGACATAGTTAAACATAAGCTGTAATGAAAGTCATTGACAGAAATACAGGAAACTTATGTAACTTCCTCTTTAATTCCTGTGTGTCCCTCATTGGATTGTCACAGAGGACCTGTGGAGGAACCCCCAATTTGTGATATCAGTGTCGGACTCTGAAGGGATGAATAGGGGGTATAATGTGACTGTGGCGCTAATGCAGAGCCTGGAGAATCAGAATAAGTACAACCAGGAATGGATGGGCATTGGCTTTGCATTTTGCAAGGTAAGTAGAATGTGGAAGAAATTGGGGTGCAGGGGATTCATAGCAAAGATCTGAGGGGCAGTCAGTGGCACAGTCAGTGGGGTATCACAGCAAAGGGGCATTTAACTGGAGATCCACATTTAATTCCTATAAAGAGTTGTGGTCAGTAATGATATTTCATTCTTTCTTTAGCTTTCTTTTTCTGTCCTCTTTAAGATTAACTATATCTTCCTTCCTTTATCTTTATACCTTCCTTCCTTCCATCCCTTCTTCCATCCATCTTCTTTCCTTTCTCTTTATACCTTACTACCTTTCTTTCTTTCTTTCTTTCTTTCTTTCTTTCTTTCTTTCTTTCTTTCTTTCTTTCTTTCTTTCTTTCTTTCTTTCTTTCTTTCTTTTTCTTTCTTTCTTTCTTTCTTTCTTTCTTTCTCTTTCTTTCTTTCTTTCTTTCTTTCTTTCTTTCTATCTTTCCTTCTTTCGCTATATCTTCCTTCCTTTTTCTTTATACTTTATTTCCTTTTTTCTATATCTTCCTTTTTCTCTTTATACCTACCTTTCTTTCTTCTTAGTTTTCTATATATTTTTCCTTTATACCTTCCTTTTTTCTATATTTTCCTTCCTTCCTTCCTTCCTTCCTTCCTTCCTTCCTTCCTTCCTTCCTTCCTTCCTTCCTTCCTTCATTCCTTCCTTCCTTCTTTCCTTCCTTCCTTCCTTCTTTTCCTTTTATACCTAAATTCCTTTTTTCTATATCTTCTTTCCCTTCCTGCCTTCCTTCCTTTTCTTTACTTGAACCTCTTCATTTTCTTTGTAGGATACCTAGGTCCAATGTCAATGTTATTTTAGATTTTGTACGATAATTAAGCTTCTGTCACTCTTATTTGGTTTATTAATAATTAATAATAATTGGTAAATGTAATAACGCTGTCTCTTTTCTTTACACAGGTGGCATCCAAGGTAAGTCTTGTCTGTTCTGTCTTCAGCTGATAGACTTGAGGCGGAGACTAAAGCAAAGTCATCCTCTTATCCCATAATCTAAACAGTTTAGGACTCATAGAGCAAAATAACTCAGTATAACACAGTGCTATAAAATACAATAAAATGTCCTCATTACACCTTCATTCATAATGAAGCACACAAATGGAACTAGAAGACTCTGTATATAAGGTTGACATGACATATTTTCCTATATTTTCCAGATCCAAACACACTACAGAATGTACTTTATACCAATTTGATGACTTCACTAAATACGTATTTCAGAAAATGTGAAAACATATTTGCAGATAAAGGAAATTCAATATCAACCCCATAGGAACCCTTGGTGGAAAATTGCATTTTCAAACCTTCATTAGTAGAACCCATAAATATATAAAGAAGTAATAATAAGAACTTCAAGGTGTGTAGACCCAGTGTAGACCTGCAGGCTTCTAATATGTTCTGCTTGATCCTCCTGAGCTCCACACAAACAGTAGTTACTTATCCAACCCTATCATACGTGTCATTAACATGAGGGGCCCTAGGTTGATACACTCTAGTGTCAGGATTCAGAACCTGGATACAGACTGGTAAAAAAAAGTACGAAAAATGACAATTTCTTTTTAAGTGAAAAATGCAATAGAATAAAGATCATTTATCTGAGTCAGCTTGGGCAATGCTACCCCAGACTGCTGTAATACATATTTAATTTGTGCACATCTATATAGGGTGTGAAGAGTTTATCTCAGCAGAATTATTCTCCAAACCAAGCTGTGGATGTCATCAATACAGAGATACAAATAAGCCGTGAAATCACTCGCTCATTTAGGGCTCCTCCCGGGACGTATGTTGTTATCCCCTTCACCCAAAGTAAAGGCCTGGAGTCCGAATTTCTCTTACGGATCTTCTTGAAAACAAAAGAGATTGATAAGTAAGGCTCTTTCTCTTGACTTTCTGGGAGTTTAGTCGTGTTCTCACTGGGGGTCTCTGCTGGTCAAGTCTACATGGAGGAATGAATTTCAAAAAAACATAACAGAAAACAGTTCCCTTGTGCCTTATAAGTAATTCTATAATTCTTCAATGGCAAATTTGATGGTCCTTACCCTAAAGCAGAGTTGTCCAACTAGGAGCCCACAGGCCTCCTATGGGCTCCATAGATTGCTTAGCATTATATTATCATATCAATATAATGTGGGCCTCAAGTATGCTGTTTCTGACAACCACTTGCCTTTAATTGGGAGATTGAGACAGTAAACCAGCTGGAATTTGAATATCAGAATTATTATAATGTCTCTCATTATGTCATTTTAGATTTCAAGACACTACATTGGTTCCAAGGGAAGGGAACCAAACGTACCCCAGTGATTCTAGATTAAGGTGGGTACCTTGGATTTCCTATTTAAAGGAATGCAAAAAACACACCTTAGCGTAATCTTATTGATCACTGACCCTTGTAGGTGGGTTTATTTCTTTTTAGCATAAATCAAATGCTGTTGTTATACATCTGTTCATTGCATTTGCCTTTTCAGGTACCAAGACACAAAACCTAAGCCCAGGGATGAAAAACAAATATTTAACCCTAATGAAATCAGAGCAAGGTGAGCGAAATACATGTCAGCCAATCAAAGGGTGAACCCTATTCTGCTCTGTGGCAAGGCACTTAGTTGAGCTAAACTATAATTATAATTTATTATATAATTATATATATATATATATATATATATATATATATATATATATATATATATATAAAGACAAGCCTATCGTGTTGTTAACAGTGAGGCAGTGAGTATAGACAACCCAAACACATTAAATACAGAGAGAAAAAGCTGATATTGGCATCCCATATACTTTGGTCTATTCGTGGGAAGGAAGGAAATAAGGAGAGGGAGGAAAAGGGTGAATATCCAGTATTTTCTTGGGGTGGATAGTAAGGTACACTTACCATAAATAACAGGGGGCCCAGGTGCTCAAGACCTTCAGCTCGGGGGGGGGCAATTTGGCAATGATGTGTTTAGTTGTAGGCTGGCACAAACCAGACTTCACTCCAAAAACTTGATGCAATTAAAAAAGTAGTTTTATTTAATAAAAAAGGAACATCTCAAGCGATAGACTGACGCGTTTGTGCCTTGTGACCACTTAGTCATAGGCTGTGACTATGTGACCACAAGGCATGAAACGCGTAAGGCTATCGCTTGAGATGTTTCTCTTTTGTTAAATAAAACTGCTTTTTTAATTGCATCAAGTTTTTGGAGTGAAGTCTGGTTTGTGCCAGCCTACAGCTAAGCACGTCATTACCCCATATACTTTATAAACAGTCAGTGGGTACTGGCACCCAAAAACAAAATGGGTTGAACCATTATATATAACGTACAGTGAGAGACACTGGGTAAAGACAAGCCTAGCATGTTGTAAACAGTGAGAGGCAGTAAATATAGACAACCCAAACACATTATATACAGAGAGAAAAAGGTGATATTGGCACCCCATAAACTTTATAAAGAGTCAGTGGGTACTGGCACCCCAAACACATTATTTACAGTGAGTCGAAGTGGGTACTGGCACTGCAAGGGCATTATATACAGGGAGAGGCAGTAGGCACTTACAGTTGAATAATAAATGAAGGCCGGGCCCCACAGCAGAAAAGTTTCCTAGGCCCCACTTTGGGGGTCAGGAGTGTCTGACACAACTAGCTGCACAGTGACCCAAACTTACGTTACCAGTAGAGCATAAAGCAGCCCCCTCTCCCCTGGCCACCCCTGGACATGGGATCTCCTCTAATGCAGCTTGAGCCTCCTGTTCATTTGCTTTTATTGCAGGAACCAGAGCAACAGTTCACTCCCCAGAGAAGAGAACCAGTACCAGTATGCGAGTGATGCCGGCTTAAGGTAAATATCATATAGATACCTGGGTATTCTTTAATTGCTGTGGGGTTTAAGACTTTCTGTGGGCATCACTAATTACATAAAGTCTGATCTTTTTTGAAGAACTCCCAGCAACCCTGGAAATGTTAAGGTGTGTGTATGTTATAGTACGGGAATATTACTTGTGAAAATTGGAACCTGAATGGGTCGGAATGTCACAGTGTATGTTTGGGGTGGAGGAGGTAAAAGAAAGAATTAATAGATATAGATAAAACAGACTTTTCATTGTTTGCATAAAATCTGTTGTGTCTTTCAGTGAGTTTAGCTCCAGCCTCAGCATGAACTCCCAGATTCCCAAGGTAAACACATGTTTTTGGTTATTCAGTTTATGTAACATGTATCGGTCACTAACGTTTAACTTTAAGGGGAACTATCCAGAAAATGAAAATGTAATATACGCTTCATCATGCTGAAATAGGAAACTTTCATTAGTCCGTCACCCTGTGATCAATTACTATGAGATAAGTAGCATTTATGATTGCAGAATCATATTTAATCATTTATTCTTTAGCCCTTTTTGTAATAAAAGGCAAAAACATTGATTATCAGTCGCGGAACTACCGGGGGAGCAGGGGGTGCGAGCGGGCCAGGGCCCGCACCCCCTCAGGGCCCCCCTGCAGTCTGTGCGTCACTGACAAATGCGGCCAAATGTGGCCGTACGGAGGGGGGTGGGGCACCAGGGCCTGCCCCCCTCTAGGATCGCTACTGTCGATTATTTAACATATTAACTGAATATGGAAGGCTTAGGGCAATTACCCCGATAAGGCTACGGCCAAAGGAGCTATATTTATAAACTAAAAGCTTCATTCATTCCAACATTATTAATAGAAGAGAAATCTAATAGATGGGTAAGCCTTTTTTATTCTTTATAGAAGTTGGTAACCCTAGTCATACCCCAACCAGCCTTGCCAAAACCACACCCACTTTGTGGTAAGCCCAACCTCTTTTGAGGTCAACCAATTGGGACTGTCCCAACTAAACCCAAGACCCTTGGGAACAAGGTGCCTTTGGCAGGACATCTGGTACCTCTTTGTTTTTGAATGAACTGATTGACACTAAGAGGCCAATAAGCAACTTGGGAGAAACCTCCAAGCACCTCTCATCTCAGGGTGGTTAATGGGTGGTGACAATCACATTGTGTAGGCGATAGTCACTCGTAATGTGGGGGCAGTTATTGACCTTGTTACTGTGTATTCAATATATTTCCAATTGCTGGATACTCCCCAATATCATTGTTCCCCCCAGGCTGTGCTGAAGAAATATCAAGATGACGGCTATGAAAAAGTTTTTATCCGTTACTGTAATAAGGTAAAAATGAATACTTTATTAAAACGAATGTATTGATATATTAAGGCTCTATGAAAGTTGACAGACAGTTAAAGTGATGCTGGCAAACACCTATTAATGATTGGTGTGGGGGCCTGGCACCATCAGGGCCCATTATTAGGGCCCATTTTCCCAAGCTCCTTATTCTTCTATCATATCTTTTATCCTTGTATTTAGTGCAGTACTCAGTCCCTGAATTAAGCGCTATGGCATTTATTGCACTGCTATTACAGTGGAATTTTGTGGGAAATACTGCATGGTAAAAACAAGCTGATTTGGGTGCATTTTTAACGTCTAAAATAGAATAAGGCTAGAAATGCTGTATTTTGTATACTAAACATAAACATGAACTTACTGCACCACAAGCCTAATCAAACAAATGATTTATGCTTTCAAAGTTGGCCACAGGGGGTCACCATCTTCTAACCTTGTTAAACATCTTTGCAAGACTAAGACTGTGCACATGCTCAGTGTGGTCTGGGCTGCTTAGGGATCGTCATAAATGATCAAAACAGCACAAGTCAAATAATATCTGCCAGAAGCCGATACAAAAAGACTGATTAATAATCAGAATATACAGACTGCACTGGGTCCTGTGTTGTCATGTAATCTAATGTGGATTTTATAGTTTTTCTATTGTTTAATACAAACCTTCTCCAACTCTGCAGAACCAGTGGCTGCAGCAAAATAATCCTCCAAATAGAATTCCAGTTTATCTGTTTAAATCTGGCTCCATGATCTTTGTCCCAGCAACTGGAGTTGGAAACATTAAAGGGGATGTAAAGGCAAAAATAAAATCCAATACAAATCTCTACACAGTCGCCGACTGCTCTACAGGGAAACAAACAAAGCTGCTTGAGTTCTGCATGGCTGGGAAGTAAGGTGGGGGCTCCCCCTGCTGTTCATAAATATGATTGTTTCCAGAGCAGTTATGGACCATCTGACAATTCCTATCCACAGCAGTAAATGAAGGTGGAATTTCACTGCATACAGTCAGGTTTCTTCTAAAAACGGTACACATGTTTTAATTAAAGTATATTGGAGATAGGTTTCTTTTTCATTAAAGAAAGTAAATGGTATTTTATTTTTTTTCCTTTACATGCCCTTTAAAATCAGAAATGACATATACACGCACAATATATTTTGGGCACAGACCTTATTGTCTACTTAGCAGAAGCCTGTAGGACAGAAGCCTTTATGGTGTATTTAGCCCAATAATAATATAAATTAAACGGCACATTCATACTCCTATACACAGTTTGACCTAGATGGGGCTGTAAAACTACTAAAAAGCTGCTAATTTCCCATTGGGTTTCTGTGGCCTTCATCATCAGCCAATAAGATATCACTTTTCTGCTTGTGTCGTTATCAGAGCTCGGAATTATACGCAGAACAGCTACAGAAACTCCTGAATGAGGTGTTAATTAAAGGTAAGTTTGTCGGGTACTAGTCTGAATAAAATAATTTGTTTTTCTTCCATTAGACAACAACATGTCATTGGGAAGAGTTCCCCTTTAAATGGAGTATACTGATTAAGCATGTCTTTCCTTCTTCTCACTTACAGATCAGACTTTCAATGCCAGCAGAGGAGACTTCACCTTGGATGCCTGCCGGGGGATCCTAATGTTGATGGATGTATCTTTCTTAATGAAATTCCCATCTGTCTGGGCGGCTCCTTAGCAGCCTCATTCTCTGCTCGTTGGGTGCATGTTAAACACCAAGCAATACATTTCATGAAGAGGCCTTAATACTTATCAATACTTATCAATAATTACAATAATAACTACAGAATGTCTTCTTTAATATGAGAGGGGATTAGAGGGACACCAATAGTAACATATGCTGTACATGTCTCTTTATGGGGTTTTCTCTTATAGGAAGCAACTGGGTGGGTGGAAGCAAGTATAAGCAATGGAATGTCCACAGTAGACCAACTTATAGGTAACTTGCATTGGAATGTTTATTGGGTTAGACCAGGGATCCCCAACCTTTTGAACCCGTGAGCAACATTCCCGAAGTAAAAGGAGATGGGGAGCAACACTAGCACGAAAAAATGTTCTTGGGGTGCCAAGTAAGTGCTGTGATTGGCCATTTGGTAGCCTCATGTGTTTTGTCAACCTACCTCCTGAGGCTGTGTTTGGCAGTACACCTGATTTTTATGCAACCAAAACTTGCCTCCAAGCCATGAATTCAAAAATAAGCCCCTGCTTTGAGGCTACAGGGAGCAACATCCAAGGGGTTGGAGAGCAACATGTTGCTCACGAGCTACTGGTTGGGGATCACTGGGTTAGACCAATAAAGCTGGGATCTGTGGGTATTGATGGAGCAGCCATTCTAGTATAATTCTCTTGGATACTTATGACCTTAAGAAATACCCACAGCTTAATGCCAACGGCAGGCTTAATCTGCAAGAATTTGAGCGCCTCTGGAAACGACTCAGTATGTGCAAAGTAAGTCAATGATTTATTTATTCGTTTCTGCCCTGCTCATAAATTCTATTTTACCAAGCCCACATGGAGTATTTTTGTAAGATTGTCACCCTAAACTTTGAATGTCAATCCTGTTGTGTGCTACATGGGCTCCTGTTCTCCTGTTGTAAATGTAGAAACCAGCGAACTATGAGAATCCATGATATTCCATGTCAGACCTAACAATATCCTAGCCAGGTCCCACCCTCTGACTGAGAAGAATAGATCCCCCCATAAGTAAGAGGAAGACAGAAGGAAAATACTGGATATCAGTGAGCACTGCAGGTTGTTGCATTCATGTCATGAGACTCTTTATTATAGGTTAAGAGACAAAAAGTAGTATTTACAGTTCTTGTCCTTGCTGATTTCATATGGGGAGCATTGTTCATGAAACCGAAATGTATTTTTGCAGGACATATTCAGATCCATAGATCTGAACCAGACAGGATTCGTTGATGCCTCCGGTTTGAGGAAAGCAGCTCAACTTACAGGTACAGTACAAGGTATTCTGAGTGATTGTTGGACTAGACTAGTAGTAAGAAGGGAGGGAGATGTGCTTGTGAGCAAGAAAGGTAACAGTCATATTGACACGTCACTGTATCAGCCATAATTCCACAAATACCTGACAGCAACTAAGTTTTCATGACTAAATCTCACTTGTCTTCACCTTAAAATTGGTTTTCCATTAGTATCTACAGGACAATTATCCACTAACTGACCTTTAGTCTGGGGACTTGACCAACTGCACCCCCAGAGGGGTGATGGAGGGATTCAAACTAACACCCCTGCAAGATGCTACAATCAATACCAAATATATATTTCCAATTAGAGTATTGGTGGGGACACACTGGGAGAGTCATTTTTTTGTTGCTCCTCTTTGATGCTGTGTATGTAGATCAGGGGTCCCCAAACTTTTATACCCGGGAGCAACATTCAGATGTAAAAAGAGTTGGGGAGCAACACAAGCATGAAAAATCTTCCTGGGTGGTGCAAAATAAGGGCAGAGATTGGCTATCTGGCAGCCCCTATATGGACTGGCAGCTACAGGAGACTGTTTGTCAGTACATCTGATATTTATACAACTAAACTTGCCTCCAAGACTGGAATTCTAAAATAAGCTCCTGCTTTGAGGCCATTGGGAGCAACATCCAAGGGGTTGGAGAGCAACATGTTACTCATGAGCCGTTGGTTGGGGACCACTGTTAAATAAACTCTCCCATAATGTGACTGTATCTCAGCTTAAACATGGCCAATCTTTTCACCCTTCAGGGCTGCCAATCAGCAACGCTGTTATTAACGTCATGGTCCTGAGATACGCCAACTCCTCAGAAAAGCTCAACTTTGCCGATTTTGTCTGCTGCATTATACGCCTGGAAACTGTAACAAGTATGTTCTCCAAGTGTCACATTATCTCTACATCTCCATTGTCCTGTAGAAATAATAACATTCTGGTGTCTCCTATCCAGTGGTGTAACTAGATATTACTGGGCCCACAGCAAATAGTTTTTCAGGCCCCAATAATGTCTAGAGGTTGCCAATATTTATTGAAATATGTTTATGAATTAGGGCCTAATGGGGCCCCTATACCTCCTGGGCCCCCCTGCAGCTGCAGGGTCTGCTTCCTATATAGTTAAGCCCCTGCTCCTATCTCTTTTATATACATAGATAATGATTATGGGCCCTATCGTACAATACAATAAGAAAATGTATTTTTCTAAAAAAATTATTATTTATCAACTAATATTGCTAAGTACACAATATCATTTTTCTGAACAGGATCCAACTAAAAAAAAGTTTCATTTTTAATTGCATTGTTCATTCCAGAATTCTTGTTACGTCCCTGTAGATAAATTACAATACTTTCTATCAGATTTTCTCCATAGTCTATGGCAGAAAAATGCCAATAAGGGAGACCTAGATGCTGTGTTTGCAGTTCGTTCACTGCACCTACACCATTAGGGAGGATAAATGGCACCTTGAATTTAATTGTCTCTTTAGTTCTGTATATATATATTTTATATATATATATAATATAGATTTACGATTTGTTATGGTACATGTGATGTTCTGTCATTACTGGGGAGTGTTGATCATGTTGATGGGACTGGATAACTACAAAGGGGAGCAGTTAAACCCCAATGTGTATAACTACCCCTAGAGAAGCTGATCTTTCCCTGCATTTGTATATCCAGGCCCGGATTTGTGGGAAGGCCACCTAGGCCAGGGCCTAGGGTGACAGGATTTTAGGGGGGCGGCATGCTGCCCAACCACACCCACATTGGTTCAAAAACACTGGGGATGCGCAGGAGATACAATCTCCATGAAAATTTGCATGAATAAAGGGGAGGGGACAGGGGGGACAAACGGCAGTGGGCCTAGGGGGGCCTGCTATGTAAATCCGGCCCTGTGTATATCCGTTCTTTAATGTTGTTTTCATATTTTCTAGAGGTATTTAAGAACCTTTCAAAGGATGGCAGAGGGGTTTACCTAAGTGGAGAAGAGGTAAGGCAGTAATTTGTATAAAGTTCCCAAAATATATCTAAACACCCAGGGAGGTCAGAAACTATAGAAGAAAGGGAACAGGGTCGTGGTGGTAGGTTGCAGAGTAAGAGATTATCAAAGACTCTTGAACAAAGTAATATAGAGTATCAATAGCAAAGGGAATGTTCCCCATGTAGTCTCTAGCAGGTCTCCTGCCTTCTACTGGCATGGTCTATTGAGACAAAAGTATAGTGATGAGTGATGGGCGAATTTATTCGGCCGACGCGGATTCGCGTCGAATTTGCGCGATTTGCCGCCAGCGAATAAATTTGCGAAACGCCCGTGAAAATTCACCCGAAAAAATTCGCCGGCGTAAAAAAAAACCGGGCGCCGAAGCGAAACGGCGCAAATTCGCCCATCACTAATAGTGATGAGTTTTTCTTTGTTCATCATTTGAGAGGATTTTTATCATCTTGATTATGGAATTATCTACAGTAGGGTATGGCAGTTTTTACCGTTTAAACACAAAGTGCAACCACAAAACCTGCTCCTTTAATAAAAAGTTGGCCTGGCAGGCTTGATACAGAGCTGGTGTAACGCCTGAAACATTACTTTTTCTGCCACGTAATTGAATCCCAACGAGTGCTTCAGGTCCCTTCACCTATGTGCCCATAACTCAGAGACTACATTTTTCTTTCAAGTTCTTAAACGGCTACTGACACAAATGAAACTGTATAAGAGGCGGTTTAAGATGGCAGCATGCTCTACGTTCCCATAGATAAGAATGAGCAGATATCGAACTCCCAGTGCTTCATGGACGCAGTGGACTGACTGTGGCCTACAGGTTCAGGGGGAGGTGGGAAAATGTACCACCCTCGGGACAGTGTAAACCTTTAAAATAAGTGAATGTACAATTGATGAGGGTGGTATTCTAAGCACTTTTGTCATTTACATTCATTATGTATATTTTTTTATTCAAATATGTTAAGTGATACATGTACTGTTTATATTAATGAATTTTATTACAACAGCACCACCTGCTGGTCAATTTCCCACCAGTCTGACCACCAAGTAGTCAAGGAAGTTGTCAGGAGAAAGAAAGAGGCTGCTCTGATGTTCTTCTGCTTAGGAAAAAAAATAGCAACCTTTCTAACATCTTTCCTAAGAAAATGTCAGGGAGCCGGGAGCCCCCTCTGGGGAGTAGTCCGGATCTAGGAGGAAGCCCCTCAGGAGGGATCAGGATCGTGGTATACAGGGATTAAGCAGAAAGGGTAATCGGGTTCAGGCAACAGGTCACAAGGCAGGCAGAATATAATCAAAGTCCAAAGTCCAGGCAGGGGGTCAATAGCAGGCAGAGTATCAGCGAAGTCCAGGTCCAGGCAAAGGGTCACAACAAGGAATCAGGCAGATATAAGTAGGGAAAACAGCAAGGGAACCCAGGAAACTCTCAGGGAACAGAATCCTATTTTCGGGCGCCATCTTGGCGTCTCAGGCGTCCTTTTATGTTTGAATTTGGCGCCCTTGCGCCAGCGTCAGCGCGCCTGCGACCGTCGCGCCGCGCTGACGTCACGTCGCCAGCGTCGGAACCCACGTGGGTTGACTGGGCGCCGCCATCTTGAATTCTTCGCCGCCGGGAGCGGACGCGACTCCTCGCGCTCCCGGCGGTCTTGACAGTACCCCCCCCTCACGGGGGGCCTCAGGACCACCGGGACTTGGTTTCTGGGGAAACTTGGAGTGGAAGTCTCTTACCAAACGAGGAGCATGCACATCACGATGTCCCTCCCAAGAGCATTCTTCGGGGCCAAAGCCCTTCCAATGGATGAGGTACTGAAGGGACCCTCTGGAGATTCTGGAATCAAGGATTCTCTCCACCTCGAATTCTTGTTGACCCTCCACAGAGACAGCAGGAGGAGGAGATTGGACACCAGAGAAACGGTTGGAGACGGTGGGCTTCACCAGGGAGACGTGGAACACGTTGGGGATTCTCATCTCTGGTGGGAGTTGAAGTCTGATGGCTACGGGGTTAATTATCTCTAAGATGGGGAACGGACCCAGGAACTTCGGACCCAACTTGGGAGATGGCACCTTCAAGCGAATATTCCTGGAAGAGAGCCAGACATTATCACCCACCTTGTAGGGAGGAGAGGGCCTTCTACGGCGATCCGCGAAAGTCTTGTGGACTAGAGCACACTTCTCCAGATTAGACTTGGTTGCAGCCCAAATAGCAAGCATATGGGCTGTCAGATCATCTGCAGCCGGGACGTCCGACAACACGAAGTCCTGAGGAAAGGCTTGAGGGTGCTGTCCATACACCACCATAAATGGAGACCTTCCTGTGGAGGAATGACATGCATTATTATGAGCAAACTCTGCCCACGGGAGGAGGTCAGACCAATCGTCCTGGCAAAGAGACACGTGGTTCCTCAGGAACTGTTCTAAGGCTTGGTTCACACGTTCAGCTGCCCCATTCGTCTGCGGGTGGTAGGCAGATGAAAATTTAAGTGTTATTCCCAAGTCTTTACATAGAGAACGCCAGAACTTGGCGGTAAACTGGGTGCCTCTGTCGGAGACGATCTCCACCGGGAAACCATGCAGGCGGAAGATGTACTTAATAAAGAGTTGGGATAATTCCACCGCAGAGGGTAACTTCTTCAAAGGGATGAAATGGGCCATTTTGCTGAAGCGGTCAATGACAACCCAGATCACAGTATTCCCACCGGAGGGAGGAAGTTCGACAATAAAGTCCATAGAGAGGTGCGTCCACGGACGAGAGGGAACCGGCAAAGGCTGTAACAACCCGCTGGGGCGGGAATGGCTAGGCTTAGAAGTGGCACAGACATTACAAGCAGCCACAAAGTCCTTTACATCCTTGCGGATATCAGGCCACCAGACTAGGCGCCTCAAGAGTTCAAGGGTCTTGGCCGGACCAGGATGTCCAGCTTGTCTGGAGCAGTGGGTTTGTTGCAGGATGGCCAGGCGAAGTTCTGGAGGGACGAAGGCCATGCCAATCGGAGTATCTTGAGGAGCCGAGGACTGCCCAGCCAGAATCTGGTCGGCAAATTGGGGATACAAAGAGGCAATGATCTTGACTGGTGGAATGATTGGCTCCTGCCTCTCAGGGTCACGATCCACCGGAGTGAAGCTACGAGACAAGGCATCGGCTTTCAGATTCTTGGAACCTGGGCGATAAGTCAAAACAAAGTTAAAACGGGAAAAGAAAAGGGCCCACCTGGCTTGTCTGGGATTTAGCCTCTTGAGGGACTGTATAAACTCCAGATTCTTGTGATCAGTGAAAATCTGGACAGGAATTTCAGAGCCCTCCAGGAGGTGACGCCATTCTTCAAGGGCAAGCTTGACTGCTAAGAGTTCTCGATTTCCGACATCATAGTTCTGCTCTGCGGATGAGAACTTCTTGGAGAAAAACGCACAGGGGTGCAATTTTCCATCAGTGGAGTGTCTCTGAGACAGGATAGCTCCGGCTCCGACTTCAGAAGCATCGACTTCGATGCAGAAGGGAAGTGCAGGATTGGGATGTCGGAGAACAGGAGCGGACGTGAAGGCCTCTTTCAAGGACTGAAAGGCTTCTATGGCGGATTGAGGCCACAGGCTGGGTTTACCCCCTTTCCGGATGAGGGCCAGGATAGGTGAAATGCGGGAAGAGAACCCCCGGATGAACTGTCGATAATAATTAGCAAATCCGATGAACCTCTGGATTGCCTTGGTACTCAGTGGGAGAGGCCACTCCTGGATGGCCGACACCTTCACGGGGTCCATCTCAAATCCCTCTGGAGAGATAATGTATCCTAGGAAGGGGATCTTGGATACCTCGAAGACACACTTCTCCAACTTGGCGAAGAGAGAGTTCTTCCTCAGACGAGAGAGTACCTCCTTCACCTGGGAGCGATGACTTTCAAGGTCCTTGGAAAAGATCAGGATGTCGTCCAAGTATACGACTACGAACCTTCCTAGGAGATCTCGGAACACATCATTAACAAACTCCTGGAAGACGGCAGGGGCATTGCATAGGCCGAAGGGCATAACGAGATATTCATAGTGCCCATCCCGAGTGTTGAATGCCGTCTTCCATTCGTCACCCTCCCGGATGCGAATGAGGTTGTAGGCCCCCCGGAGATCCAACTTGGAGAAAATCTTTGCCCCTTTCAGCTGGTCAAAGAGCTCGGCAATCAGGGGCAGGGGGTACCTGTTCTTCACGGTGATCTTATTCAGACCCCGATAGTCTATACAAGGCCGAAGGCCTCCGTCCTTCTTCTCCACAAAGAAGAACCCAGCCCCTGCAGGAGAGGTAGAAGGGCGGATAAACCCCCGCTGGAGATTTTCTTGGATGTACTCCTTCATAGCGGTAGTCTCTGCAGGAGAGAGAGGGTAGGTGCGCCCTCTGGGGGGCATAGCTCCTGGCAGGAGTTCAACCGGACAATCGTAGGAGCGATGTGGGGGAAGGAACTCTGCCGACTTTTTACAAAACACATCGGAAAATCCCTTGTAAGTGGAGGGCAAAGTCTTTAATTCCGCAGAGGAGACATTCACCTTCTCGAGGGGTTTTGACGGAAGGCAATGTTGCAGGCAAAATAAACTCCAACGAGAGATCTGCCCAGTGGACCAGTCTATGGTGGGGTTATGCAGACGTAACCACGGAAGACCCAATATTACTGGAGTAGAAGGACAGGGGATGATGAAGAATGAAAGTTTTTCTTGATGCAGCGCCCCAACTTGTACAGATAGTTCCGCCGTGAACTTTGTGACGAATTCAAACTCCAGGGGTTTGTCATCTATGGCGGTAATTCGCAGGGGTGAAGATAATGGAAGCAGGGGAATCTTCATGCGTTCGGCAAAAAAGGCATCCATGAAATTGCCATCCGCTCCGGAGTCGAGGAAGGCCCTTTCGAAGATAGACCTACTTGCCAGGTGAATCTGCAAAGGAAGAAGAAGTCTGCGTGAACTTTCTTGATACTTCTCCAGAGGACCTCGAGTGATGCCCCCTACATGAGAAACCTGAGACATACCTCGGGGTACAAAACTCTTGGCTTTGGCAGGACAGGCGTTGGCAAAATGGGAATGCCCACCACAGTATAAACAGAGACCTGCCATACGTCTTCGGAGTCTTTCCTGCTCGGAGAGGCGAGTCTTTCCTACTTGCATAGGTTCCTCCAAGGGGGACGTCGACACATGAGTCACAGGAACAGCGGGTGTTTGCAGAATCGGCCTTTGAAAGCGAGGGGCCAACAAGGGAGAAAATCGTCTGCTGCGCTCTCTCTCCACCTGGTGCTCTCTGAGACGAGTGTCCACTTTAATGGATAGAGCGATCAGCCCTTCCAGGGTGTCAGGAGTCTCTCTGGAGACGAGATCATCTTTGATGCGGATGGATAGGCCTTGGTAGTATACAGCCTTGTAAGCGTCATCACACCAGGAAGTCTCCGCCATCAGTGTTCGGAAGTCTATAGCATAGTCATTGACACTGCGGCTTCCCTGCCGGAGCTGCAAGAGACGGGCAGGGGCGTTCGTAACCCGACCTGGAGCATCAAAGATTAAACGAAAAGCTTGGAGAAAGTCTTTAACATCAAAAGTCAGCGGGGAATTCTTCTCCCAAAGAGACGTTGCCCACTCTAGTGGCTTGCCTTCCAATCGAGACATCACATACCCCACCTTGGAAAGCTCACTTGGAAACTGTGTGGGTTGGAACTCAAATTGAATTTGGCATTGCGTGGCAAACCCCCTGCAGGCTTGTGGGTCCCCACTGAAGCGAGGGGGAGGTGGAATGCGAGGCTCACCTGTCGGGTAGCTTGCGTTCGTAGGGGCTGCCGCCATGGGGGGATCTCCAGTAGGTGGAGCAGTGGAAGGCTCAGAAGGCACTTGAGCTAGCAGGACATCGAGTGCTTGCCCAATGCGAACCTGCTGGTTTTCGTAGTCCTCCATGCGGGATGCCAGTCCGCGGAGCGCTCGTCCGACATGAGGTGTGGCTTCCTCAGAAGGATCCATGGCCCGAAAATAATGTCAGGGAGCCGGGAGCCCCCTCTGGGGAGTAGTCCGGATCTAGGAGGAAGCCCCTCAGGAGGGATCAGGATCGTGGTATACAGGGATTAAGCAGAAAGGGTAATCGGGTTCAGGCAACAGGTCACAAGGCAGGCAGAATATAATCAAAGTCCAAAGTCCAGGCAGGGGGTCAATAGCAGGCAGAGTATCAGCGAAGTCCAGGTCCAGGCAAAGGGTCACAACAAGGAATCAGGCAGATATAAGTAGGGAAAACAGCAAGGGAACCCAGGAAACTCTCAGGGAACAGAATCCTATTTTCGGGCGCCATCTTGGCGTCTCAGGCGTCCTTTTATGTTTGAATTTGGCGCCCTTGCGCCAGCGTCAGCGCGCCTGCGACCGTCGCGCCGCGCTGACGTCACGTCGCCGGCGTCGGAACCCACGTGGGTTGACTGGGCGCCGCCATCTTGAATTCTTCGCCGCCGGGAGCGGACGCGACTCCTCGCGCTCCCGGCGGTCTTGACAGAAAAAGAACATCAAACCAGACCTCTTTCTTTGTCCTGACAACTTCCTTGACTATTTGGTAGTGAGACTGGTTGGAAATTGACCAGCAGGTGGTGCTGTTGTAACAAAATGCATTCATATTAACAGTACACGTATCCCTTAAAGGGATACTGTCTTGGGAAAAAAATTTTTTTCAAAATGAATCAGTTAATAGTGCTGCTCCAGCAGAATTCTGCACTGAAATCCATTTCTCAAAAGAGCAAACAGATTTTTTATATTCAATTTTGAAATCTGACATGGGGCTAGACATATTGTCAATTTCCCAGCTGCCCCATGTCATGTGACTTGTGCTCTGATAAACTTCAATCACTCTTTACTGCTGTACTACAAGTTAGTGATATCACCCCCCTCCCTTCCCCCCCCCCAGCAGCCAAACAAAAGAACAATGGGAAGGTAACCAGATAGCAGCTCCCTAACACAAGATAACAGCTGCCTGGTAGATCTAAGAACAACACTCAATAGTAAAAACCCATGTCTCACTGAGACACATTCAGTTACATTGAGAAGGAAAAACAGCAGCCTGCCAGAAAGCATTTCTCTCCTAAAGTGCAGGCACAAGTCACATGACTGGGGGCAGCTGGGCACAAAATGTCTAGCCCCATGTCAGATTTCAAAATGAATATAAAAAAATCTGTTTGCTCTTTTGAGAAATGGATTTCAGTGCAGAATTCTGCTGGAGTAGCACTATTACTGATGCGTTTTGGAAAAAACATGTTTTCCGATGACAGGATCCCTTTAATATCTTTGTATAAAAACAAAAAAAATTATGAATGTAAATGACACAATTTATTAGAATAGCCCCCTCATCAATTGGACATTCACTTATTTTAAAGGTTTACTTATCTCTTTAATATGGACTAGTGTCAGTCTCTATCCCAAATATGCTGTGGGCATTTTTCTTTGAGTAGAAAGAACTTTAAAGTTACAACTCTGAGAGGGAAGAGAATTCTACACTACAACATGCCAGTGTTTACCCTACCTGGGCAGATATTCATTACAGTAGTTCAGCCAATGGGAACAACCAAAACCAATGGTCAGTGTTTATCATATACTGTAAACCTCTGCATTGGGCAGCAAATTAGCATTTCTCCATCAGATCTCACCGTGGCAGTTCACTTGGGTTGTCTGCAGGTCCTATGCACAGATTTTCTGTAAAATTTGGTCAGATTCTATTTTTTTTCCACTTTGACTCTTTCTAAAAACCCTATTTGGATGAAAATTCTTAAAGGGGTGTTTCACCTTTAAGTTTACTTTTAGTATGTTATAGAATGACCAATTGTAAGCATCCTTTCAGTTGGTCTTAATTATTTATTTATTTCATAGTTTTTTTTAAAATTATTTGCCCTTTTCTTCTGACTCTTTCCAGCTTTCAAATGGGGGGTCACTGACCCCATCTAAAAAACAAATGTTCTGTATGTTTACAAATGTATTGTTATTGCTTCTTTTTATTACTCAGCGTTCTATTCAGGCCTCTCCTATTCATATTCCAGTCTCTTATTCAAATCAATACATGGTTGCTAGGGTAATTTGGACCCTAGCAACCAGATTGCCGCAATTTGCAAACTGGAGAGCTGCTGAATAAAAAGCGAAATAACTCAACAACCACAAATAATAAAAAATGAAAACCAATTGCAAATTGTCTCAGAATATCACTCTCTACATCATACTAAAAGGTTAATTTCCATCAGTTTTGAACCATTTCTGTTTTCATTATTTAATTTCTGATTATTTAAATGTTAATTTAAAATATATATTGGTAAAATATATATTTATTTAAATGTTCCATGGGAGGCGTAAGGGTTGTTTTTGCAAATGAGTGAAACGTTATGTAAATTTTCATTCTAATGTGATTTCAAGTCTCACTATGCCTGTACAGAGGATACATTGGAATTTTGGGAATTGTTGGGATTATTATTGATTTTTACTCTTTTCTTATGTTCCAGTGGATGCAGATAATAATGTCCAGTTGACATCAATCGAAGCCCCTTGTAGCTGGTTAGAATTTTTGGAATTTGGAACAGATTTATGATGATCTCATGGTGACACATATCCACTCACATAACAACGGACGACGGAGAATTTTTAGGAAAGATACTTGGGGGGGATTTTTTCCCCTTGTTCTGTGCAGCGTCAGGATGAAACATGACAATTATAGTTGGGTTCTTAAGATTACAGCGTGTGCCTGGCTTGCTGGACATTTTATCTGCACATATGCGCTCACTGTGAAAGTCAATTTCAGGGCCAATTTCAGGGTTAAATGAGCAGGGTTAAATACACGGAATTAACTGTAAACTATAAATTCAATTTAAAAAAATTGCTGTTTGCTTTTGTAGTTTGGTCTCTGGATCAGTCACTGGGCCTCTCCATCGTGTGTTATTTGTATAAGGGGTAATGGACCCCCTATTTCAGGTAAATATTAAAGATTTGCTGCAATAGCACCAGCTGCCAGCAGATGGCAATGTTCACCAGTTCAGCTTGACAGAAGGAAGAGAAGACTGAATCCGATTCTGCATTAGTTATATCTAAAAGAGAAGTTGCTGTGGGCACAAAATCATTTTGTTGGTTGTAAATAAGTCTAATTCACTGTTTTGCACACACTTGGGGCACACTCACTGCTTTCCACTCACTCACACCCTTTAGAAACCGATGAACATTGGTGTCCAGTCTTTTAGCTGTTTGTGCTCAGACTGCATAGAGCTGTGATAGAGCAATACTGCCCTCTAGTGACCAGCTGTATGGACACAGCCTGCAGTTAAAAGCTGGACACTCAAACATTGGGTCTCTGTGAGCTCCAGCATCAGATAATTCAAGTAATAATACTAATACAGGTATGGGACCTGTTATCCAGAATGCTCAAGGGTTTTCCGGATAACAGTTCTTTCCATAATTCGGATCTTCATACCTTAAGTCTACTAGAAAATCATGTCAACATTAAATAAACCCAATAGGCTGGTTTTGCTTCCAATAAGGATGAATTATATCTTAGTTGGGATCAAGTACAAGCTACTGTTTTATTATTACAGAGAAAAGGGAAATCATTTGGATAATTTGGATACAATGGAGTCTATGGGAGACAGTCTTTACGTAATTCAGAGCTTTCTGGATAATGGGTTTCCGTATAACGGATCCTGTACCTGTAATTGCATTTTTCTAAGAATTAAATTGTTTCATTACAGGCATCTGAAAATTGCCTTAAATGTTCCCATATCTGAAATTTGGGAGGCTGGCACTCAATCTGTCCTTTCTTCCTTTTATATACAAGCAAAAAGAGCAGTCTAAAGGGATATATTTGAACCGGAGCTTCTACCCTGGGCCCTGCTGTTTGCTGGGAACCCACAACTACAGCCATTGTATTAGAGTATGTGCAGATACCCTGCAATTTTTTAAAGGGGAACTAAAACCTTTAAAAATAATGTGGCAAGAAAAGCATCTAAAACAGAGGGGCACATTTACTTTGCTCGAATGAAGGAATAGAAGAAAAAAACGTTGAATTTCGAACTTTTTTTGGGCTACTTCGACCATCGAATTGGCTACTTCGACTACGACTTTGAATTTGAATTCGAACTTAAAATCTTCGACTATTCAACCATTCGATAGTCGAAGTACTGTCTCTTTAAAAAAAACTTTGACCCCCTACTTCGCCACCTAAAACCTACTGAGGTGCAATGTTAGCTTATGGGGAAGGTCCCGATAGGCTTTCTAACAATTTTTGGGTCAAAGAAAAATCGTGCGATCGATGGATTAAAATCCTATGAATCGAAGGATTTAATTGATTTTTTGTTCGATCAAACTATTTGCGGTAAATCCTTCGACTACGATATTCGAAGTCGAAGGATTTACATTCGGAAGTCGAATATCGATATTCGACCATATGTAAATCTACCCCAGAATGTACTGCACCAGCCCAAAGATTCAGCAGCCTTATAATGATTCAGCACTTTAATGTTGCCCCCAGCAGTTCCCCATCTTGGATCTTGTTGGGCATCTTTTGTGTGTCAGTGACACTGCACATGCTCAGTGAGCTCTGGGCTGCTGGGGAGAAGCAAAGTTTAGGGGATTAAAGAATAAAGGAAGAATCATAGAGGAATTATGATTCAATTCTGATGCAGTCTGCACTGGTTTCTATGTTGCCATGTAATGTGAATGAATTCATTCCTAATCAGCATTGTATTGTGAGTGTTATATTGTATATATACTGAATATTGTGAGCAAGGCCATATTTACTCACCTACAGTAGAATGCCCATTTTACGTTTTTCAGGGACCAGAAAAAAATGGTGTAAAGTCCAGAAAAATCAGGGAAATGTATTACGCATAATACATAGGTGGGTCACAAAACAACAATGTAAAATGAGGGAAAACAGGGATACTGTCATGGGAAAAACATTTTTTTTTCAAATGAATCAGTTAATAGTGCTGCTCCAGCAGAATTCTGCACTGAAATCCATTTCTCAAAAGAGCAAACAGATTTTTTTATATTCAATTTTGAAATCTGTCCCAAGTCATGTGACTTGTTCTCTGATAAACTTCAATTACTCTTTACTGCTGTACTGCAAGTTGGAGTGATATCACCCCCTCCCTCCCCCCCCCCCAGCAGCCAAACAAAAGAACAATGGGAAGGTAACCAGGTAGCAGCTCCCTAACACAAGATAACAGCTGCCTGGTAGATCTAAGAAAACACTAATAGTAAAAACCCATGTCTCACTGAGACACATTCAGTTACATTGAGAAGGAAAAACAGCAGCCTGCCAGAAAGCATTTCTCTCCTGAAGTGCAGGCACAAGTCACATGACCAGGGGCAGCTGGGAAATTGACAATATGTCTAGCCCCATGTCAGATTTCAAAAATGAATATAAAAAAATCTGCTCTTTTGAGAAATGGATTTCAGTGCAGAATTCTGCTGGAGTAGCACTATTAACTGATTCATTTTGAAAAAATTTTTTTCCCATGACAGTATCCCTTTAAATCGGGATGTAAAATGGGGATCTACTGTATAACAGAGCTTTAAACCAGGGGTCCCCCACTGCCGGGTTGCGGCCCAGTACCGGGCCATGGACAGTCTTGAACTGGACCACCGGAGCTCCCGAATTAAACAATTTAATGTCAATTCAAACACCTGCAGGTTAAAGTATATGTATCCAATAATAATTACAACTGAATTGTTACAAAGTTGAATACGTTGTAGCTTTTGCATCCACTTTGTGCACCTCAAGTTAACCAGTTCAGATGGCAGACAAACTCAGTATGATAAAACTTCACTAAAAAACACGCTGACAAATACAAGAGGCTCACTACTATAATGCCTCATCGTGAGTAGCGCTGGGCCGTGTCCATAAAACAACAGTTAGTAAAAATACACAGAGTGGATCAGCGGTGTAAAGTCAATAATTATCGCCATATTTAATCTCAATTGCTGCTATATAAACTAGTAAGGTGAATAAATCAAAGGGGTGTAAATAACTTATGCAAAACAAGAAAAGTTATAACAAAACTCAATCTTAAAATTAAAAATATACTCTTTATTCAAACATCATATTAAAAAATAGGCAAACAGACCACATGGTATTCCGCCATACGCGTTTCATACCCCCTAGTACTTATTCATAGGCATGCCTGTGAATAAGTACCTGGGGGTATGAAATGTGCAAGGCAGAATACCATGTGGTCTGTTTGCCTATTTTTTAACATGACTTTTGAATAAAACGGTGTGCTTCGTTTTCCGAAGTCGCCCGAAGTTGCCTTATTAGGAAGTCTTATCCCACCGGAGATTTACATTCTAGCCGGCGGGAAGGCAGGGGAGTCAGTTCGGGGAGAAGAAGAGATTTGTCGTGGGGCGACTTATCTCCCCAAATTGCAGCGTGTGTCTCTGCCCTACAAGGAATGAATAATGTTGCAGCACAAGGTCGGGAAAGGTAAATTCAGTCTCCCCACCCCGAGGCGCCGTCACAATCGCTGCTGATTAGCCTCCCAACACCAGGACTGGCTTTGAATAGGTTTAGATTAATCTAAATTTCCAGTCGCGCTTCCATTTAGCCAAATCCATGTCAGTCGCTAATCAACCAGAGCTAATTAAAAAAGACAGTATCAGAATCAAACAAGTGAATGGCTGCTACTCATCACATGACTTCGCATCTCCTTCAGGGTTGTCTATTTTGCATCAAATCACAGCCTCTATTGTTGGCTCTTATGTGCGAGCTCTTGAGCCCGGGTGCTAATGGGAGTCAGAGCTGTATGAGAACATTGTGCACTTAAATAAAAGCCGTGTGACTCACAGAAATGGTGGGGGATTGTCGGACTGACTACGAGCACTCAAGTACTTTACCTTATGTGCCCTGAGCAGAGGGTCCTTACAGAACAATAAAGCAAATATCTCAATGGCGAAGGCTAGAGAAATTCTGAATTAGAAGTGTTGCAGCTGTAACATAAAAGCTGTACTGAGTCCAGTGGTCACAGCAAGCGATGTATGTGTCCTGCCTAAAGAGTCACAAGACTCCGCTCATGGCTCACCTCCCACTGTCACTAGGGTTGCCACCTTTTCTGGAAAAAAATACCGGCCTTCCTATATATTTATCTTTTTTCCCTATTAAAGGACAAGGAAAGTCTAAAATAGTATAAGGCTAGAAATGCTGTATTTTGTATACTAAATATAAACATGAACTTACTGCACCACAAGCCTAATCAAACAAATGACTTATGCTTTCAAAGTTGGCCACAGGGGGTCACCATCTTGTAACTTTGTTATACATCTTTGCAAGACTAAGACTGTGCACATGCTCAGTGTGGTCTGGGCTGCTTAGGGATCGTCATAAACAAAGCTGCTTGAGTTCTGCATGGCTGGGAAGTAAGGCGGGGGCTCCCCCTGCTGTTCATAAGTATGATTGTTTCCCTGCTCAGTAGTTAGGGACCATCTGACAATTCCTATCCACAGCAGTAAATGAAGGGAGAATTTCACTGCATACAGTCAGGTTTCTTATAAAAACAGTACACATTTTTCAATTAAAGTATATTGGAGATAGGTTTGTTTTTCATGAAAGAAAGTAAAAATGGGATTTTATTTTTTTGCCTTTCCTTGTCCTTTAAGAAAATTGGGACCAACCATCATTTTTAACGGCCAGGCCTGTAAAATACCGGCCAGGTGGCAACCCTAACTGTCACCCCTACTTGAATTGAAACGTTTTTTAATTAGGTGATAGTAACTGGCCCAACATTTCATGTCACAGTTGCGCCAGCACTAACACAATGGCCCCAGCCACTAGCAATATATGACACACTTACACCTGCATTTCATGACACAGTGGCCCCAGCAATAACACAGTGGCCCCATACCCTAGCAACATATAACACAATGGTCCCAGTTTCAATAATAACACAGAGGCCGCAGCCCCATATATTATATATGACACAATGGTCCCAGGTATTTCATAACACAGTGGCCCCAGCCCCTAGTAATAAATTACATATTAACCCCAGTATTTTATGACCGAGTGGCCCCAGCAATAACACAATGGCCCCAGCACCTACCAATATATGACACAGTTACCCCTGAATTTTATGACACAGTGGCCCCAGCATTAATACAGTGACCCAAGCAACATATGACACAATAGCCCCAGTTGTCATAATAACACAATGGTCCCAGCAATATCACAGTGGCCCCAGCCCCTAGCAATGTATGACACAATGATCCCAGTATTTCATAACACAGTGGCCCCAGCCCCTCGCAATATATGACACATTAACCCTCCATTTCATGGCACAGTGACCCCAGCCCCAACATTTCATGACAGACGACCCTACTTACCCCAACATTTTACAATATAGTGCACCCATCATGCCTTTCTCTCAGCAGAGGGAGGGTCTGGGCAGAGCTCTACATCTACTGTACCTCGGTGACTACCTTTTCTCTATCTCCCTTTTATATTCTTTTGTTTGAATTGGGATTTGTTTCTGCTATCAGTCTGAATCCCACGGTGAGTTGATTGCATGAGGAAATTGTATATCAGATAGAAAACATATATATTAGAAAAACACAGCAGTTATTTGGATTTTTATTTTATTATCACAACTGCCATTCCCTTCTGACGTGCCCAAAATATTAAGCTCTACAACCCTATTAATAGAATGGAACAAAGTGGGTCACGTCTGACTTCTATAGACACAGAGTAGTAATCCTGATCCTTGTTCCATTGAGTGGGGTGAGTCTCTTTTTTTGGCCACAAAGGATTTGGGACTGTAAGTAGGACCTACAGCAATGCTCCTGCCCAGAACTCTTATGTCATCATCGAATTTAACCCTTTTTGCCAAAAATTCACCACCGGCAAAAATTCACTGAAATGCATTAAAATCTGAGGATGACAAATTTTTTTTGGACGCGCAGGGAATTTTTTTGACGCGCAACATGTTTTTTCTCACGTTGAAGTCTATAGGCATCATTTCCACAGCGAAACGCGGCACAAAAAACGCTCATGCCTAATCATCTGTTTCAATAACCTCATAACAGTTCTCAATACTATCTGCTCATTCTCCTGCTGCTGGTTCCGCCATCTCTGTGCATACAGGATCTTCCCACTGACTGGATATAAACACAATGGTATATTTCTAGAAATTTTTTATTTCTGACAATTTTTGGGCCACAAATTACCTGAGCTAAAAAAAAAAACATTTCAGCTAATTTTGCTGTACAAAGTGTTTGAAGGCAGCTCTCATGTCAGCAGCAATAACGTATTTACAGAACCTGTTCATCGCAGGCGTCAACCTTTCTATTCCACAATGAAAGGAGTTTGATTGTCAGCTCCGCTCCATTCACTTGCTAATTCAGGATAATGGCAGGCAGAACATGTGTTTAACACACGAGAATGGAAAGGTCAAAGTTATTCCAGGTTCTGGAAGCTTTTTCTGTCCATTATCTTTACAAAACCCGCAAGGAAGGGCTGGAAGATAACGGCAATTATGTGTCATGTTCCAACATTAGCGCAAATTACAGGCACATCTCATCCACTGACTTGTACTTCATGAATTTGCCAGTCAAACTGTGTGCTGAACAGTCTGATCTGTGCGTCGGCTCTGAGTTTCATAGTGATGGAATTTACAGTCTATAGGGGCTGCGGCATATTTTTATGGAGTAGAATCTAAGCACAAGAGGCTCTTAATACCAAAATGTTACTATAAGCACCACATCTCCCTACTATACCTGCTATCCCACAGCCACACTCCCTTCCCAGAGACTATTATCCCACTGTACTATAGGCACCATCTCTCCCTACTATACCTGCTATCCCACAGCCACACTCCCTTCCCAGAGACTATTTATCTCACTGTTACTATAGACACCATCTCTCCCTACTATACCTGCTATCCCACAGTCACACTCCCTTCCCAGAGACTATTATCCATGTTACTTAGACACCATCCCTACTATACCTGCTATCCCACACACCAGAGGACTTTATCACTGTTACTACCATTCTCTGCTATCCCACAGTCACACTCCTTCACTATTATCCACTGTTACTATAGACACCATCTCTCCTACTAATCCTGCTATCCCACAGTCACACTCCCTTCCCAGAGACTATTATCCACTGTTACTATAACCATCTCTCCCTACTATATGCTGATATCCACAGTCACACTCCCTCCCAGAGACTATTATCCACTGTACTATAGACATCTCTCCTACTATACCTGCATCCCACAGTCACAGTCCCTTCCCAGAGACTATTATCCCACTGTTACTATAGGCACCATCTCTCCTACTATACCTTTCTATCCCCAGTCACACTCCCTTCCCAGAGACTATTATCCCACTGTTACTATAGGCACCATCTCTCCCTACTATACCTTCTATCCCACAGTCACAGTCCCTTCCAGAGACTATTATCCCACTGTTACTATAGCACCATCTCTCCCTACTATACCTGCTATCCCACAGTCACACTCCCTTCCCAGAGACTATTATCCACTGTTACTATAGGCACCAGATACCATCCCACCTACTATATATGAGCTATATCACCATCTCTATACCTGCTATCCCACAGTCACACTCCCTTCCCAGAGACTATTATCACTGTTACTATAGACACCATCTCTCCCTACTATACCTGCTATCCACAGTCACACTCCCTTCCCAGAGACTATTATCCACTGTTACTATAGACACCATCTCTCCCTACTATATCTGCTATCCCACAGTCAACCTCCCTTCCCAGAGGACTATTATCCCACTGTTACCCATCTCTCCCTACTATACCTTCTATCCCACAGTCACACTTCCCAGAGACTATTATCCCACTGTACTATCACATCTCTCCCTACTATACCTCTATCCACAGTCACACTCCTTCCCAGAGACTATTATCCCACTGTACTATAGGCACCATCTCTCCCTACTATACCTTCTATCCCACAGTCACAGTCCCTTCCCAGAGACTATTATCCCACTGTTACTATAGGCACCATCTCTCCCTACTATACCTGCTATCCACAGTCACCACTCCCTTCCCAGATACTATTATCCACTGTTACTATAGGCACCATCTCTCCCTACTATACCTGCTATCCCACAGTCACACTCCCTTCCCAGAGACTATTATCCCACTGTTACTATAGACACCATCTCTCCCTACTATACCTGCTATCCTACAGTCACACTCCCTTCCCAGATACTATTATCCACTGTTACTATAGGCACCATCTCTCCCTACTATACCTGCTATCCCACAGTCACACTCCCCTTCCCAGATACTATTATCCTACTGTTACTATAGGCACCAGGTAGACAGGATGGTGCCTTTGAGACCTGGAGCCAAAGACCAATAACTTCAGTCAACTTGCCCTTGAGCTGGTATTGATCTATGGGTGTAGAAGACTCTGGTACTTTTACCTTTTTCTGCATGATTGTGGAACATGACTGTGGAACATGAGAAAGATGAACAGACAGTAGCTTGTTTGCTCTTCTGTATGATGAAGTACCCCAAATCGTCTGAAGTTATTCCCGTTGCTGCCTATTGCCCCCTGCAATGATACTACATGCTTAGAATACTATTGATCTACACCGCCTTGTGTTGCCATCAGACTCAGAATCATTACTTTCACTGGCCAAGTCTTTATTGACCAAATGAAATAGACGAGGTCCCTCGGCTTAATTTAATTAGATAATGAGCCATTGATTAGCACTTGCTGCACCTGATCATATTCTCTATTGAAGCACAGGCAGAATTCCCCAGGTCAATCGATCTTAATAATGACCATTTCATTTGCTTGGAAAAGCTTTTTTTAAGCACTAACTATAAACGTTTGTCAATCATATCATGTACGTACATCCCATGCAGAGACATGTCTGTCTGTCGTTTTGGAATCAGTGAAATTTTTTAATAACTATAATACAACTTGCACCAGGTCTAGTAACCCATAGCAACTATCCGGACGGTTGCTTTCCTGCTTGCCTTGATTGCAGTGGATTAATTAAACCAAAGATTTTTTTGCATATTTTTTTTAATTTTTAATATTAGTCGTATTAGATGGGAAGCCTTAAAGATTGGGGACCCCTGCTCTATGGGAATGGTATGTGCAACATTTGTGTGTATTATAGCACAACTGCAACTGTGTTTGTAAATGACCCCTTAGTATGTTTTTGTCGATTACATACTTGCTGGAGCTTAGAGAGAATATGGATCAGTAGAGGAGTAAGCCAGTCCTCAAACAGTTCATCCTTGTCTGGGGGTATTGAACTCCCCATATTCCCCAAGTCTATGGGGAACATATGACACCCTATTGTCCTTTATCTGAATGCCCAGTGCAATTAAATGGTGAACAAGTTACATGCCCCCCCCAGCATTGAACCCGACAACCAGATCTGTCTATGCCTTGAGTGAGCCCTGAATGAGCCTTGAGTGAGCCCTGAATGAGCATTGAGTGAGCCTTGAGTGAGCCTTGAGTGAGCCTTGAGTGGCATTGCAGACATCACACTATTAACCCACCCTAAAATAAAGGGTTAAAAATATATATATTCAGGGGACATAGTTTAATGGCTAAAATGTTGATTATGTGCTGTATCTGAGGCTTTTATATGTAGCCTCTGCATTTGTTTGGCCAATAGATGTCAGCCTTCAGCTATGGAAACACAAAGCAGTGTCTTCTCTAAGGGCTCTTACACACGGCCGTTTTTGCCTGCGCTCCCCTGCGTTTCGCTTTCTTCTGTTCAGCCGCAGGGGAGCGCAGGAGTAGACGCACTCAATTATTTTGAAGGGGGCTGCACTCACACAGACGCATGTAAGCTACAAACGCAGGTTGGGACGCAGCATGTTGCATTTCACTTGAATTTGCCGCTTACATGCATCTGTGTGAATACAGCCCCCTTCACAATAACTGAGTGCGTCTACTCCTGCGCTCTCCTGCGGCTGAACAGAAGAAAGCGCAACGCAGGGGAACGCAGGCAAAAACGGCCGTGTGTAAGAGAATTAATACTGAGCTTTCTATAACTCACATTCATGTTATAATCACAGCGACGAGTATAAAAACTCCACTTCTGGTTTTTATTTCAATTTCTTTTGATTGATGTAGAAAAGAAATAAATGTTTGGATATTTTCTATTTAACGTTTATTTCAGCTTTCAATGTGCTATGGGGGCTGCGGGTTGTACCTGCTGCTATTACATGCTATGTATCAACACTGGTGACATTTTTGGCATGTATGGATGGATGTGCATCGAAATTCCCCATTTTGCCATCGTCAAATATTTTCAGGAGACCAGTGGAAAGTTTGCCTGAAACAAATGTCGGTAAACGTGTATTTTGCACATAAAAAAGCTGCAGTGAATAAACATCAAATCTCAAATATCCAATGTGTTTCAAAATTTTACCGCAGTTTTGCAAATTTTTTGCTCTTCGCTAATCAACACTGGCACAAAATTAGCTTCCTTTCATAAATCAAGAGAAAATGCACGTGGGGGTCAGTATGGGCTCCTACTCTCAGTATTTACACCAGAGCCGTATAGAGGAATGTAGGAACCTATAGACCTGAGCTGTGAGAAGAGGAGGTGAGTCCAGCACTGCAAGTGACCAATGGAATTTGGGGTGGAGAAAAATTCAGAAAATCTGTAGTGTAAATCAGCACAAAGTCTGTATCGTTAACCAGCACTACCTATATTTCACAGCAACGTTTATCCTGGTTCTGTAACTCATGGTAACCAATCAGATGTTTGCTTTCTGTATCCAAAATGTGACTGACCATTAAAAACTAACTATGGATTGGTTGCTACAGGCTATACTCCTATGTGATGCTTTTTGGGGTTGAGTCAAATCAGCAATATTGAGAGGTAAATGAGGTATTTGCCCCATTTGAGCATCGTGAAGACCAATACAGTCCTCAAGCCAATGATTGGATCCCATGGGCAGCCAGTGTAGACCTCTTAGTTGACTATGTCTGATGTGCTCCTTGGCTGGCAGGGGTTTTCACCTGGACCCACCAATCTATGACCTGTCCCAGTCAGATATAAATAGGGAAGGACATAATTTTGGACCCATACACAGGACCTGACCAAGACTGGGTCAGCACCATTAACAGCTGATGTATGGGCAATGCCAGACTGGGTCAGAGGGACACTGGGAAAAACCCCGGTGAACTTCACCAAACCCAGGCCAACTTCCCCGCCCACACCATCCCCTCTCCCCAGATCACATCTGCAAGGATTGAAGCATGCAGTGCATGTATGTGGGGGGGTGGGGGACTGTGCAAGTTTGGACGTCTTGCCCTTCAGTTCATGGAGGGCTCTTGAAGTCCCAGTTCTGATGGGTCCGATGCCCCAGTATGGGCATCTTTACTTGATTGATACTTGATTGATACTATGCCACATTTTTTTGAACCAGCAGTGGAAATGCCAGTGATCTGTTGGATTATGTCCATACAGTTTAGGTGTATGATGTATTTGAAGACTTTTAAGGGGTTGTTTACCTTTAAATTAACTTTTAGTTTGTTATAGAATGGCTAATTCTAAGCAACTTTTCATTTGGTCTTCACTTATTCTTTTTCATAGCTTTTGCATTATTTGCCTTTTTCTTCTGACTCTTTCCAGCTGTCAAAAATGGGGGTCACTGACCCTATTTAAAAACAAATGCTCTGTAAGGCTACAAATGTATTGTTATTGTTACTTTTTATTACTCATCTTTATTTTCAGGCCTCTCCTATTCATATTCCAGTCTTGTATTCAAATTAGTGCATGGTTGCTAGGGGAATTTGAACTCCAGAAACCAGATTACTGAAAATGCAAACTGGAGAGCTGTTGAATAAAAAGCGAAATTTGTCAAAAAACACTAATAATAAAAAATGAAAACCAATTGCAAATTGTCTCTGAATATCACTCTCTAGATCATACTAAAAGTTCATTTAAAAGCAAACAACCCCTTTAAGAAACACCCCATGGAAATAGTTTGGAAGTGGTTCTGCGCCGTCAGCATGTGTTGGACCTTCTCCAGACCTTTAGAATTCCCCTAATCTCCTGACAGTGGCTAAAATTGATTTATCGTGAATTTACCTAAATCTCCCACCTAATCCTCTGTTTCAGATTCAATTTCATTTGCTGAGCAACATTCTCATAATTGCATTTGTGTGCAGAATTATTCTAATCCTCGGGAACAAGAAGCTTTCAGCGGTGCCGCTCGAGTCCCATCTCCCTTTGTGTTATTGAATTTAACATTGCTCCAAATTGTGGCTCAGCTGTGAGTGTCGCCGCTGTCCCTGTAATTACGTTTGCCCTATCTCGCCGCCGCCGCAAACGACAAAAGCAAAACGTTGGGCCACAAAATTATTTTTACATTTTTATATTTTCACGTTCCCCGTTTCTGCTGATTTCAAATACATAAAATCAGAAGCAGCTCATTTTATTCTGACGGCCTCGGCCAATGGGCGAGGATAAATAGCAGCACAGAACCGTAATCTGATGAAATAGCTTCATTATTATTGGTGCCAATCATATAAACATATATCACATTACAACAGACATTAGGGTAGGCAGACAGCATATGCCCCCAACATCCCAAGGGTCCCTGGCAGAGGAAAAAGTTAGATATAAGTAGAGAAGACATAGGGGGTCATTTATGAACACAAGTCCATTATTGTGAGACTGTTACTGTGGCCCTGGTGATAAATTACCCCTATTTTACTGTTTAATTTACCATTTTTGGATTTGGCCAAATTCCAAAACATCCATCAAAGATTCCAAAAACTTGATGTGCATATTTGAATGAGCCTGCAACTATCAGGGGCCCCTTGGCAGTGAGGGGACCTCAAGCAGGTCCGGACTGAGAATTTAAATAGGCCCTGGCATTTCAGGTACACAGAGGCCCAATCAGCCCACACAGAGGCCCAAACAGCCTCACCAGCCCACTAAATATTGACTTTTTATGGCACCTTATAGCAGCCCCTCTGGCATTTGCCAGAACCCACAGATTGCCAGTCCTGGCCTGGCCTCAAGATTGAAAGCTTAATTAGCTGTTCACAAAGGGGACAGGGCTTGCAATGAGTGGGTGGGATTTAGAAGGATCATAGGTGGAGTTTGGTATAATCCAAGGGGTGTGGCCAGGGAGATCAAGGTTTGAGTTTAGCAGGGCAATTCAGGTGTGTCCATGCATGTAAGGCCAATCAAATCAATAAGGTGCCACACTTACACTAAACCGCCTTTTGTAGCGTCGGGTGCACAGCTGTGTTCCTCTCTGCCCGAGGAAAAATTCCACTGTAAAGCAATAATTCCAGCAGCACTCCGATGTGTGAATCAAAGATTATTTATTCATGCCATTAGCAGAGCGACGTTTCGGGCTATTCCAGCCCTTTATCAAGCTCCATGCATGTAAGGAGTATTTTTTTTCAATTGGGACCTCAGGGCAGGGTCTACAACCCAAGGGACATAGGCAACCAGTGGGATAAGAATTGGTGCTCCGTCGATTCTAATTTCTAGGCAATGTTCCTGATCACATGTAGTTTTGCTTGGACATGCCCCATCAACCTAGAACCCTACTCACTGTCAAGTCCTGCCTACATCATGGCTATTAGGGGCCTTCATGTCTGCACCCCGAGCTGTAGGTAAGCTGTAATTAACACTTCTTCTGTCAGCAGAAGAAGGAACTGAGGTTCAACAGCAACTTTTGTCCATAAGACAGTGTAGAAGACAAGGGGATGGGGTAGGAGGGTTCACCATCAGCTCTAAAAGGGCTACAGAAAATAACTGCTTATAGCATCTATCTGTACAGTCTAGAAGAAAACCTAGGAAGTTATCTCCATAAATGGTCCTATCAGTTGTCCATGTCCTCCTGGTTACATCAGATGAACCCCTATTGACTGAAGGGTCACCCCTTCTCCTGGCTTCTTGTGAGGCCGAGGTCCCCAGGTCATGAAGTTTGTTTCTTTAAAGGGGGAGGCTGGGGCAAATCAGTTGTACCCGGTTGGAATTCTGGTTAAGGAGAACTTTGGACAGACCGGTCATATAAAGCAGATATTTTAGGAAATCCAGTCTGTAGGTCAGTTAAGGTGAAATTTAATGTCAACAGTTACCTGCAGCCCTAGATATTGTTAAAACTACAGCAGAGGGTAAGGTTACAACAGGGGCCTTGGCCAAAAACTGGATCAGAAGTAGGGGGTGTGTTTTCGGAATGAAAAGTTATTTGAAGAGGGTGATAATAGGACAGGAAGGCTATGGAAGGAACAAAATCGATTATAGTCTGCCTGTCAGCCCTTAAATAATGGAGCCTTATGCCAGAATAAATCTACAGAGTCAATAACGGCATCACAGAAGTTAGAGAATACAAAGTAAAGGTGGCCATACATGGATAGATCCGCTCATTTGCCGATGTCGCCAAACGAGCGGATCTCCCTCCGATATGCCCACCTTGAGGTGGGCAATATCGGGCAGATCCGATCAAGGGCCCTAGGGCCCAATGATCGGATCCTAGCATTCGCAAACGGGCAGTCGGATTGCGGGACCGCATCAACGAACAGATGCACCCGCGATCCGACGGGATTTTTAATCCCATCCGATCGAGATCTGGCCGACTTTCGGCCAGATCTCGATCGGGGAAGCCCGTCGGGGGCCCCCATACACGGGCCAATAAGCTGCCGACTTGGTCTGTCGGCAGCTTTTATCGGCCCGTGTATGGCCACCTTAAGAGGGAAATAATGCTGGAATTCTAGGACAGAATGTTGCATTGTGGGTACGTTGGATGACAAACCCTAAATAGGCTGATTTTTCCTTTCCGTTGGCATCCATTGTTTGCCAATGCTGAAGTAAAAGACATGTTATTATTTCATTTATTTGCTTTATGTGATTTGATTAAATAACTAGGGAACAAGTGTCTGGTTTCATACTGAGTGTAAGTAATTAGCAGGCAAAGCCGTTAGCAGCCTCATTGCTGTAGCGAATGTACAATACGTAGGCAGCTTGGGATGGTTTGTATGACAATGTAAATCCCCTGACAGCATTTGGCATTCAAGGGCAGAGACATCACTAGCTGTGCGTCTGTCCGGGCTCTTGGGGAGATGCTAAATTGGAACGGACGGTCTCACCCAGTGAAGTGAGTCAATCTCTTCAATCCCATTGGGCGTGACGCACTTATAGTCGCAAGAGGACACCAGCTCCTGCCGTCAAATGAATGTTAGCTTCAGGGTTTTCCTAACAACCCTGTTGTACTATTCTTTATTTATTTATAATCTGCAAATGCCTAAACCTGGAATGCCGATCCCAGTATCACTTCCCCAGAACAGGAAAAATGTGTTATGGGATAGTTCACCTTTAAAGGAGATCTAAAACCTAAATATGAATATGGCTAAAAATGTCATATTTTATATACTAAGTTATTGCACCAGTGTATATTCCCTGCGTGATCATCAATAAGACCACGTCTGCCAACAAAAATTTCAGCTTGTCAATAGCAGCAATGATCCAGGACTTCAAACTTGTCACAGGGGGTCACCATCTTGGAAAGTGTCTGTGACACTCACATGCTCAGTGGGCTCTGATTGGCTGTTGAGAAGCTAAGCTTAGGGCTCGTCACTAATTATCCAGCAGAAAATGAGGTTGGTCTGTAATATAAGCTGATGCTACAGGGCTGATTATTAAATTCTGATGCTAATTGCACTGGTTTCTGTGCTGCCATGTAGTAATTATCTGTATTAATTACTAATCAGCCTTATATTGTGACATTTCTATTCTATGTGTACTGTATATTGTGAGTGGGTCCCTAAGCTCAGTAAGTGACAGCAGCACAGAGCATGTGCAGTGAATCAGCAGAAAAGAAGATGGGGAGCTACTGGGGCATCTTTGGAGACACAGATCTTTACTGCTAAAGGGCTGTGGTTGCCTTGGACAGAAGCACAAAACATAATGTACAACATTTCTAGCTACTTCTTTAGTTAGGCTTTAGTTCTCCTTTAAAGGGGTTCTTCACCATCCAAGCACTTTTTTCAGTTCAGTTGTTTTCAGATTGTTCCCCAGAAATAAAGACTTTTTTCAATTACTTTCCATTATTTCTTTTTTATCGTTTTCCCAAAATCTAAGTTTAAAGTTGAATGTTCGTGTCTGTGGTGTTTGAGTCTGGCAGCTCAGTAATTCAGGTGCAGATTCTGAACTGTTACAATTTTGCAACATTTAGTTGATCCATTTCTCAGCAGCATCTCTGGAGTATTAGTAACTATTGTATCATTTCTAACAGCTGCCTGTAATGAAACCTGGAGATTCTGCTCAGTAGAGATAAAGATAAGAAATGGATCAACTAAAGGTATCAATTTAGAAAAGTTTACAGGGTCCGCGACCCCCTCCCGTACTTTTAAAGGGGAAAATTCAAATTTTTAGAAGGAAAAAAAAACTCAAATTGTTCAAACTGCTAAAAGTCAGAATTTGAAAATATCTCAAACCTGTTGAGGTCATGTACAAGTCAATGGCAGATTTCCCTTTTACAATTTGAAAATATCGTGATTTGAGCTGGGCTTTGTGAGATAATCCGAAAAATGTGGGGTTTTCGAGCAATAACAAGAAAAAACCTAGCAAATCCGAAAAAATTAGTACAATCAAATCTTTTCCCGCACTGAATTTTTAGAGTTATTTTATTGATAAATAAGTTAAAATCGAGGATGGGCATTAGGTCGAGTTTGTTTTAATAAAATATTCAGATATATTTGTGCTCAGTGTGGTTCTTGCACGTCTTTCCCACTCCCACTACAGAGTTAAAATATTAGAGAAATAGAATTGGGGCAGGGGCGTAACTACAGAGGAAGCAGACCCTGCGGCTGCAGGGGGGCCAGGAGATATAGGGGCCCAATATGACCCTAATTACTATATCATTTCAATAAATACTGATAAAACAGGTCAACCTCTAGCCATTTTGGGGGCCTGGAAAATAATTTGCTATGGGGCCCAGGAATATCTAGTTACGCCACTGAATTGGGGCTTAGACTCATGGGTTAGGAAATCATGTAAAAAGCCAGTAACACCAAAAGAGAAAGGGATTTATACATATTAAAGGAGTGGTTCACCTTTAAGTTACTCTTTAATAAGTTATTTGCCTTCTTCTTATAAATCTAGGCCTCCAGAAGGGGTGGAGGCCAGAGCCTCACTTTGTAGTACATGGCAGATAGCAATATCCTAAAAATCCAAAAAAATATATCATTTATCATTATTGGAGTAAGAACCAGCCTATTGGATTTATTAAATGTTTACATGATTTTCTAGTATACCCAAGGTGAGTGAATGAAGATCCAAATTACAGAAAGATCCCTTATGCAGACAACCCCAGGTCCCGAGCATTCTGGATAACAGGTCCCATACTTATTAGGGTCACTTGGGGCCCTACACTTCCTGGGCCCCCTGCAGCCGCAGGGTCTGCTTCCTCTGTAGTTAAGCCCTGATGCTCTGAATCCAGGATTCGGTTCGGGATTTGGCCAGGAATCGGCCCTTTTTCAGCAGGATTTGGCTGGATCGAATCTGAATCCTAATTTGCATATGCAAATGCAAATTAAGGGCCGTAGGGAAATTGCGAGACTTTTTGTCACAAAACAAGGAAGTAAAAAATGTTTTCCCCTTCCCACCTGTAATTTGCAGATTTGGTTTGGTATCTTTCGCCAAAATAGTGGATTCAGTGCATTGCTATTATTTTTATCCATTTTAGCCTGTATAAATATACCATCAGCAGCGATAAGATCCTGGCTCAATGCATCTCTCATTAATGCAAAACATGATATATATTACAATTACAGTAGACTGACTTCTCACTAATTAAGAGACAGAAGCCCCTCCTGAGCTCTGAACAAGTTACATCCATAATAGATGGACAGGCTGCCAAACCCTGTTGTGCCCAGACTGTGCCCATATGCTCACCTAAACGACCCAACTTTATTAACTTCTGATGTATCATTTATCTTCCAGCAGGAGCAATTTGGCGCCCCCCGGGGGCCAGGCCACAAGCCGCTATCATTAAATATTTTATGAAAAGCAGAGGCCTGGGAAGAACGGAAAGATCATTCTCACTGCAGGTGGGTGCTGAGTAGGAGCTTTAATGAAATCAAAACCGGAGAAGCGCTGGCATTTACCCTTCTTGGGCTTCTGACCTTTCAGGGAAAGAAAAGGAAGAACAAGAAGGATTATAATTTAGTTTTCCTTAAATAAAGTCAGAGGAATCATTTGCTGAGCACCCAGAACATCCCTTTCTCTGTAATATATCATTTATATAAAATTTAACTTTTAGTATGTTATAGAATGGTCAATTCTAAGCAACTTTTCCATTGGTCTTCATTATTTATTTGTTATAGTTTATGAATTATTTGCCTTCTTCTCCTGACTCTTTCCAGCTTTCAAAAGGGGGTCACTGACCTATTGTTATTGCTACTTTTTGTTACTCGTCTTTCTGTTCCGACTCTCCCTTATTAATATTCCCAATTCTCATTCAATTCAATGCATGGTTGCTAGGGTAATTTGGACCATTGCAACCAGATTGCTGAAATTGCAAACTGGAGAGCTGCTGAATAAAAAGCTAAATGACTCAAAAACCACAAACAATAAAAAATAAAAACCAATTGCAAATTGTCTCAGAATATCACTCTCTACATCCAGTGTCGGACTGGCCTGGCGGCAAACCGGGAAAAAACCTGGTGGGCCCCCGATCCTCTTCCGATATAGGAATGCCACAAAAAAAATGTTTTTTGCGCCGCGCAGCGCCATCTGTGCATGCCAGGTGCGCATTCATGCAGTAGGGGGGTGGGGGGGGGGCAGAAGGGGCCCTGGACATCGGTCCCGTTGGGCCTGGGCCCCCAGTCCGACCCTGTCTACATCGTACTAAAAGTTAACTCAAAGGTGAACAACCACTTTAAGAACTAGGGAGAATGGCCATTTGATCTTCTAGATACACTCCAAAAATCCTGTTTAAAGGGCACATTGAGTAAATATGTATTTGCTGCACTACATCATTTCCAAATTATGGCTGAAGGCTGATATATTTCTATATCTGTACATGTCACAGTCTAAAAGGGGCCTCCACCAAAAGTTGGACCTTCAATAGAGGCTTCAATTGAAAAAAGAGGTATAAAATTTCATCCTCAGTCCCTCTTGGGCTGCATTTGGGGTGTAGGGGGTCTGCAGACACAGTTGTCTAAGTGGTCTCTCCATGGCTCCCCCTCCCGCAGCTATGGGTTTTTGTCCCCCCTATAGTAATAAAATGTCTTCATTACAAATCTCTCTGTATATTAGCCCAGTCTATCTCTGTGACAACTGTAATAGTGTCGCTGGGTGAGATGTGATTATCTAACAAGGCTCGGCTTTTATTGCTTTTATTCTGATATTCAGTGAAGCTGGCAGAACTCTAACAAACAGCTCTGACTCTGCTTAATAAGAGCTCGCGACACAGAGAGATTATGATTCCTTGTGATTAATTGCTGTCCACGTACCGAGGCACAAAACATTTGCACGGGAATGACAAGCCAGAGGAGCTCTGATACGGAGAAGCTCGCAGGAATACAAATGGCAGCTCCCTTTGACAATTACATGAGAATTAATTATAAAATAAGGCCTTGATTCTCTGCTTCACGGCTTCAGCCACTGAACAAACCATTGTAATGATCATAACTAGGCATTAGATCGGTACAATTAAAATAAAAAAATGCGGATGCACAAAATTAGACATCTAGGGGGTCCAAATAGTAAAATCTTGAAAAATTTTAGATATATTTCACTAGAAAACTAGAATTTTTAGAGGAAATTTTTTTTTCAACATTTATTATACCCCAATGCTGCAAAAAGCTTGAATCAGAAAATTCGCCGTCTCAGAACAGTCAAGGTCCTGTATAAGTCAATTAGGGACGCACCAACTATTTTGGATTCGGCCAAACCCCCAAATTCGAACCCCCACCCCTAATTTGCATATGCAAATTCAGATTTGGCCAAATCTGAATCCTGCTGAAAAAGGCCAAATCCTGGCCAAAATCCCAAACTGAATCCTGGATTCGGTGCATCCCTAAAGTCAATGGGCACCTATCCCAAATTAAAGTTACCAGGGTCTTCAGTGGTTTTAGCCTGAAAATCCGACTTTTTCAGGGTTTTCAGGGAAAAAACTCGAGCTTTGTATTTTCACTTGATTTTATTGAGTTTTCCACGATCTGATTATTTCTGGTTATTTTATTAATATATCAGGTCATATCGAGCATGCAGGTTCGGTCATGTTTTTTTTAATGAAATATGAGATAAAGTGGGATTTTAGTAAATAACTCCCAATGAATATGCTATGTAGTTATTAATGCTCAGCAGCTCAAGGTAAAACAAATAAATAAAATAAAAAACAATAAATAGCATATACCTCTGCATTGCTACCTGTTGTATTAAGGCAAATGACAGCAGTATGTAATAAAAAAAAATGTTACAACTATGGGACCCATTATCCAGAATGCTCGGGACCCGAGGTTATCTGGATAACAGATCTCTCTGTAATATGAATCTACATACCTCAAGTCTACTATAAAACATTAAATAAACCCAATAGGCTGGTTTTGCTTCCAATAAGGATTAATTATATCTTAGTTGGGATCAAGTACAAGCTACTGTTTTATTATTACAGAGAAAAGGGAAATCATTTTTAAACACTTGGATTAATTAAATAAAATGAAGTCTATGGGAGATGGCCATTCTGAATTTCGGAACTTTCTGGATAACAGGTTTCTGGATAACAGATCCCATTCCTGTAAATATATATATAAAAAAAATAAAAAAAAAACACAAAAATTGTCCCTTATTAAATACATAGGTCTCTGGTAAAACTTTGTTTTGTAATTTCATGTTGTAAAGAGATTAACTCTAAAAAGTAGCTCATCCTCCCTAATCAATAGCATCTAGACACTATCTAGAGATTTCTCTTCTTTGCTACACACTATGAGTCACTAAAACAAACAAATATTTATAAAAAGGCAAATATTTCACTCAAATAGAAGCATAAATATGTGAATAAAGAAAATCGTTTCCTGCCATTATTTATCTGAAACAAAGAGATACGAGAGCTAATCACTAGGGACAGCAAAACCCTTGAGGGCTCATATAGCTTTAATAGTAGCTTCCGGCCATAGTTATATATAAGTAACATGCCCTCTGTTCTGAAATCTATACATTCTGATTAGTCAGAAAATATATATATTTTTCCTTCTTGGAAGTTCACACAAATTTCACATAAACCGACAGCAATTCACAGAAGCCCAGATTGGATCTGGTACATTTGCTGGTGTTATGGTTGAACAATGCAGAAGATCAGAAAGACACTGAATAATAAATAAAGGCAGTTGGAAGAACTGTAAGAGTTTTGTTAATTGTTCTAAGAAGCATATTAAACAAGTTGGTTTATACAGGTATGAGACCTGTCTTCCGAAATTCTTGGAACCTGGGGTTTTCCGGATAACACGTCTTTCCATAATTTGGATCTTCATACCTTAACGGGATTCTGTCATGATTTTTATGATGTATTTTTTATTTCTAAATTACACTGTTTACACTGCAAATAATTCACTCTACAATATAAAATGTCATTCCTGAACCAGCAAGTGTATATTTTTTAGTTGTAATATTAGTGTGTAGGTGCATCTCAGGTCATTTTGCCTGGTCATGTGCTTTCAGAAAGAGCCAGAACTTTAGGATGGAACTGCTTTCTGGCAGGCTGTTGTTTCTCCTACTCAATGTAACTGAATGTGTCACAGTGGGACCTGGATTTTACTATTGAGTGTTGGTCTTAGATCTACCAGGCAGCTGTTATCTTGTGTTAGGGAGCTGTTATCTGGTTACCTTCCCATTGTTTTGTTGTTAGGCTGCTTGCTCTGCTTTTGGATTCCCCAGTTCTGATTCCTGGCTTGTACCTCGACTTTGTTTGTCTGCTGCCTGCCTTGACTCTTTGGCCTGATTCTGGACCGTGTCTCTGCCTGCTGCTTTCTACAAATTCAAGTTTGTACATACATTGTGAGCACCATGAGTTGTTATCACTTCTCTGAATTTATTAAAATATTCCTTCACCATTATCATGGATTCTGATTTCCGTAATGCTGTGTATGGTTACACCCGGGGTTACCCAGTCTTCAGGTTTCCAACTTCCTGGTACTCTGGGACGTTGCCCCACAACGTGCTGCTTGGCTAAATAGCCCTGACTATCCATCAATCCTAGAATGATCTATTAAGGTGAGTAGCCTATCATTAGCTAGACCTGACCTCTCTAGGTTCCACTGCACCCTTTCTGCCTACTCAGGTAAAGGGACTGGCAAAATGGGCCCTGAACACATGGGTGCTCAGATTATATTTTATTACACACTGCCACCTTGTGGCTAAACTAGGGAAAGCTTGGGGTCATGCTTTGACCCAGGAAGAGAAGTATTGCTCCCTTCTAAGGGGCCCTTCAGTGGCTAAACTTTAGGGGAATGCAAAATAAATTTCTGTAATTGGCCAATTGTCACATCAATCATAGGGAATCCTGACCAGTTTCCCTAAATTGGAAAACCTAGCAGGCAGTTTTTACTCCCACCCTTTCTCCTCTTCTTCCCATTGATGTTCTGCATCCCTTCCCTGCTGAGGCCTGATACTGTGTCTGGACATCATCATGTATTTGAAAATGTTCCTTTGCAAAACAATAATTAACAGGCCCCAAAAACTCAAACGTTACGAACACTGAACTTAATGTTTTGGTGAAAGAATTTCCGGACACGTTTGGGCTTATTCTCCTGCGCAGAATTTCCCTTTGTGCCAACAAACTTTTCTTTCTATTTCTAATTGGGGATGTATCTTCCAGGAGAGCTTTCCCATACAGAGTCTGACTCCCCATATGATATATTCCTATAGAGAAGAGAGGCAGCTGTGACTGTTACAATTTGATTTTAAAATATCTATTTATTTGCCAGTGACAGTGAAGGGACCTTGTGAGAGAAAAAGCTTTTACCCATCTCAATGTACTCGGAGCAGCGGGCGGCCAGACTCCATAATTCCGCAGCCCAAATAAAAGTCAGCAGACCGAAGCACCAGTCTGAATGAGTTTACTCCTCTTTACAAATAATCATATGCACGGCCGATAGGAAACCTTGAGAAATCAGTCAAGCAACACAATAAGAAGCTATGAAAGCTGTCTGTTTGTATTTTCATTCCGGCAGCCGGCAGCTGTTATAGGGATGGGAGCCTTGGCAGCAACTTTCTGGCCGGATTCTTTTGCCAAATATCTTCTCTTTGCATTCAATGCCACGGCCTGGTGGTGGGGTCACTATAAATATTGCTGATCATGAAGATTCCTCAGGAGTTAGAAACAGAAAATACACTCAATGCAAATATTACAAGGAAAAATACATTTCCCGTGAGTCTTATTACTCCTCTATAGGTTATCTGCGGAATTCATGGTGAGTAGCCTGACAATAGGCATTTGCAGACAGGCCTGGATTTGTGGAGAGGCCACAAAGGCCCGGGTTTAGGGCGGCAAATTATTAGGGGCAGAATTCCGCCTGGCCACTTGCTGAGGAGCGGGCCCGCAGTCAGGCAATAGGGGCCCCGCGATCCGAATCCGGCCCTGTTTGCAGATGCTGCTCTCTTCACCCAGGAAAATGCCCTTGCCTGTCCCTTTTTCCTCCCAGTAGGTGAACAGTCACGGCATTTAGACCATACGTAGCAGACAAGGCTACAGTGATAGGATAAATCACACTGGGCCCCACAGCAAATTAATTTTAAAGCCCCCAACATATCCAGAGGTTGTCCTGATTTACCAATATATTTTGAAATTGCTCATTTATTAGGGCATCATGGGGCCCCCTATACCTCTTGGGGCCAGGGGCGCGTCGCCAATGAGGCGAGTTCAGAAACTCAGCTCCTGGTAACTAAGAGCTGAATTTCCATTTTTTAAACCCGGGAATTCGGCTCTTCTATTGCATAGATCGCAATTGTGCAGATGCCCCCGACCCCCTCTAGTGCTGAAAATGTGAGTGCCGTGGGGAGGGGGGGCAGCAGAATGAAGGCCACCTCGGGCAGCAAAATGGCCAGGATCGCCCTTGACTGGGGCCCCTTGCAGCCGCAGGGTCTGCTTTCTCTGTAGTTATACCCCTGTTTCTGGTGGATAATCTGGGTGTAACATGACATTAACTGAGTTTAGAGAATAGACAGGGGTTTCTCAGCACTAGTTTTGCAAAGGATTAGATTTAAATTGCCAAAATATTCATTTCAATTAGAGTTCTATGGGGATATCTGGGTGAAACAGTAATGCTTGCAGGCACCTGTAGATCTGTAAAGGGGTGTTTGAGATGTGTTGAATATGTTTAAGGGGTGGCTTATCTTTGCTTTAACTTTTAATAAGTTATAGAATGGCCCATTCTAAGCAACTTTTCAATTGGGCTTCATTTTTTTTCATTTTTTAAATTTCATTCCTGAACCAGCAAGTGTATTTTTTTTAGTTGTAATATTGGTGTGTAGGTGCATCTCAGGTCATTTTGCCTGGTCATGTGCTTTCAGAAAGAGCCAGCACTTTAGGATGGAACTGCTTTCTGGCAGGCTGTTGTTTCTCCTTCTCAATGTAACTGAATGTGTCTCAGCAGGACCTGGATTTTACTATTGAGTGTTGTTCTTATATCTACCAGGCAGCTGTTATCTTGTGTTAGGGAGCAGTTATCTGGTTACCTTCCCAATGTTCTGTTGTTTGGCTGCTGGGGGGGAAGGGAGGGAGTGATATCACTACAACTTGCAGTAAAGAGTGACTGAAGTTTATCAGAGCACAAGTCACATGACTGGGGGCAGCTGGGAAACTGACAATATGTCTAACCCAATGCCAGATTTCAAAATTAAATATAAAAAAAATCAGTTTGCCCTTTTGAGAAATGGATTTCAGTGCAGAATTCTGCTGGAGCAGCACTATTAACTGTTGCATTTTGGGGTAAAAAATTCTCCCATGACAGTATCCCTTTAAGGAATGGAAATTCATCTCTTCTATAGCATAGCGCATCTTAAATACATTAAAAAAAACGGTTGAAAAATGTAATGTTTATAATTATTTTGTTTATTTTTACTGCTATATATTTATAAAATAAGCACTTTTATAATACTGTATGTAATATATCAGTTAAATCTTAAAATAAATGTTAAAACTTACTGTTTTCCCCTAAATTTAATGGGATCACAACAGGTCAGAAAAGGGGAGAATGAGAAGTGAAAAATAATCTACTTTGTCTTTCTTGGAAAATAGTAAATTAAAATATTTTTTAAATGACAAATTAATTTCAAATAATAGAAAAGTACTGAAGGAATTTTATTTTTGGGGTTCCTGTATTTCCTTTTTCCTAGTACAGGTATTGGACCCATTCTCCGGAAACCTGTTATCCAGAAAGCTCTGAATTACGTTAAGGCCTTCTCCCCTAGACTCCATTATATCCAAATAATCCAACATTTTAAAAATGATTTCCCTTTTCTCTGTAATCATAAAACAGTAGCTTGTACTTGATCCCAACTAAGATATAATTAATCCTTATTGGAAGCAAAAACCAGCCTATTGGGTTTATTTAATGTTTACAAGATTTTCTAGTAGACTTAAGGTGTGAAGATCCAAATTATGGAAAGATCTGTTATCCGGAAAACTCCAGGTCCCGAGCATTCTGGACAACAGGTCCCATACCTGTATAGGCTTGGAGACTGATTTCTAAAAATTCAAAATCAAGTATTTAAGAGTGTTATGAAAATATTTCCGATAAAACTCAATATCTTAAAAATATTGATAGCTTATTGAAGAAAAAATTCAAATAGCAAAAAACTGATTGTGTAAAAAAGAGAAACATCACTTGAATTCATTGGAAAAACTGACAGTTTAAAAACTCCAAATATAAAATAGCTTATAAATTAATAATATACATCGTTGGCAAACATTTATATTTGAGTTTTTGTTGGCTGATAAATCAAAAATTTGAGTTCTGAAAATTATAATTCAAATTTAGGATTTTTGCCACACTTATTACTCGAAATAGGGCTAAAAGATCATCCCCTTAAACTCAAAGGCGTGGTTCCCTTTAAATTTCATACTATGGGTAGAATAAAAAGACAACAGGACCTATTTCACCAGACCCAGCACAGTTACGAGCATGTGAATAAAAACTGCCAATCATGACTTGTAGATGAGCAAACAAGCATTTCTGATAAATCCCGCGTTAATTACACTGGTGTAAAGGTTCCTGAAAGAGATGACACGAGATTCTCCATCAATTACCGAGTAAGTATTTTTAGATTGTGATATTTCTGCTTCTGTTAATGAATTTTCAGATGTTATAACCTCATCACCTAAGCACTCACTCACTGACTTGCTTCATTCCATGGCTCAATGAGCAGGAGGAGTCTCTTTCCTTCTGGAGAGGATTGGACTCTTGTCAGAGTTGAACAAGCTGATGTCTGTTAATTTGTGTTCTGAGCAAGTCAATACCCAAATGGAAAATGAAACCCAAATGTTTGACGTAATCTCTTATTAATATTGGTTTTAGGATGTCCACAATTTACATTTTTACTCACTAAACTCACTTTTTCAAAAATCAGGGAGATAGGAGAGCTCTGGGCCCCGCAGAGAGCATTGTTTGTAAGTAGGAAAAGTGAAGGATGTGTATAGTAGAGCATGATGGAGGCAGTAGTGTAAGATGAAGACAATGGGGCAAGATGGACAGAGTAGGGCAAGATCAAGACAATAAGGTAAGATAATGACAATAGGCAATATGGAGACAGTAGGGTAAGGTGGAGACAGTAGGGTAAGATGGAGACAGCAGGGCAAGGTGGATCCAGTAGGGCAAGATGGAGGCAGCAGGGCAAGATGGATATAGTAGAGACAGATGGAGACAGTAGGTCAAGATGGAGGCAGCAAGGCAAGCTCAAGACAGGACAACATGGGGACAGTAGGACAAGATGTAAAGAAAGTTATAGACAGTAATATAAAGTGAATAAAGTAGGGCAAGATGTGGAAAGTAGAAATATTGACATGGTGACAGTAGGGTGACATGGAATCAGTAGGACAAGATGGGGACTGTAGTGCTGAATGGTGATAGCAGGACAAGTGGAGAATTGCAATACTAATGGTTACCGTTGGGCAAGGTTCAACTCTTTACATCAGTGTTGCCAGTGTTAGAAGGGCAGGATTTGGAGGAAGGGTTGTCATCCCACCACATTTTTCTCAGGGTCACAGCATTCCACCAGGCAGGATTCAGTGATAGTTCCCAGAGCTTTGTATTTTGCATTCTAGAGCTTCTTCTCTGCATGTCCTTCTTGTCATTGGACAGACAAGAGCATGTGACGAAACGGGGGAAATACAATTTTCGATCACATAATCTGCTCTGTCCTGTAACAAAGAAGAAAGTATATTGCTGGGAGTACCGTGTCATGAAATGCTGGGGCCACTGCAAGAGAGAGTTGCAGAGTTGTTCTGTGCTGCAGGGGCCACAATGCTCTCCTATGTTGGGAGTAACTGAGCCTTTTGATAGTCGGGGAGATCACTGTCAAGTGATCACTGTCAATTTTAAGTGATTCACGTGTGTATTAAAAGTGGGAGTGGTTTTTGCAGAAGTGGGTGTGGCCTTCAAAAGTGGACATGACCTCAGGAAACTTTCCATAGTGCACAGCAAATTTCATTAGCCCTTGTGTGTTATATATCTTGCATACCATTCCTGCACCATTTTTGAGCCACATCAATCACTGAATTTTACTCAACGTGCTGCCCATTCTTTGTTATTGAAGTATAACTCCCAGCACTGACCAAGAGCCCCTCATTTGCTCCTGTACAGAGAGCGGCTCTAGAACACACTGATGGCAGCTTAGAGGGGAAAGGACACAGGAAGTCTGTAACTCAACCAATAGGCTAAAATGTGACATTCTAGTAGTTCCAAAGGTCGGAAGTGTTAAACATAAGCATAAATGGAAAAGGAGCACAAGCTCTACCAGTGATACAGAATTCAGCATCTCCTGGACACAGTTAAGGAATGGGCAACCCAAGATGTTTTCATTTCCCATCATATTCACTGTCCATTTTTTGCTAATCACATTTAATAGCTGCCATTAAGCACAGCAGAATTGTAGTGCCATTCTCTATCCTTCCATTCCAGCACAATGACTACTATTATGGATCCTTGTTTTGACTCTTGTCTTTTGAGATTAGAAATAACCAAATGCCCCTAATAAAGTGCACGGAATTTAGTAGAGGAGGCAGATTATGTTGTGACCAGAAAGTATTCATGTTGAATAATAAATGTTATATATATACTGTATATTATTCCTTCCAGGAGAGCCAAACTTGGCCATGAGAAGACCTCTATGATAATATATTATCTCTATGTGCAAAACTGATGAGGTTCAATTAAACGAGATAATCATGAAAATGACCTTAATTATGCGACTTATTATTCCAACAAATGACCCCGCGACCTGCAATTTGTGTGAGTGACAGTGTATGAGTACGTGTGTGTGTGTTTGTGTGGATTGTTGGATATCTTTATATAGCATGACTTGTATACACAGCTCTGTATATTTGTACAATTCATTAATAGTACAGAACATTAATAGTGCAAAAAATAAATAGTTACCAGGATTAGGTGCCACATGTTCAGAGACACAGGAGGAAGAGGGGTCCCTGGATCTCATTAACAGTGAAGAAATGGCAGTAAATGTAATGGAGGAATGTAAAAAAACAAAGCACAGGAGATAAAGGAACCAATGGTTCTTTATCTTCTTCCACCAAGGTTGAGGACCCCCATCGAAAACATCCTCACATCAATCATGAGTAAAGTAGAGTCTACAAACCTTAATGTTTCATTCTAGATCCGTGAAAAACCCCAGGTCCCATTCTTTATACCTTGGGGTAAATTAACTAAGCGGCGAAAATTCACCAGCGAAGGCTTCGCAGCCAACAATTCGCCAGGCGAAAATTCGCTCAGACAACGCTAATTTACTAAAATGCGAAGTTGCGTCCAGGGCACCGAACGCTGGCGAATTTTCACTTGCGTTACTTCAACAATCAAAGTGAAGATAAGCTAGCGTTCAATTATTCTTAGCGTAACTTCATTAGAGGTCTTCGCTCAGGCTAATTTGCATACAGCGGGAAATTATAAAGTTGAATGGACTTATATGTTGCAGCAAATACATTACCAGGGAACTTTAATAAAGAAAATAGAGTTGTTATAATTCCCTACACATGAGCCCACAGTATAGTTTAGGTGCCGTATGTTAGGAAATGTATGGGGGAACCCGGTTACCCAAAAATAATTTAAGGACTTTTCCAGGCTATCACTCTGAAAACACCAGGGTTTTTTGGGACCTCTAAACTTTTTCCACTAAAAATATGATGTAAGTGACAGAAGATTGAGGAAGATCTATGCATTCCAGCGCACTTCATGGCAGATTTACTAAAGTGCGAAGTAACTACAATTCGCCCAGCGTCACGTCATTTCGTTACTTCACCGATTTACTAACGGGAGCAAGCGTAACTTCGCTAGCGAAGGAGCCTGGCGAATTTGCGCTCTGGCAAATGGATGTAACTGCGCAAATTCAATAAGATGCGGATTTTACTGAACGTTACCTCTTGCGCCAGACTTGCCTTCGCCACCTCAGACCAGGCGAAGTGCAATAGAGTAGATAGGACTTCCTAAACAAATAGTTGAATTTTTTTTCCAAAAAACGCTGGTGACTTTTCATTTTTCAAGGTTTATAGGCTGCAAAATATCGTACATTTTTTCGGGGGTACCCGGCTTCCCCCCTACATTTCCTAACATACGGCACATAAACTATACACTGGGCTCATGTGTAGGGCAATATAACAACTCTATTTTATTTTAGAGACTTGTGTAGTGTAATGTATTGGCTGCAACATATACGCTAGCTAGCGAAACTTTGCTTGCCGCAATAACGCTATTGCTACATCACCAGTGTTCCGTGCTTTGGACGCAACTTCGGATTTTAGTGAATTAGCGTTGTCCTGGCGAAATTATGTCTGGCGAAGTGTTGCGATGTAAGTGGACGGTAGCGCATATTCGGCGTTTAGTGAATCTGCGAATGACCGCTACCGTCTGTCTCTTTTGCTAGCGACGTTACACCTGCGTTTGTTAGTAAATCGGCAAAGTGCCTGTAAGCGGTAATGCTGACGAATCGTCGCCAGCATTTGTCACTTCGCCCTTTAGTAAATCTGCCCCTATAAGTCTACTAGAAAATCACGTAAACATTAAATAAACCCAATAGGCTGGTTTTGCCTCTAATAAGGATTAATTATATCTTAGTTGGGATCAAGTACAAGCTACTGTTTTATTTTTACGGAGAAAAAGGCCAAGCAGGTCCGCACTCACTTAGTTAACCCTTCCGTGGTCCGCCCGGGTGCCGCTCCTGGGATCCAGATAAATATAGAGAAGAACGGTAGCGCACTCCAGGGACTTGAATAGAAATATATTTTAGTTAGACATGGTACAAAATCGACCCGATTTTGTACCATGTCTAAATAAAATATATTTCTATTCAAGTCCCTGGAGTGCGCTACCGTTCTTCTCTATATATATATATATATATATATATATATATATATATATATATATATATATATATATATATATATATATATATCTGTCTATATATATCAGCCGGTTCCTTGCCTCCAGATGTTCGCTCCCCCTGACTGTAAGAAGTCTCTGGAATGAGACTGTGAAGCTTCATTGCACTAAAGTGGGAACTGTACTTTCCAATTTCTTCCAAACAGATGAGGAACACTGGATTCACTTCAAAGGACGAGCTCTGGCTCTGGAAATATCTTCTGAGAGCTGAAAGTGATTTTTGTGGGACTCGACCCACCTTCTACCATTTATTTAATGCCATACAGCAAGAATAAGAGTCACAAAGAACAAGCTCAGATATTTAGGACTTCAAAAAAACACAAGAATGTTGGCCTTGAATATCGGAGCAGAATGGTGTGGGGTTATACACTACTTGTAACCATATAATAATGATGTGCAGATTTAGATCAGCATTTCCAGCTTCTTTCTCCATAGACCAAGCCAAGATGTGTGTGTGTGGGGGGGGGGGATACTCATGGAATTAAAAATAAACTCCCCGCAGCAAGATCATGTTTTTGTTAATTTGCTGCTTATTTCCAGAATTTGAACTGCTTGTGGTTCTCTCAGAGTAGGAACAGAGATTTGAGGTTTGAGTGGTTACAGATTTATTTTAGGTTACTGTAAAGAGTCAAATGAACGTTGTCACTGTGACTATAACTAGCTGTGGCCAAGACAAGTCCTATTTAGTGGTGAGCGAATCTGTCCCGTTTTGCTTCACAAAAAAATTAGCGAAACTGCGAAAAAAATTGCAAAACGCATTGAAGTCAAAGGGCGTCAACTTTTTTGACACACGACGCGTGTGAAAATTTTTCTCGCTCCAAATACATTAAAGTCAATGGACATTTTTCTTGTGGCGACTTTTATGGTGGTGTTTTTCTTATGTCAACTTTTTTGTCCTAATGCATTAAAGTCAATGGACGTTTTTTCTTATGGCGACTTTTTTGTCTCGGTGACATATTTGTTTCAGTAACTGTTTTGTTGTGGCAAATTTTCCCACGGCAAATTTTTGCCACAGTTGCACGACAAAATTCACAGAGGGCGAAACGCAGAATTTCGCTGCAAATCCATGGCTGGTGCAAAAAATCACTCATCACTAGATAAATTATGCCTTTTAATATAATAGAACTGCAGGGTTTGACTGGCCCACCGGGATAACGGGAAATATTCAGGTGGGCCCCAGGCTCGTCTGTTCATTGTGGCCCCATAAACTTTCCTATTTGAACTGGTGCATCACTGCCCAACTGATTTGCCACTGAACATTCTGAAGGCAGCAGCCAGGCCTGACACCAACTCAAGTTGTGCTCACTTATCCGACTGGCCTTCACATGGTAGGAGAGGTATGTGAGGAGGTGTGGACAGAAATGGTCCAAACTAAAGAAGCTCAGTATATGGGGGTCCTTGAGGTCAGGTTCTCTGGTGGAAGTCAGGTTCTCTGCTCCAGTCTGACACTAATGTTAAGCCTTTTCTATTCTACTTTAGATTTAAATTGAAGCAGGGGGTGTAAAAGCACTGTAAAAAGGGCTGCAATCTGAAATCATGGGGCCCCATTCAAAAAACCCCACCGCAACCCCCAAGCCCCACCCTAGATTTTTTTAAAAAAACTTTGGTGACAGGGCCCCCCTTACAAGTTAAAAAAAAAATTGGGGCCCCAGAGAAGATTTTTTTTTAAAAAAACATTGGGGCCAGGGCCCCCCTTACAAGTTAAGAAAAAATTGGGGCCCCGTATTTTTTTAAAAAAACATTGGTGATAGGGGCCTATAGAGTATTAAATAATACATTGGTGGCCAGGGGATTAAAAAAATAAAAAAAACCATACATTAGTGCTCAGTAGAATTGAACTCGTGGCTTCAGGACTTTAACTTCGCCTTTTCAGCGGTTCGAGAATTCTGAAGGGCGGCACGACTTCGGAGCTCTCAAGGGGGGCCTGGCTCTTTCGAAAAGTGCAGCACAGCTAGGCCCCCCTTCAGGCCAGGGACAGTTGTATCCCTGATGGTGGCCCTGAATATTAAATTATGATGTTTATTGTGCCCTGCACTCATATGTACAGTATGGGCCATTACTCTATTGACAGTGACTGGGAAGCATCTCACTCTATGCTAGACTTAACTATGCACTTAGTACCAGTTCAGTTCTGTATATGGGGACCTTTATCCTTGTTCTGGGGACCTTTATCCTTGGTTCTGCATCTAACTATGGAGATGCTCCTAATGTAAGGATGAGATTTAGAAGTCCTATTTGATATACAAGACAAGACATTGATTGCAATCACATATTAACAGCAAATGTATCAATTACAATTGGCACAGTGCAGAAGGATCAATCACTCAAATGAGTACAGCAGGTCATATAGATTACAATGTTAAAGGGGAAGTAAAGTCTAAAATAGAATAATGCTAGAAATGCTGTATTTTGTATACTAAACATAAACATGAACTTACTGCACCACAAGCCTAATAAAACAAATAATTTATGCTTTCAAAGTTGGCCACAGGGGGTCACCATCTTGTTATTCATCTTTGCAAGACTAAGACTGTGCACATGCTCAGTGTGGTCTGGGCTGCTTAGGGATCGTCATAAATGATCAAAAAACCACAAGTCAAATAAGATCTTCCAGTAGCCAATACAGCAACACTGATTAATAATCAGAATATACAGACTGCACTGGGTCCTGTGTTGTCATGTAATCTAATGTGGATTTTATAGTTTTTGTATTGTTTAATGCAAACTTTCTCCAACTCTGCAAAACCAGTGGCTGCAGCAAAATAATCCTCCAAATAGAATCCCAGTTAATCTGTTTAAATCTGGCTCCATGATCTTTGTCCCAGCAGCTGGAGTTGAAAACAGTAAAGGGGATGTAAAGGCAAAAATAAAATCCAATACAAATCTCTTCACAGTCGCCGACTGCTCTACAGAGAAACAAACAAAGCTGCTTGAATTCTGCATGGCTGGGAAGTAAGGCGGGGGCTCCCCCTGCTGTTCATAAGTATGATTGTTTCCATGCTCAGCAGTTAGGGACCGTCTGACAATTCCTATCCATAGCAGTAAACGAAGGGAGAATTTCACAGCATACAGTAAGGTTTCTTATAAATACAGTACACATTTTTAATTAAAGTATATTGGAGATAGTATACTTTTTCGTTAAAGAAATTAAAAATGGGATTTTATTTTTTTGCCTTTACATGCCCTTTAATTAAGAATAGTATCCACCTCAAATACCAGATTAAAGAGGAATGAACTGACCTAATCGTATATTTGGAGTATAACAGGAGGCCAAGGACCCCCACACCAAACACAAGGAGGACTCACAAACGTCACAGTGGGCCTTAGAATCAATTATTCCCTTAAAACCATATGTTGTAAGGAAGAAGTTCTAAGCAATATGCCACCACACTCCCCACATTTCAACCCCATCTGAAAGCCGAGCCTTGACAACAACTGCTGTGAACTTCAACTTCCATCAACACAGTCGCGTTCCTAAACTCAAGAACCTTCATTTCTATTTCTGATCTAAATGGTGTAAATCTTTAAATTCAGACCAAACATTCCGTAGCGCAATTTAATAAAGGGGTGGTTCACCTTTCAGTGAACTTTTACTATGTTATAGAATGACCAATTCTAAACAACTTTTCAATGGGCCTTAATTTTTTCTTTTCTAGAGTTTTTTAATTATTTGACTTCTTCTTCTGACCCTTTCCAGCTTTCAAATGGGGGTCAGTGACCCCATCTAATAAATAAATGCTCTGTAAGGCTACACATGTATTGTTATTGCTACTTTTTATTACTGATCTGTCTATTCAGGCCTCTCCTATTCATGTTCCAGTCTCTTATTCATATCAGTGCATGGTTGCTAGGGGAATTTGGACCCTTCCAAACAGATTGCTGAAATTGCAAACTGGAGAGCTGCTGAATAAAAAGCTAAATAACTCAAAATATACAAATAATAAAAAATGAAAACTAATTGCAAATTGTCTCAGAATATCACTCTCTACGTCATACTAAAAGTTAATTTAAAGGTGATCAACCCCTTTAAGATATCAGCAACCTATGGGAAAAATATTATTTGCTCTCCATGAACCAGCGCAGGAGTTTATTCTAATCAGGCCATATTATCAGTGACGATTTTGTGATTTGTAATTGGCTCATGGGAAGGTTGTTATTGAAAATCAGTGTTTGTTTGCTATGTTGGGGTTTGCACCTTTTGAAAAATGAACCAATTAGCAATGCTTTAATTGATGGTACAGCACAAACAGTATGATGATTGAATAATACATAAGATGATTGGAATAAAAAGGACCTCCTAATGCTGGAGGAAATGCTTTGCTAGTTTGCAGTTTAATCAGCAGGAATGTGGCAGCAAATGATCTTGATTGCTATTGTTTCATTTAGTGCAAAACCTTATTTTTCTAAATTGGTGCCATCAAATTGGCTCACAGTCCTTATTGTTTCCACCTAATTGCTGAATGAGGATCTGAATGTATATAATTTCTGTGGGTTAAAAAGGTAATTTTCTGCTGCCAGCAATGAACTGTACAGGAAATGTAATGTAATGTGAATTAAAGGGGACCTGTCACCCACACATAAACAGCTGTACAATAAAAGTCCTTTGCAAATTAAACATGAGACCCAAATTTTTTTTCTTCTTAAAACTTCCATACCCGTAATAAATTAGGGATGCACCGAATCCAGGATTCGGTTCGGGATTCGTCCTTTTTCAGCAGGATTCAAATTTGGCCGAATTCTTATGCCTGGCCGAACTGAATCCGAATCCTAATTTGCATATGTAAATTAGGGGCGGGGAGGGAAAGCACATGACTTTTTTGTCCCAAAACAAAGACGTAAAACAAATTTTTCCACGTTTTTCTTTCCCGTCCCTAATTTGCGTATGCAAATTAGGATTTAGATTCATTATTCGGCCGAATCTTTCACAAAGGATTTGGCAGAATCCCAAAAAGTGCTTTTCTATTATATTTTGTGTTTTTTTTGTTTTATATTGTATTTAAATTTTGAGCTGTCAATCATATATTGTCTGTCCCTTAAGCATAGAGGCGGAGCAGCAATTACTTTCGCTTGCCATTTAGCTTTTCCATCACATTCTTCTCTAGTGGTGTGTAGGCCATCCCAATACCCGCAGGACCCATGGGTCGGGTTCAGGCCAATCTCGCACCACAATTTGCGGGTGGCACGGTTTTATAGCCTCACGTCTGCTCGCCCCGCCCCTTTTGTGACATCATCAGGTCAGTCGGCATGGATCTATAAAAGGGACCCAGAAGTCGGGCTTGGGTGGGTTGAGGGAGGCCAGGTCTGGGTTTTACACATCATCCTCAAATATTCCCCTCCCTTCACAAGCTCTATAATTGTCTAGCCTGTGCAGGGGCATGGACCATCTTTCTGGCAAATACACAAGATTTTGGGATAAAAATAAACTTGCCTTAAAGGGGGAGGAAACCTAGTTGGCGCAAAAACCCTCCCCCCTCCCGTGTGTTGCCCACCCTCCCTCCTCCCCCTGGCCTACCCGTTCCGCTGGGCAAATGCCCCTAACTTGTTACTTACCCTTCTGCGCAGGTCCAGTCCAGGGAGTTCACAGACGACATCTTCTTCCACGCGATCTTCTTCCTGCTTTGACCGGCGCATGCGCAGTAGGAGCATTTCGCCGGTACGATCTACTGCGCATGCGCCAAAAGTACATTGTGACTTTTGGTGCATGCGCATTAGATCAATACCGGCGAAATGCTCCTACTCCGCATGCGCCAAAACGCCGTTCAAAGCAGGAAGATCGCGTGGAAGAAGATGTCGTTTGCATATGCCATTATGTTTTATTACATATACATTTGTTTGTGGCCTTGTGCATATTCTTGTGTTATACATTGTCTGCAAAGTGAGTCTTCTGGGGAGCTTGAATTTCAAATCACAAACATATTAAAGGGTTTCCTTGGAATTGTAGTTGGTTTCTACAGTAGTGTGGCAGAGACAGGCGAGAAGATTCGGGGAGATAAGTTGCCCGGTGACAAATCGCCTCTTCTTCAGACGACTAATCTCCCCGAACTGCCTCCCCGCCGGCGGGATGGCAGTCGGAGCAATCTGTTTTCCGAAGTTTCCTTGTGAGACAACTTCGGGCGACTTCAGAAAATACAGCGCTCTTAGTGCCATCCCACCGACGATTTAGATTCTAGCCGGCGGGGAGTCAGTACAGGGAGATTAGTCCCCGAAGAAGAGGTGATTTGTCGCTGGGTGACTAAATCTCCCCAAATCTTCTCGTCTGTCTCTGCCCTTAAACTGATTTTGTATTCAAAACTCCCTCAACAGGATGTGGGCAAATTGGGGGGTTTATCTTGGCATCTTATCAATTGGAAGGTGAGCTGTGGGTGTCACTAACCAGGATAAAAGAACCCTGGACAGGAGAGGAAGAAGAGCTGGAGGAGAGAGAAGCCTGAGGAAGATACAGAGGAGGCTGGGACAAAACAGTATGTGAGGACTGCAGACCAGTGGGAAGCCATAATGAAACGGAACCTCTATTCCGTAGCTATGGTGGTAACAACAATGTAGACTTGTATAATTTAATATTGTAAATATTGTTTTAGTCTAAGTGTAAGTATGTATGTGCAACAATCCATTGATTTATTATACAATATAATCACTTTAATATACGCTGGCACCCACTGGCGCTCAGCATGTTCCTGTGTGCGAGCTCCCCCCCAAGCAGTCATCACTACATCTGGCTCAGGGATCGGCAAAGTGGCTTCTTGGGTTGCCTTTGGCTTGGCCCAGGCCTACGCTGACCCTGATCTCCCCCTGGCCCTGATTGCAGTGGCAACTAGAGGACAGGTACACTTGGGGGCTCGGAGGGGCTTTGTGGCTGGTGCAGGAGGGTTGTGGCTGGTGCAGGCGCCTATAGGGGGTTGTGGCTGTGGTGGGGGGCCTGTAGGGGGGTTGTGGCTGGAGCAGGGGGGCCCTGTGGCGGAAGGCCCAGTGGGCATCCGACCGTCCAGTCTGATGCCATTTGGAGATATATACAGATATTGGATTTGCTCCATAGGGTTAAATGTGTTTTACCTGCTCTGAGCTTACATTTCAGATAAATATCTGGTTCGTTTGGAGTATTTTAATGTAAATGTTTCCCAGAAACCAATGGCTAAAGGAAACAATCATTGAGATCACAGAGACGAATACGATGCTCTCCGTGTAAACACAGCACATATGATCAGATAGGAGTATGATGTAGGTAGGTGCTCTGGGTTTGCATTTGATTTGGTTCTATCAGAGAAAAATCTATAGGTCCCGGGGTGCTCAGATCTCCTCGTCATGTATAATTAATCAGATCTTTGTTATTTCTACCATTATTTACTTGCACAGCGAGTCGGTCATCAGGGAATTTGCAGGATAAATCTTCACAAAGAGAATTTCAGATCACAGAGCAAAGAAACCCGAAAGAACATTTGCACTCAATTTCAGCTTTTACAAAGAACTCTTGAGTAAAAGGACTGGCCTCCTTTGATACGTGGTTAAACTATAACTCACCGCCTTCAGATACAGTCTGCCATACTTTGAAATGTAACATTGACGTGTGCCTGAAGACTTGTGTGAAAGTGTGCCTGTTGACACAAGGGAACCCTGGAGCTACCAGTATCCAAATGTGGAAGTCATTTCAGGGTTCCCACAGCAACTGCTCATGTGTAAATTTTTGACATTTGCGGCAAAGGCAACTTTGCACGAGACCACAATGACAATAGTGCAAGAAAATGCTGCAATGTGGGTAAAAACCATTGATATTTGTGTCCAAAACGTACACTTTACACCCTGCAGTTGTGGTCGTAAGTGGAACTATCCTCAATTTGTCCACTTCTGTCCCAAGGAAACACCCCTCCTGCAGGTAGGTTGGTGCAACCTACCAAATAGGGGGCATATTTTGGAACCTATCAGGTTTAATGTATCCCTACAGCAGTGGTTTCCCTTTACAGTCCCACTAGAAGGTCCAATCTTTGGCCAAGTCTCCCCTTGAAGGTCCAACCTTTGATTAGAACCCCAATTAGCTCATGCAAAAAGGACATATATAGGAAGATATTGATGTACTAGTCATTTAGTCATAGCTTCAAGAATATATATCACAGCAAATACATGTTGATGGTCATTCTCCCCAAGCCTCACCCTCAACTAGGGTTGCCACCTGGCCGGTATTTTACCGGCCTGGCTGGTAAAAATGATGGCTGATCCCAATGTTATTAATAGGGAAAAAAGATAAATACATAGGAAGGTCGGTATTTTTTTCTAGAAAAGGTGGCAACCCTACCCGCAACTGTGGCTGGGACTCTCTCCCACTGTTTCAAGACCCCACCTACTAGGAATCTCTGCCTTACAGAGTTCATTCAACAAAACAATTAACATAAACTTGATCATCCTGATTCCCCCCTATTGAACGAGACTCATCATCCTGAGCTAATAGACTCATGGGATTAGCATCACTATTTTAGGCACCGGAGCTATTTCTGTAATGCTTGTAAAGTCACGGGGCGGATTGTTCTGTGCACTTGTTATTAGTTAGACCTGTGGGTGCCTGGGAGTTATGGCGGGGGGAGAAAGGCAAATTCCACTGGATTAAGATAAAGCGATTAGCCAAGTGATTAACATTCTTTATTATTCTTCTAGCTAGGGATTATTATAATTTGAGGAAGAGAATCAGTGGGGTGCGGATCTCCACTCCCGCCAAACTCATGGCTGGAAAAATTCCATCTCCAACACTAGAGACTTGAACTGGTCCATAAAGAAGAAGAAGAGAAAGCAATCATTTTTATGCACCAAAAGCCTAAAGGTTTCAAATATATGTATTCTGCATTCTTTAGGTTAACACTTTTGGTGGGCACGACCTCAAAACTCATTGAGTGCCGTAATTCTAAAAATCTGTGGCACGTAATTGGTTCAATTATTTTGATGCGTATATTTTTTACATTTATTTATTTATCTGGTTGGGGGGGGGAAGATGCTGGGTCTGGTCTTGGGGCCCTTGGGCCACAGGAATCACGGTTTGAATATTTTAGCTTTGCCAAAAAGATTTTATAGACAGAAACAAGTGTATAACAACTATGCAACGCTGAAAATGCAATAAAATCGTTAAAATGCATCAGCACCAAAATTGCAAAATTATCACCATAATAACATACATAACATATTGTGCAGTATGGTTAGATAATACGCTATTCGCAATGGCAATAAAACATATTTTTCCGGCTAAAAAGACAATGTGATAAGAAAAAAGTACATATGCATGTGTACAATTATGTGCAAGTGTTTGTGAGTGTTGTGAAGCGTGTGACCCACGATCCCCAAAAACACGTGTGTGTGTAAGAGTGAATGTAATACTGACCAGGGGTAGAGGCTGAAAATCCTCTGGAGGAGCTGGAGGGGGTCCCACGAAGAGGACGAAGCAGTCTTCACCCAGGATTCGGTCGGGGGGGGGGAATGCTGGGGGTCCAAGAAGATTGTACAGCAGCAGGACATGTAGATTCCACATACATGCTGCTGCCTTGGTGCCCCTGGGCAATTTCACCTCCAGGGGCCACTCGTTCCCCCACTCTGCTTGTTGCCTAGGGGCAGGGGAACGAGCGGGGACAGAATAAATGGCATGAAGAGCCGATCCTCCTCCCCTCAAGCCGGAAGTGCTGCAGATCGTAGATTCTACGAACTGTGGCACTTAAAAGTAGGTATCTCCTCCCTTACTTCCGTCCAGGTCCGGACTGAGAATTAAAATAGGCCCTGGCATTTCAGGTACACAGAGGCCCAATCAGCCCACTAAATAGTGACTTTCTATGGGACCTTATAGCAGGCACTCTGGCATTTGCCAGAACCCATAGATTGGCAGTCCGGGCCTGCTTCTGTTGCATGCGTTTTGTCATTGAAAACGTCTGTGTAGTCCTACCCTAAAAAAAAAAGAAGCCCTTAGTCCGTCCCCAATTCGGTCAGAACTTACCTTCTGGTCATTGCACAATGTTGCTCTGCCCTTTTTGCATCACCGACAGCCCCCTTTTGTTCCTGCCCCCCAATGGCCGGTATCATTTTTCAGAAAAGGTGGCAATCTTTCTTGATGGGTTAAGCCCCATTAACACACTAAAGCCCTGCTCTGGCTAAATAAGAAATAGAACAGGAGAAATAATGAGAAAATACAAAAGAAAGGAAATGGGGCTCCCACAGTAAATGACAGGACAAAAGCAAAAGGGAAAGGGGCAAAAAGAAGGTATGAAAGGCGGAAAGGAAGTGAAAACATAGAAGTTAGAAAAAAAAAACAAGGTAATATTACATGAAACATTAATAGATTTTCCATTCCACAAAACATTTGCTGTGCTGAGAGTTTTCCACGGACGGGAACGCATTACAGAGCAGAAATATTTCCATGGGATTTAGAAGTGTGAAAGATTATTAAATAAATCTAATCATGTTTTCTCTTTAAATGAGATGATTCTAGGAACAGATGTGCCCTCATAAACACAATTAATTTTGTTACTGACCTTAGTTAGAACTTTGCATTTTTATAGAGAATCTCTGTTTCCCTCGGGCTATTAATGTTTACTTTTCTCAATGATAAGCTATACAATTAAAATGGGCAACAAACAGAATAATGATTGAATTAGCCAAGGTGACTCCTCCCGAATCAGGGGTCCTTCTGCTGCTGCCCCGGCTGAAGACCCCATCCTGAGATTCTAGCTATATTTATAACAGAGGATTCTGTCCCTGTGGCTGCACAGATCCTATCTGATCCCCATTGTAAGCAGCAGTCCTGTCCTGCTTTATGGCTGAGATTCTAGCTATCTGTATAACAGAGCATTCTGTCCCATTGGCTGCACAGATCCTGTCTGACACCAACTGGAAACAGCCGTGTCCAGATCTTGTACCACAAACTTTGCTAAGATTTGCCACTTGGGTCCCCAAGTATTTCTTTGTGTTTTAAAATTAGCCTGGGAGTCCATAAATAAAATCTGTTATTTATAATAAGGATAAACTTTTCCCACTAAATATATAAACCAGTGGAAAGCGAATGAGTCAGCAAATAACAGAACATGTGCTCCCAATTGCAGATCACCGCAAGCAAAAGGCGCTGCCAGATTGTGTTCATTATATAAAATGATTTTAATATCAAAATCCATAATGTGATTCCATAGAAAGTAGAACGAGTCTTGGGGGATGTGGGATTAATTAAATAAAACAATCCCATTAATAGAAAACAGGATGAAATGAACAATAAAAACATACTCTGGAACACTAGGGAAAATGTGAAATAGTTCCAGAAATTCTTTCAGACGGAGAGAGGTTTAAATGGACTTTAATGCAAAACTGACCTGTCAGCTGAACTGGAGCGCAAGTGAGTGTTAGAGTTGACAATGGCTCATTGCTTTATTCTCACATTCACAGAGTGTTTTCACAGAGAGTGGGAAAGTGGGGCAATTGGACAAACAGTGGTTAGCTGGAGATCTTCAATAGGGGGAATATAGGGATCAAAGAAAATAAGCACTGAAGTCAAATAAGAACTCTGCAAGAATGCACCCAGGCCAAATAGGGATCAGTAGAAGTGGCACTTAGAGCAATGAGGAAAAGATGTGGGAAGACACTGGGGTGGGCAAGAAGGGCTTGGGTGACATAAGCAGTCTAGGAAAGCAGAATTTGAGGGGCAACAACTGGGATCAGACAAAAGTCGTACTTTAGACAAGGAGGGAGCGCAAAGAGGTATGGATTATAGCGGCACTTGGGGTGAGTAGGTGCGAGAGTGGCATCAGATTAAGGATGGATTAGAGGAAAATGGCACTTAGGCCAAGAAGTGACTGAGGGAGAGCAGTAGGACTGGAACAATAGGTAAGAAGGAACCTGCCTATGGCGCAACTATTTTGGAAAACAGGGGGACACAATTCATAAAATTATATCTATTATGGAATGCTGAGTGGCACACTATTTGAGCAGCTGATCATTAGACCACCTCCCTGTCTTTCCTCAACCTTGACTGTGTCCACCAGGAGAAATGTGTGGTGGGATCATGGGGTGGGGGGCACAGAGCTCCCTTGCCTTTGGTGCCAAAGCTCCTTGGTCTGTCTCTGGAGAGCAGCACATTGGATTAGGTGGGGTGAATAGAATGAGACTCAGGGTGAGGTGGGACCAGGAAGAAAGTGGTGGGGCATAAAAATGTTTTTTAGTTAGTGGAAACGTTTCTGATGTGCATTGAGGGAAGTGAATATTATGTGTGATTCTATTGAATCTCATATTTATTTCTAGAAGATGTGTGACACAGTCATGGCCCAATATAAAATTTATGTATTGAATAACAACATTCATCTATACATTCACCCCACAATCAATCATGCACCCAAAAAGTGGTGGGAATTGGTAGAAAGTGGGTGAGCTTTGAATCAGGTTGGTGGCAAAAGACCAATTTGGCTGCACATTATTATTAAAAGGTGCACGAAAAGGTTCTGTTCCCAGTGTTTAGGGGGCCTAACAAAATTTTGCTAGGGGCCAGTAACGTATTTACCTTCCCAGTGGGAACAGCAGGTTTCTACCCAATATTTTTTTCCATTTTCGTTACGTGATAATAACTAGAATCACTGAACAGGAGGGCACAAAGGGCTGAAGAGATAATTAAGCACAGATTGCTGAGATATTGGTTATTCTAACATTATTTTGTGTATTTATTGCTAAGAAACAAGTCTCTCTCACTACATATGGAGACTAATGGCGGAAGCCGGAGACACTTGCGGTTTGGGGGTCAGATGCCGAAATTAGATCAGCGGTGATATTAATCAGAGCAACAGGGACTGGAATGGCTCAATAACCAAAGGATTAGTTATTCATGAAATAGTTGGATAAGAGGAGAATAACAGACAGTATTTCAGGTACTGAGTCAGTAGAACAAGGAATATTCATTATGTTACATTAAACTTGATGGGTTTGGCCTCTAGAGTTCATAATGTCCTATGGTCTCTATTTCCATGGAATTGTCCCAAATTGTAGACTCCAAATAGGGTGTTTGTGTATGTGGCATCAGGGTGATTTCAATGTAAGGTGTAAATGTTCTGTGGCCCCAGCAAAGATTCACATACAGATTTATTTATGAGCTGATGGAGTGACCAATATTGTATCAAGTGTGCTTGAGGCCTGGGAGCTGGAGGAAACCCATGCAAAAACCTTACAGAGAGCGCCCTGGATAGAATCCAACATTGAGCCCTACTCCTGCAAGCTACCCACTGTGCCACCTTCATATTGTCATAAGCCACAGCAGAAATTCCCTGCAAGAATCCATACGTAATTAAATGAATTAGAGACCAGGAGAATAAAACATATTTATTAAATAATAATAAATGTTTGAAGACAGTTTTGCAAGTTTTTGGTGATAGTTTCCCCCTCTAGCATCTCTGGCAGAGAATATACACCAGGGGGTTCAGGAATACAGCATCGGACTGGTCCATCAGGACACCAAGAGAAATCCCGGTGGGCCCCCGGCTTTAATGAGATGCCAGGTCCTCCGGTGGGTCCTTGGTCTCCAGTCCGACACTACAAGAACAGTACTACACTGATCAAGTGACTCACAGTAAATACAAGCCAGAATACCTGCCCTACCCAAGCAAGGAAAGAGGTAGTTATTCCATAGTGGAACTTATTTAAGGGACGGTTCTGTGGCCGTTGATTGGACGGAGAGCGTGTGTCCCTGCGGAATCCAAATGTGTGCGGACAAAGTTTAACTGGTGCTATAGCTTAAAGGTGTAGTTTACCATTAAAATATAGTTTTAGCAATACATAGACAGTGATAGCATTCATACCATTGTACTGTTGCTAGAGTAGTCTTGTCTAGCAACCAGGTAATCGTTTCAATTCTGTATTTGAGAGCTGCTGAAGAACATATTAAATGTAGAACATAAATCAACTGCAATGTTTCTTAAAATACCACTGACTTCATCACACTAAAACATACCAACAGCTGCCCCTTTTTGGGTAGATTAGCCCCCACAACAAGGGGAAATAAACATATGCATCATGAATTGCACCCGAACATACAGGCAGTCAGGCTGGCATGCCAAGATGCAATGGAATCTCTTGGAGGGCCACAATGTAGGACTATTTCCACCAACCTACTGCCAACATAAACAGATACAGTTCTTACAGGGGGCCCTGGGTATTGGGTAATCCAGTGGGCCCTAAAAGCCCTAATCAGACAATAATTAGGAGGAGATGGTGGTCCGCAAGTTTCACATCATTGTTGTTTATACTGAAAATATCCACTAATAGTTACACAACATACTATGTCCTAATATGTCCATTTTGGTGGCCAAAGATCTTCTTGTTTGGGGACCTGGCTAAGGAGCGGATGTATATCTGGCCATTTCCCTTCCTATAGTGCAACCCCTGACATCCCAGTCTAATAATGCTACCAATAATTTGCAGCACCCTACTGTAGTCCTATAAAGAGATCTCCTTGTGCCAACCTAGATAGACTTTTGTAGGCACCACCCTTAATAGCACTAAGGTATGAACCACTGCAGATACCCTAACTCACTGCAGGGCTCTAGTCCTATGTCTACACCTGTCTGCAACATCCCCTTTAGATCATAACAAGATCACAGGAAAACATTGGGGTATCTGTCATTCATCCATGGATCCACGAGCACGTATGCCATCAAACATGGAATCACTCCAACCTTCAGGCAGGGCTTTCATATGTATATAGGAGATAAGAGAGATAGAAAAGGTTCAAATTGTGTTCTAACAGGTCTTCAGGCTGAGCCCACTAAACCTAAGCTCCATAGTTTACTAACCAGTACCCTACAGTCTCCATTTACCCATGTTGTCTCGATCTTGCCCTAATCTACTCTTATGCCAACTACTAAAGGGATAGACCAACAAAAACCAGGAAACACACACATCTAAGTTTTTACCCTCAAAACAACACTGTCTTTATAAAAAGACGTATTCTTTACTGCCACGTTCCACACATAGTTCTTACGTTGCCGGCATTATCTCTTTAAAATAGAATTCCCTGAACCTTTAATACCCTGTAAGGTTAAGGAAGATGGATTTTACGGAGGTATCTATATGGGAGAACTTTCAGATGAGGACATGTTGCCAGACTGACATTTTCCAGCTTTATTATGCAAATTATTATGAGGCAGTGCCACTGTACAGGCAAATAATGCACTTTCAAAGACTTTCAACTTATTTGATCCCTTTAAAATCATGACTACAAGGTTGCACTAGCCCAGGAACATCAGAGAGAATGATGACAATCCAGAATAACAAAAGCATTTGTATCAAAGAGACAGCAATTGCAATTTAGCAGCGTACATCTTTATCCGAACAGGTACATAAAGTAACAAACTGAAAGCAACAACTTTCTTTTCTGCCAATAAAGCGCAGCTGCTACAGACGGCTACCATGTCTGAATTAGTTCTACGGACGGAAAGGTTTCAATAGTTGCGCCTTTTCATTACTGAACATTTCAGATTGGACAGCTTGAGCCACAGCAGGTGCTTACAGTACATATTTGGGAAGGTCAAGCTACTACCTTGACACTGACCCCTACTCAAGGAGGGTGCCAGCCTCCTGCACAAATACAAAAATATTCTCTCACTGATTTTATAGTGAAATCTTCACGCATTTTAACGCAACACTTTTTAAGTTGATTGTCAACAAGATGGAAAGATTGAAATACGAGAGAATTTCTAACCATATTCTTAGATTGTCCTTGCAACTCATTAGTTAAAGGGGAACATACTGTACTTTATAATCTCTCTCATCAGGTGACCCTTTATAAATACTATATGGTGCCTGACTTACATTTGGACAAAGATATCTACCATTAAAGATTATACTTTTATTGCAGCCCCTTAGATCCTCTCTGGTCTATGCCTGGACTAAGCTGGCTATAGATGTAAAGATCGCTCATTTGGTGAGGACACCAAATTAATAGATCTCGGCTTGATTTGACACCTGATGGAGTCAAATTAGGCTGATAGGATCATTGGCATGGGTCACACAGCGGAGACCCATCAGACGAGGACCACCATGTCAACGTGGTCCTGATCTAATGGGATTTTCAAAACCTCCTGATAGATATCTGGACAATGTTTGGAGCAGACTGTCCTTCTAAATAGCCCCATATACAGGCCAATAAGATGCCAACTTAGTCTGGATGGACAGAGCTTTTACTGGCCACCTTAAAAACAAGAGAAAGGTGGCCCATTCACTCATTCCTTGGAAGCACAGTAGGGTGTCCTGCAATGCAAAGTGCTAAGTGATGCCAGCTCTGCTGAACACCATGAGATGTGGAACAGTTGGCTGCTGCTGTAAGGTTATTTGGACACCTTAATTGGAGCAGCACTAAAGTAAAATTATAGGTAGAGATGAATTGCAATTGGTGGTGAATAGCTTCCTAGGGCATCCACACAAAGTTGTTGACAACCATAATGGTTGTGTATTTCTGAACAGAAGATGGAACGATCATTAAAGCTCTACTAAAAATGTATCTGATGGGTCATTTGGGTCAACTCTTGACAATACACAAATTATATGCAAATAGGCAAAGTAAGCAACATTCTCTATGCATTGACTATACACTTAAAGGGATACTGTCATGGAAAAACATGTTTTTTCCAAAAAAACATTCTGCACTGAAATCCATTTCTCAAAAGAGCAAACAGATTTTTTTATATTCAATTTTGAATTCTGACATGGGGCTAGACATTTTGTCAGTTTCCCAGCTGCCCCAGTCATGTGACTTGCGCCTGCACTTTACGATGGAATTACTTTCTGGCAGGCTGTTATTTCTCCTACTTAATGTAACTGAATGTGGCTCAGTGACAGCGTTTACTAGTTAGTGTTGTTCTTAGGTCTTCCAGAGAGCTGTTATCTTGTGTTAGGGAGCTGCTATCTTTGTTACCTTCCCATTGTTCTGTTGTTAGGCTGCTGGGGGGGGGGGTGATATCACTCCAACTTGCAGTACAGCAGTAAAGAGTGATTGAAGTTTATCAGAGCACAAGTCACATGATTGGAGGCAGCTGGGAAATTGACAATATGTCTAGCCCCATGTCTGATTTCAAAATTTAATATAACAAAATCTGTTTGCTCTTTTGAAAAATGTTTTTCAGTGCAGAATTCTGCTGCAGCAGCACTTTTAACTGGTGCGTTTTGAAAAAAACATGTTTTCCCATGACAGTATCCCTTTAAGGAGAGATTGGAATATTGTTACAGTAAATTTCTGTTTTTCCAAATGACAAGTAGGGAAACAACGTATTAGCGGATATGAATCCTGTTTCTCCCAGCAGAACAATACTGCCCATCCTTGCCTTACTTTACTGTCATGTATGTGACTGATGCTGCCACAAAATATAGGATATTAGAAACTATATAAAAAGGTGAAGCTGAAATATTATTGACTGACTAGGTGTATAACAGAGTGGCATAAAATGTGCAGGGCTGCAAGCTTAATATACATAGAATGAAGATAAAGTTGTCTCAAACAGTAAAGCTCCCCATAGATGCGACGATTCTTCTTGCCGAACGACCGATTTTATCGAAGTCCGACCAATCCTTCGAAATTATTGTGTGGTTAGTTGGATTCCAACGATCGTACATCTTATAATTTTTTGGCCGACATCTATCAGGAAATTGATCGGCCAGGTTAAAAAAATCTGTCGGTCCCAGTGCAATCTATCTATGTTTGCAGGGCCCAACAGGCAGCTCCCTTTTGTTTTCCTGGAGAATTGGTCTTTTTAGTTGATGGTCAATTCGTACGATTGTTCCGAGAAAATTGTGGTCTCGCGATGAGGATCGGATCTTTTAAAAATCTCAACATCTATGGCCAGCTTAACCCCTACTAGCCAATCAGCAGCTTGCTTTTATTGATCTAATGCAGTCTGAAAGCACACTTCTGATTGGTTGCTACGGGGCTACTGAACTGTTTAAAACACATTCATATTTTTCACAAGGAAAACAGTAGAAATTAATCTATAGCCAAAAGACAGTATTAAGGGCAAAATAAACCAACACCATGCGCAAAGATAGTTTTTTTGTGAATTGCTAATACAAGTTTTGTCGTCAACAGTTCTAGTGGTCTGTGTGTATCTCCTCAAAGGCAAAGTTCTGTTCTGTGCATGAAACTGCAAAAGAAACACACACCTACATACTGGGAACACATTATACAAACTACTTTTTATATGACTCACCCACCCGTAATGCGTGGTGTCACGTGGTAGAACTGAATCAGTGAAGGCACAACACACCTAGATACACAGAACACCACTCACAAACTGATTGTTAGAAGTCCCTCCCACCATTATACTTGTACGTGTTGCTTCTGGGGCAGTGCCAGATGCAGTACAGCTATCTCAGGGTTCCCTTGGAGAAGGTATGTTTAACCTACAACCCCCCAATTGCTCTTCCAGCATCACACCCATGCTGGGAATTTGAGTTTAAAGCTGGCCATAGACGCAAAGATCCGATCGTACAAATCCTCGATTTGTACGATTTTAGGACCATGTGTGGAGAATCCCGACATTTTTCGTCCCACGGAGGGGGTTGATTGGACAGGTTAAAAGATTTCTATAATTTCCCTGCATGTATTGCCGATCGTACGATTTTCAGAGGGAGACTGTCACTAGCTTTGGTCGGACATAACTTTCGTACGATTGCTGTCAGGGGCAGAACATCGGCTGATCTGTTCTTTTGTACTTTATTTGATCTGAAAGGTTAGTGGCAGGTCGGGAGATGGGAAGTCCGATCATTCCAGGATTCGAACGATTGGATCTTTGCATCTATGGCCAGCTTAAAGCAACACTATCCTTAAATATATTTAAAAAAAAAAAAAAAAAATCTAAATGCAATGTCAACAGTTTAGTGAATTTTTTTTTTTAAAAAACATATATATTTTCATCTAGTCCTGTGATTGTACCGGTCTCATCTAACTAACTACTGAGAGTCAGTGGTCTGAAATCGCTTTATCCTCACAAGCTATTGACACACTCTGAAGTTAATTGATCGCAATTTGAGATTGTGTTTTTTTTCTGCGTTCTATTTTTCACAGTGAAAAAAAGTTGATTGCAATATTTTTTTCAAATTTGAGATCTGTCAAACGAAACAAAATCGAATGATCACATCAGCATCTAAAAGCCGATGAGCTTCAGTAGAAATCAGTGGGATGTGTTTTTTCAAAATTCAAGCTATATTAAATAAAAAGTTTGAAAATGTGAAATGTTTCATTTTTTTTTTGATTGCTAAATCATGAAAACTGGAGCGTGGAAATTAGAATTTGAAAAAATTCTAGACCGTGTTTTCTGAAAAAAACCCCCACAATCCTGAATTCTATAAAATGTCTCCTCCAGTGAAAATGCCTGTCTCTACTTGAGCTAATGGTTATCACTCACATTCCCTGGAATCCTCCTGGAACCACAGATACAGGCAGTTGCCAGTCCAGGCTGTGACAGCTAAGGAGGCAGACACTTAGGGGCAGATTTATCAAAATGTGAGTTTAGAGCTTAATAAATAAAAACTCATCCACGTTCTGTTCATTCCAATGGGATTTTTAGAACCGTATTTATCAAATGGTGAGTTCTAACTTTCACAATACAATTCTAAAAATCCCTTTAAAAAAATAGAACGTGGGGAAGTTTTTATTTATTAAGCTCTAAATTCACATTTTGATAAATCTGCCCCCTGGGTGCCATACTGTAAGAAAACAAAGAACAATTGAGGTTTTCTTCTTAATAAATACAAACTTGATTACCCACCGGGAAGCGACACAGAGCCATTTTATGGTGTATACAAAATTATATGAAATTTTTTTAAAAAAGGGCAACATGAGAGCAGAGTCGCTTTATCTCTTGGGGCTGTAGGGTTTCTACTAGTGATGTGAGGAGTCGAGAATTTCCTGACCCACACCCAACCCTAACCCGCCCCCTCCCAATCTGCACCTGGCCCGCTGCTGCCCTCTATTTATAGACCAGCGCCTGCTCTGCAGTGATGTCACAAAAGGGGCAGGTGGAAGTCTATAAATTCCGGTGCCGGAAGCCGGAACTGCTAGGTTGTGGGCGGAGAGAGCAGGAGAAGAGCTTGACCTGGACCCGCCCACGACCCGAAGATTTTGTGCAGGAGTCGGCCAGAACCCACCAGACCCGCAGGTATACCCGTGGGTTTCGGGCCTGCCCACACATAACTAGTTTCTACAGTAATAACAGCTAGTGCTAGCAATATACTCAGCAAGAGGCTGGAATGAATTAGATGGGCACACAAATAAAATTAGATATATGTGACTACAAAGTGGCTAGAACTTGACCTTCATCTAGTGACATGGTGGTTCCTCATGATTTCAGGTGTAAATAAAAAGCTTCTTAGTGATAACAGTATGACAACACTGAGTTGGGTTATCCATTCTTGATCTGGGTGGTACGAATATAGTTCTGTCTGTTTAATTCTATGCTGAATGTGTTCCTTAGGGAAAAAAAGAATAATACAGAAATACTTTCCATGATTACCATGCAAAAGCCCTTGTGACATCAGACACAGAGCTCACACTCTCTTATACCTCCTGGTGTAATATCGGTAGCACGCCAGCTCGATCAGCTCAAGACCACCATAAATCTTCTGCTGTAGGACAAAAATGACAATGACCACCAGGAAGTACCATCGCACCAGGCTGTACAGGTACAAGAGTACAATCATAGCTATGGGAAACAGCGTCCAGTACAGCAGCGACGCCAACTTTATTAGGTGCACACGGAGCTCAGACTTGCAAGGTGGTATTCTACTGCGCCTGGTGGCATCAAAGTATCGCTCTCCTTGGTAGAAGGCACGTAGGCGATCTTCCTTTTCCTTCCACCTTTGCTGGCACCAGAGCTGCAGCTCCTCTTTAGAGACAGGCAGGCTACTGACGGGGTATCGGCAGACATGGAAGTGGATTTCCTTGGGGAAGTTTCCATTTAGGATATGTTTCTCGGTCTGAGGAATGTTGTGGGGGTAGGCCACAGTGATGTCATGGATAGCATCCAGGTTGTTACCTAAAAGGGGAAATGGAAATAAAATTAAACAAATTCATAAACAAATTTGGTTTATCCATGGGCCACTTTGGGGAAAGGAGCATTGTGAAACGTAACAGATTTTGTATTGTCATTTTCACTAGAGATTAGAACAGATATGTTGAATTTTTAATTTGGGTCAGTATCTACTCTTTCTTCTATTTGATAAAGAGCTGTGTTCAAGGGTGATACCTAGGAGTGTGATCATTGAGCAGTCCTTGGTTGGCTCTAGAGTTGCTTGCTTTTATTCAGATTGGGCAGGTGTTGTGTTGTAAGGGATCAAGGATTGGAGTGGATCAGGGGCCTTATTTGGCAGGTTTATGTATAGTCTTCCTGGCTTAGGGAAAACAAACACCCTGTGGTACAAGGCAAATGTTCAAATCATAGCACCAGAAATACGCATATTTGAGATTTCAGATTCAGAGGCCAAACTTTATTTTCATACAAATAACACAGCAAACATTTCTGCCGCTGCAAAAACAACAAATTGCTTGCTTTCTGTGTGTGATAAAAGCCCCCATGTCTAAGTTGACCCCAGAAAGTAACGTGTTTTGGAACAGTTTCAAAATTATTAAATATATCTTTCTACTTGAAACAACCAAAGAAAGTTTTTGCTGACAATAAGAGTATTGTAAAAACTTCTTGAATTCACCTCAAAGCTTGAATAAGTTATCTCACTTATGTTCTTAGATACTAAGACAAAATATTATAAATATTTTGCAAACACAATAAACTGTCTGCATTTAATGCATTGTAAAAGTCCCTTAACAGTAAGTTGTCCCCAGTAAACCATATATTTTTGAAAATAACACATTCAGGTGAATTCAAAATAGTTAAAATGAGAAATTATCCTACTTCAAATGAAAAAGGCTTAGTCATTTATAAGAAACTTGTAAAAATTACCCTTAAAAAGAAAATTATATATATATATACATATATATATATATATATATATATATATATATATTGACAAATTAAAAATGTCACTATAAATGTAATGTTCAATATATCTTTAAACTCGTAGTAATTAAACAGCTAAGCTTTACTAAATTTTAAGGATCCATCAAATCCAGGATTTGGTAAAGATTCTGGGTTTTTTAGCAGGATTTGCCAGAATCCAAGTGTCTGGTTGAACCGAAGCCAAAAAATTACGTGATTTTTCATCACACAAACAAGGAATTAAAAAATGTTCTAATCATATGCGTAGCGCACGGTTCTCATGACCCTTTATTTCCCTATGCAAATTAGGATTCGGTTCGGGATTCGGCCGAATCCTAATATAATGGATTAGGTGCATCCCTACTAAATTTATTATACTGAAATGTCTATAACTTGCTTCATTGCTGGCACATTAAACCATCTTATCTAACATTCTGCTTGTATTTTAAGTGTCATTAGAGCCCTAAGAATGTGGTGTACAATGTGATGCTGGCTATTATGTGATGTGATACTGGTATATATTCTTCTGTTGAGCCAGTGAGGGGAACTCACAGAAAGGCTCAGTTAATAATCAGTCAAAATGCACCTGGAACATAGGGGCAGATTTACTAAAGGGCGAAGTGACTAATGCTGGCGACAATTCATCATTATTACCGCCCGCAGGGACTTTGCCGATTTACTAACATCACTTCACCAGCGAAAGAGATAGACGCTAGTGGTCATTCGCACACTATCGCTTGGCGACTTTTCACTCTGACAAATGGACGTTACTCCGCAAATTCACTAAAATTAAGATTTTACTGAACGTTACCCTCTTTCGCCTGACTTGCCTTCGCCAGCTCAGACCAGGCGAAGTGCAATGGAGTGCATAGAACTTCCTCAACCTTCAGTTACTTACAACATATTTTCTGGTGGAGTGGAGTGGAAAAACTTCGAAGTTAAAAAAAAAACGCTAGTGTCTTTTCCTTTTTTCAGGGTGATAGGCCGCAAAAGTTTTAAAATTTTTTTTTGTGTACCCGGTTTCCCCCATATATTTTCTAACATATGGAACACTATTTTACAGTGGGCTCATGTGTAGGGCATTAAAACAACTCTATTGACTTTATTAAGGTTCCCTGTACATGTCTAGTTATCAAAGTCAATGTAATGTATTAAATGCAACATGTAACATAAAGACTTTCCAGCCGAATGCAAATTAGCCTGAGTGCAAGACCTCTAACGAATTTGCGTTGGGCAGAATTGAACGCTAGCGCATCTTCGCTTTGATTTGCTCGCATTGCCGAAGTAACGTTAGCGAAAATTTGCCAGCGTTCGGCGCCCAGGACGAAACTCTGCATGTTCGTGAATAAAAAGCGAATTTTCGCCTGGCGATGGGTGTGAAGCGGACGATGGCGAATTAGTAAATCTGGTTAGTAAGTCTGCACCACAAGCTTATAGGCAGCAGGTAACTGAAGGCACACTAAGTATATTGAAGCCAATACATACTGAAAATGGTGCTCCAAAAATGTAATTGCCAAACGCTCAATTATTACTCCGTGTACCGTAGCGTAGTGCAGAAAGTGCATGGGTTCAAAGGCATTCTAGGTGTATTCTAGGCATGGCACTTTTGCCATGCCATGCCTATCTCCCTTAAATGGGGGTCATCGGCCTTCCCAAATTACCACAGCCCTACTTTTCAGGATCTCCAGCCCTGATTACAAATCCTAGCATCCTCCTTATATCCTTTTGTTTTGCCTGAATCGTGCAAAGTGTCACACAAAAAATATTATGGAAATCAGCCCCAAAAGGAAAGAAACGAAACGAACAGTGATTCCCTCCTCCTTTCCTCAGTTCTTCTGGTTCTATAATCCAACAAACATCTTTACTAGGACTAACGCTGTGCAAAACTGGCTCAGTGCAGTATCCCAGAGCAACCAGTTATAGTTTGAAGTTTAAGTGCAGTCAGCGGATCAGAGGTCACGGTTGCCCCAGTAACTACCCTAATGTATCTAGTTCTGTATTTGAGTTCCTACAAATCCCTTTAATGCTTTTAGACACAAAAAAGGAATGCTGTGAAGTTTCATAAAGGGGTGGTTGCTATATTAATACCTCTTCAACGCTAAAGAAAAAAAGAAGTGTTTGGCCATAGCTGAGGATGTTACTTCCGGTGGCAACCTTAGTCAAGCTTTTTTGATTTTTCTAATCTGTAAGAAAAATATTCAATCAAGTACAAGTGCGCTTCTCATGTCCCTAATGAAGTAAAATTTTATACGAAACACGTTGGGCTGTTTTGGTACTAATAAATACTATATACTATTGTAAATTAAGGAAAGTCGCCCTTCTTAATTTTGCGTAACAAGCCTACACCACTTGCACAAATTGATTTCCAAAGTTTTGCAGGGTTCAGAGAACACTCATGTCCACCACAGAGAGACTCTAAACCAGTGATCCCCAACCAGTAGCTCGCGAGCAACATGTTGCTCTCCAACCCCTTGGATGTTGCTCCCAGTGGCCTCAAAGCAGGTGCTTATTTTTGAATTCCAGGTTTGGAGACAAGTTTTGGTTGTATAAAAACCAGTTGTACTGCCAAACAGAGTCTCCTGCAGGCTGCCAGTCCACATAGGGGCCACCAAATAGCCATTGACAGCCCTTATTTGGCACCCCATGAAGTTTTTCCATGCCTGTGTTGCTCCCCTCTCTTTATTTTTTAATGTGGCTCACTGGTAAAAAAAGGTTGGGGACCCCTGCTCTAAACCACCAAAGAGAAAGAAAAGAGACAGAATCAAGCAGAAAAACCCGGCAATTTCGGAATCAGCACTGGAAACGCTGCTTCTTGGAGAACAGCCGGATCGCTTGACGCATTTAAAGATACGCTTCAAACCATCTGTGCCCTGTGCATATAACCAGTATCTGGGCCATTGGAGGGAGGTCCTCGTAGTATTTCGCCATTGTGGCTTCTTTAACTAAGAGGTAGTAACATCATTCCGACACCCAATACGAGTGACATATATACATGCTGACCACTGCTCCTACCAAATGCAAGTAGGTCTATTATAATTAAGACCATTCTTATTAAGGGGTAATACACCATCTGCTTTTTCTTTATTATTTTAGGAATCTCGACGTCTTAGAAGCGCACTTGTACTTGATTGAAATCTTTCTTTTAGCGTCACCTAAACAAGCCTCTATGAGCTATTCCCTTCCTTCAGAACTGAATACACTCATTTCCAATTTGAGTAATTTTCATTCTTAGTACGTGTTGACTTGAGTGACATCTGAATGATGCATTGCTCTAGGGACTATTGAATTGACCATTAGAACACAATCTCAATACAGACTTCCATTTCACTCTGCCAAATCCAAGTCAGTCTGACAGCATGAAAGCATTTCAGTCAAAAGGGCTCTTTGATTTGATAGCAAAGAACTAAAAAAAAAAAAAAAAAAAGAGTACACAGCAACCCTGGTTTGATGAAAACCTGGTCTCATCTTCAGTCTCTATGAGTTTAATGGTCCCCATAGACGCAAAGACCGATTTTAGCTAAGTCCAACCAATCCGTCAAATTATTGTGAAGGTAGTGGGGTTCGAACAATCGTACCCCGTACAATTTTTCGTCCGACATCTGCCAGAAAATTGATAGGCCAGGTAAAAAAATCTTTATCGGTCCCAATGCAATCTATCTATGTTTGCAGGGCCAAGCAGACAGCTACCCTTCAGTTTTGCTGGCAATGTAGCCTGAAATGGTCTTTTTAGTTGATGGACACATCGTACATTTAAACGATCGTTTCGAGATCATCGTGGTCTCACGATACCGATTGGATCTTTTAAAAATCTTTACATCTATGGCCATCTTAAGTCCCCCTAGCAGGACATCAATTGTTGGCCATTTACGGTAACTCATAACAACACGCAGTAGGACACTGTCATCCTACTACTTGTTGCAATGTATCCTACATCATATAATGAACCACTCAACTCAACTGTCTTCCATATTGATCAGCCTGGGTCAAACTCCACAATGACTATCATTAAATGATTTTATTTTGGATTTTGTCAGTGAAAGATATCTTAAGGGATGGGTGCAGTTTTTGGTAGAATTTGGTTTGTCCAATAGATGTGATGGTGTAGAGGCCATATTCATACTTAGGAGATCTCAGCTGTGTGTATCCATGAACATGGACAATCATGAATGTAAATAGTATTTTGTGCACTTTCTAAAGCAGCCCAGGCCTGCAGCCTACATGTATTTGGATGCCATTGCAAGGTCAAGGACTTTACTGGCCAGTAATATTTTGCTTACTTAAAACAGATGCTGATTTGGATGAAGATCCAATGCCTTTACTTTTTCCTCCAATAAAAAGTATTTTATATTGAGCAATAAATAGTTTTCACTTCATAAAAAGTTCAGCAGTTTAGTAGAGCAGCAGAATTACTGTTCCATTCTCAGGAAAATTACTTTCTTCTATATACATTGAATCCATTTAATGACGCAGTGTTGCGGTGTTTGCTTCCACCTCGAGGCAATCATGTACTAAGTCAAAAATAAATTCCCATGGGTTATAATTTGGGCATGGACCATGCAATTATTACCGTATATGTGTTCTGTGTAAGGGCTCAGATAAAATTGTTCTTGCCTTCTGGGGGCATATTTTACTATTTTATCTAGTCAAACACAGTTTTAGGAAATTCATTGACCACCATTAGCACTCGGCAGAGTTGGTGATACAAACATTAAGCATACCATCTGTGCCCACCAAGCACACATGAGATGCTAAAAGTCAAAGAAATCTATCGTAAGCAGCAGTCATGCCCTGCTTTATGGCTGAGATTCTAGCTATCTGTATAACAGAGCATTCTGTCCCAGTGGCTGCACAGATCCTATCCGATCCCCCATTGTAAGCAGCAGTCCTACCCCGCTTTATGGCTGAGATTCTAGCTATCTGTATAACAGAACATTCTGTCCCAGTGGCTGCACAGATCCTATCCGATCCCCATTGTAAGCAGCAGTCCTACCCTGCTTTATGGCTGAGATTCTAGTTATCTGTATAACAGAACATTCTATCCCAGTGGCTGCACAGATCCTATCTGATCCCCATTGTAAGCAGCAGTCCTGCCCTGCTTTATGGCTGAGATTCTAGCTATCTGTATAACAGAGCATTCTGTCCCAGTGGCTGCACAGATCCTATCTGATCCCTATTGTAAGCAGCGGTCCTGTCCTGCTTTATGGCTGAGATTCTAGCTATCTGTATAACTGAGCATTCTGTCCCAGTGGCTGCACAGATCCTATCTGATCCCCATTGTAAGCAGCAGTCCTGTCCTGCTTTATGGCTGAGATTCTAGTTGTCTGTATAACAGAGCATTCTGTCCCAGTGACACAGTTCTAGCAAACAATCAGTGCATTTGTCTATTATAATGACAAACCATTTTATGTAGTCTGTTATAAAATACACAGCAGTTGTGCATTAGAAATATCAGATTATATTCACATCAAACAAATACAATGTCGCCAGGGAGGCAGTAACGTAACTAAAGGAACAATGAGAATGATTTGCACAGAGAGTACATGACTTTGGGGCATTTCTTAGTAAATCCCAGTAATACTCCGCATGAGACCCCTATGCGAATATTCTATGAAGGCTATTTCATCTCTCTCAGTAAAAATTATCAAAGTGGCCCATCTCTGGCAAGCCGTGCGCCGGCTGCTGAAAGGCTAAATTTATCTCTTTTTTTTATGATTATTTACAGCACTACAATGCGCTGGATCCAATCTCTGCAGTCGCACTAATAGGTTTAAAATGTTCTGCAAACCGTTTTCGATGCAGCCCATTAATTTAAACAGATTACAATGGCGGCTGTCAAACAGAGACTGAGCGGAGGCAATCTCTGCATTGTTATGTGCCTGATTTGTGCTAAAAGCATCAACAGCCAATCAATTATCAAGCCCAAACGTTAATGCCCAGAGTTGATATTTTGCGGGTAGTGGAATGAAAGAATTGATAATTCATGATTAATGGGCGTAATATGGCAAGGTTCAATCCGAGTGGCACATAACAAGAGACCTATGGATTACCAGTCTGGACTGGAACTGACAAAGGTTCTGCTGTGTCAAAGCTTTTGTATTTATTTCCTTAGTGACATCTTCTATTCTTAGGTTTAAAGGGACACTGTCAAAGTAATAGGTCCTCATTAATACAAGAACAATGTCTTATGTTATATATTCTATATATATTCCAAACCAAAGAAAGCCACTGCTATAGTTCTAGGGGTACCCAGGGCACAAATAAACCCCAAATCTCACCCTAAATGGCCTTCAGGCTGGGTCCCCTTAGCTCATAACAAGGTTACAGCTATACAGTATAGAAACATTGGGGTAACAGTCACCCTGCTATAGTTCCAGGGGTACCCAGGGCACAAATAAGCACTCACCCCAAATCTCCCCCTAACTGGCCTTTAGGCTGGGCCCCCTTAGCTCATAACAAGGTTACAGATATATAGAAACACTGGAGTAATAGTCACCCTGCTATAGTTCCAGAGGTACCCAGGGCACAAATAAACACTCACGGCAGGCCCGCATATCACTAGAGGATTTTTAAAGGAGAATAAATCTTGTTTCTACCACTTCAGTCCACTGCAGAGCCCCCCCCCCAAACTTCCTGAACTGCATCACCTATGCTCCCTAATAGGGTCCTCTCTCTGTAAATCATGATAAAAAGCAGAATAGTGCAGTGGGGTTGGCAAACACCATCTTTAGCCACTTGACTTTCTCTCCCTGGCTCTCTAGTGGGGATCACATGCCAATCAGGTCCTGACTTTCACGTGTTCCAGGCCATGAAAGAACCAGGAATAGGAAGTCAAGTGGCCAAAGATGGCGTTTGCCAACCCCATTCTATAGCCAGCTCTTTGATCTGTGGTACTCTGTTTATACAGTAGTGTGTGGTACACCAGATCAAGTAGCTCAAAAGGTTAATGGGGCTTCATTATTGTAGTCGAGATATTTGCAATGACACAATGATATCATGTCCTTTAAAGGTTAAAGTTAACATGATCTCCGGACTACATACATTCTCGGAAGATGTATTGTGTTGCTGCTCGGTACAGACCTTGTATATCAGTCAGATGGTGCAGTAATTGCACGTACCCTGTGGCTTTAAACTATAAAAAAAAAACTGAGATTTTTGATGTTATTGAGGTATGAAATTTGGGGACAACAAATCTTGACACCCAACAATGCGCTGCATGTGCATTTGCTCTTTAGCATCAGCGGGGCCCCAGCACAATTCAGAGTTCATCTTCAGCCTGCCACCCGGCAGCCATTAATCAAGGTGTTCATCTCTGGATGACGTAAAAGTGGCCCGACGTGACTTAATTCTCAATCCTCTCTCCCCTCTCTAGAGGGATTCATCGGGGAGGAGGAGGAGTGGGCAATGGAATTTCTGTTAAACAGCTAAAAAAGAAAAGAGAAGAATCTGCTCCTCTACCTGGAACGACTGACGCTGGGGACCTGGTGGCCTCCCCGTGCTCAACCAGATTGCAGGCAAATCTTCAAAGCAGCCACTCGGCATAAGTGCAAAGACAGAAAATTGCCTTTGTTAAGTGGCTAGACCCAGGGATGTAAATGGAATCAAGACAGCGAGCGGCCAGCTATGAATAGCCCTGGGAAATGGCTGCAGAGCTGTTTGTCTTGGTGAAAGATGGGCACTATTATAAATTGTGTCCTGTGCCAACGAGCTGTTATGGTCGCTCCTCTAGCTCAACGCCTCACTAATAATCAGCTTAAAGGGATACTGTCATGGGAAAATTTTTTTTTTTAAAATGAATCAGTTAATAGTGCTGCTCCAGCAGAATTCTGCACTGAAATCCATTTCTCAAAAGACATATTGTCAATTTCCCAGCTGCCCCAAGTCATGTGACTTGTGCTCTGATAAACTTCAATCACTCTTTACTGCTGTACTGCAAATTGGAGTGATACCACCCCCCTCCCTTTTCCCCCCCAGCAGCCAAATAAAAGAACAATGGGAAGGTAACAAGATAACAGCTTCCTAACACAAGATAACAGCTGCCTGGTAGATCTAAGAACAACACTCAATAGTAAAAACCCATGTCTCACTGAGACACATTCAGTTACATTGAGAAGGAAAAACAGCAGCCTGCAAGAAAGCATTTCTCTCCTAAAGTGCAGGCACAAAGTCACATGACTGGGGGCAGCTGGGAAATTGACAAAATGTCTATCCCCATGTCAGATTTCAAAATTGAATATAAAAAAATCTGTTTGCTCTTTTGAGAAATGGATTTCAGTGAAGAATTCTGCTGGAGTAGCACTATTAACTGATGCGTTTTGAAAAAAACATGTTTCTCGATGACAGGATCCCTTTAAAGAAGCAGTGCCTTTCCTGCTTAACACTGCTGTGGTGCAATTGTGGTTCTGGGGGGTCATGGGATTAATCCCAACAAGAACTCTTCTCTGGTATTGATGTTCATCAGAGATAAAAGGGGGTAATTTACGCACCAACAAACGCAGGTGCTCTTTTATAGACACAACTGAGAGCACATGTTGATACAATTCATTAAGGTATTTGCGTCCAAACATGTTTCTGCACTTCCATATAATGCCAATCCTTCCATTCTGCTATTTTTCTGATGCTTACTGACACTGGGGAAGCTACCACCATCCTGGATCTGTCAGTAGATTCATGGTTCTCACAGTTGGATGCATCAGTAGGTGCACCAGACTTGCATCTAGCAACCCACACTCTGAAAATGACGTGACTTGCTCCTAATTTGTCTCAAAATGCCAAAAAAGAAAATTATTTTAGACCAATTTGGTACTTGATCCCAACTTAGATATAATTAATCCTTATTGGAAGCAACACCAGACTATTGGGTTTATTTAATGTTTACATGTTTTGCTAGTAGATTTAAGGTATGAAGATCCAAATTATGGAAAGATCTGTTATCCAGAAAACTCCAGGTCCCGAGCATTCTGGATATAACAGGTCATAACTGTAATTACATTTATATATTGAACAGTGTCCGTCAGGTCCGGACTGGGATTCACAATAGGCCCTGGCATTCCAAGTACACAGAGGCCCAAGCAGCCCCCGGTAGCCCAATAAATAGTGACTGTCTATGGCAACTTATAGCAGCCCCTCTGGAAATTGCCAGAACCCACAGATTGCCAGTCCGGGCCTGGTGTCCGTAAGGTACATGCAGTGCCAAGGATAACATTGCCAAGTCTCCTACGTCATTTTAGGGTGTAAGACAAGAGCCCCCCAAGCAAAACCAGCCTATTGTGTTTATTTAATATTTACATTAATTTCTAGTACATCTTCAAATGGGTCACTGGACCTCTGCCATTGACTTCTACATGAACTTGGCAGGTTTAAGGTGGTGAATAGTTGAATGCTTATTGTTTCCAGGGTCCAAGTATGGTAAATCTTGAATTCTAATTTGATTTTTAATTATTCCCAGCTTAAATGTGAGTTTCGACCAAAAATCCAACTCGAAAATTCAAATTTCCAATTCGAACCTTAATGTATCTACCCCATAATGTTCCAGGCTTTATACAGCCTAGAACAACAGGCATTTAGTTTGCCCCCATGCAGGGCAGTAAGGAGAAAAGCTTGATGGTATCACTATCACCTTGCACAGGCATGCATGAGAAAATCCCAAAGGCTAATCATTTTATGTAATGGAATTGTTTATGAGGCCCTACCCACCTCTGTGGGACTTCTAGAAGGTTTTAATGGTAATTTAAGCCCCAGATATCAGAGGTCTATAATACAGAAGGGCCTGAAGCTAAGAGCAAAACTTCCCACTATATAATTATTTGCTTAATCTTGGCCCAACTGTGGGCAAAACGGGACACAAGGTATCCAGTGAGTCCTCCAGACAGAGCCAATCTCAATGAAACATTCATGACTGAAGCTATTTGTACTTCCATGAGTGATCAATTTTAATTTCAGACCCATGGTTCCTTTTAAATTGCAGAACTTATTTTCATTTTGCTTTTGCTGTCAGCAAGTGGTGTTAATGTTTGTTACCAGGAACAATTCCACTCCAGGTTGGTTGTGTAGGCGATTATCTGCTAGAAACACATTTATTCCCTTAGGCTTCGTCATCTGCCCTTCTCTACATATTCTGAGGCCACCAAAGGGCTTCCACGTCACACGGTCAGACCAGAACATATCAAAGCCATTAATTGGTCTGATGGAACATTCTCCTCCGCGGGGCACTGAAATGTGTGTGCCAATCTGTAGGATAACATTCTCTTCATGGCGCATTAGGCAACGTGTAATGGGCTTAGGATTTCAAGCCAGTCTCTTCTCAGTCAGTCAAGGAGACGGTGTGGCAGTGACTCCTTAGAGTCTAAAGATACATGAAGTATTTAGGGCCACAGAGCAACCATAAGCACCAAGAATAGCTACAATGATTATTGGAGAATTGCTGATCCAACAGGTCCATCAAAATCTGTGAAACCTAGGCTACCTGCTCCACTAAAATCTTGCATAAAGTTCTCTGATATCCACTCAAAGAAGGCAGTAGGTGATAGGTGCGGGGCAGGAATGAAGCCAATGCGTCTCTGATGCACCCAGATGTGGGTTGGCACCCCATGCATTAGGCTCTTCTTTGGCCTCCAAAGGTCATGTTTGAAATTCCTGTTGGACAATGAAACGAACATGCATGTTCACATGGCCCCTTCTGATGGGCCTGTTATTATCTGATCCAAACCCAAACAGCTGTATTTGGACAAGGATGTGAATGGCCAAATCAGGCAAAGATCTGCTCATTTGCTAACCTCACCAAACAAATGGATCTTCCTGTATATACCCAACTTATAGAGTGCCACCTCACCCTTTCCAAAATTCTGATGCCTAAAAGTTCACATTTACTAAATACATTTCCATTCCTACATTACTACATTCTCGCTCTCTCTCTACAGGTATGGGACCGGTTATCCAGAATGCTTGGGACCCAGGGTTTCCCCGGATACGAGGTCTTTCCATAATCTGGATCTCTAAACCTCAAGTCTACTAAAAAAAACAAAACATTAAATAAACCCAATAGAATTGTTTTGCCTCAAATACAAATTAATTATAGCTTAGCTGGGGTCACGTACAAGGTACTGTTTTATTATTACAAACAAAATGGAAAGAAAAAATAATTTTTTTTAAATTATTTCTGTAATTTTCCCATCTACCAAACAAATTTCCCGTATACACTTATATGCAGTGAATATGTCAACAGCAGGTAGATAAAAATAGCTTTATTTGATGGGGTGAGGCTATTGCAGACAGGGGAAAGTATTCGCAGGTTTGCAGGAGAACACATTAATTCCCATTTTGGCAGAGAAGACAGATGTGCATTGGTTCTTGTCCGTGCATCACATCCACCATGCACTGTGTCTTCATTTGCACGCTGCAGCACCGACTTCAGACACGCTTGCACACTGCTCTCTCTGCTCATTAACATTCAATCACAGGCAGAAAACAAGACTGCCTTTATTTTCATTAGGCCACCTGGAAACCACAATCAATGAGTGGGCTTGACGTCAGTTATCTACTTCATTAAAATGTTCATTTAATGGCTTCTATTCCTTCTTAGAGCATGCGCTACAGGAGAAAAGGCATGGAGATTTATGCTGGGGCAGTTACATTCTCCTACTCACCCAGAGTGGGCTTCATCCGATCCCTTTGTGTCTGTATGTATGGACTTATTTACTACTGTATTGATACACTGTTTTCTTGGAATCAACAGCACACACAACATGTTTATCTTTCTACTGGAGTCATAGAAATGTGAAAGTAATTAATGATACATTTCTGTCAGCACTGAAACTAAAATAATGGGCATCAGTGAATACAATGCAGAATTAATGGGGGAAACACAGGTCTCTGTGCTACTAACCAACGAAGTGCTGGTTAGGAGCATAAGTGTGTCTGCACTTTTTACATGAGCCCTATCCAGTCCAGATTTACTGCACACCCTAAAACAAAATATTGGGAGGTAATGCACCAGCACCTCTAGAGGAGAATGTCTGCCAGGGACTATTTGAGCATGCTCCCCAAGGTCTAAGAAACCATAAGGTCACTAAAGCGGAATTGTCTTATAGATAAGGCAGGGGAACAATGATGTGGAGCAGGGCCTTAATTGCCATAATTTTATATACCGTGAATCTACTATAATATAATGGAGGAGTATAACCAAAATGTTTAATAGCCCATAACACACGGCAGGATAAATACAACACCAATTCCATTTCCCCAGAAAACATGGCAACATTGCTGCCCAGTTTCCCAACTTAGACAAATCACTCTGTGTGGTTTCACACAAGTAAATCACATCCACTGCCATCCCAGAATAATATCCCAGAACACATGGCAGGATAAATACTGTGCCCCATTCCATGTATAATAACCCACGGCGGGAAAAATTCAGCGCCAATTCCATGTATAATAACCAAGAACACATGGCAGGATGAATACAGTGGAAATTCCATGTATAATAAAACTGCAAAATAAATTTAGAGCCAATTCCATTTTCCCAGAAAACATGGCAGGATAAATACAGTGCCAGTTCTATGTTAAATACTCTAGAACAGTGTTAATTCCATGTACAGGTATGGGACCTATTATCCAGAATGCTTGGGACCTGAGTTTTCCGGATAACGGATCTTTCCGTCATTTGGAACTTCATACCTTAAGTCTACTAGAAAATCATTTAAACGTTAAATAAACCCAATAGGCTGTTTTTGCTTCCATTAAGGGGTAATTATATCTAGAAGTACAAAGTACTGTTTGCTCATTACAGAGAAAAAGGAAATAATTTTTAAAAATTTGGATTATTTGGATAAAATGGAGCCTATGGGAGACGGCCTTTCCGTATTCTGGAGCTTTCTGGATAACAGATTTCTGGATAACAGATCTTATACCTGTATAATACCCTCAGAACACATGGTGGGATAAATACAATGCCAATTCAATTTCTAATATCAACTGATTTTAGAACTCATATAAAGGAGATGTGGCTTGGGATCTCATAGACGTAGAGATCCACTCGTTTGGCGATGTCGCCAAACGAGAGGATCTCTCCCCGATATGCAATATCGGGCTGATCCGATCGTGGGCTCTAGGGCCCAACGATCGGATTAGAATGGATCTGATATAGGCGGTCGGATTGTGGGACTGCATATGCGCATAGATATTGTCCAGATATCGATCAGGGAAGCCTGTCAGGTGGCCCCACACAGGGGCCAATAAACAGTTGACTCAGCTCAGCTTTTCTCGGCCAGTGTATGAGGCCTTTAGACTATAAAGATCTACTAATGCAACTTACAATATCCGCAGCAAGATCTGCTAAACGCTCAACACCATCAAATCAGAAGTAAAAGCATCATAAAGTCAGCAGTGATAATATGAAGGCAAGAGAAGGGGTAAGAGAGAGAAGAATGCTACAGGCAAATAATTATACATTCAAATTATTTTAAATGAATACAATGCTACGATAAAGCATGTGGTTACAGTGACCCTTTAAGGCAGAGGTGGATAAGTGGAAGAAGATGTCAGAAAAAGTTGGAGTGACTTTGTTTTTCTGCAAAACAATTTTAAATGGTAGTTAAATGGTAGGCTGCCTCAAATAAAAGCCAAAAACCACGCTATGTAATTTCACAGACGCATCCCTAAAATAAAATACCAGCGCAGGCCAGATTCAGTGGTCAGAGCCGATATTTAAAGAAGATCCATTCAGTGCCCGCCAGCTGCCCGACTCCTGAAAGCTTGACCCGAGAGAACGTCATGTAGGAGAATGTGGTGACAAAATAATGGTCTTTTGATGGGATATGAAAGAAATAAATAAATAAAAGAGCGCCGATGTTGATTTTCCATTCGCGGGTACCATTATCTTGTCAAAGCTTTTCTTCTGCTGCACTGACTTCACATCTCTTATGAGAAAGGCAAGGGAACAGCAGGAAATGCTACAACAGTTCACCTTAATGCATAAGGCTACTATTCATCTGAGCAGAACAACAGACACAAGATGGCTGGATCACCTTTGTATTTTAACCTTTATCTTCATAACGTTATATGCACGTTGACAGCCACAGCGCAGGGATATCTACAATTTATGTAATAAAAAAACTCTCTCCTTATACACCCTACCCCTACTTACTGCCACACTTGGGTGCTGCTAAGCAGGGCTGGTCCTATCAAATGTGGGGCCCAATTGGGACCATGTTGGCGGGGCCCCTAGACAAAGTGTTGCTGGCTACTGACACACCAAGTATTTAGGAAAATAAGGGCATACAGGCACAAAATAGAAAGGAAAGCGGCAGACAAGGTAACATAATAGGGGCACACAGGGTAAGAGAGAGAGGGAGGAAATAGGAGAGTGGACTGGGCCAATTAGTTTGGGGCTGGGCCGATTCAGCTTGGGAGCAGGCTTGGTTGGATTGGTGGCAGGCAGGGCCTATCAAGGTTGGAGGAAAGCTGGGCCTATGAGAGTTGGGGGCAGGCTAGACCTATGGATTTGGGGATGGGCTGGACTCTCAAAGTTGGGGGCAGGCCAGGCAGCATCATGTGCTGAGGGAAATATTATCTGTGCTGCCCTGTGGTGCGGGGCCCCCCAGAGGTGCGGGGCCCAATTGGGCCCAATTGGCCTAAGGCCGGCCCTGCTGCTAAGTAAATGTCTGCATTAAAGGAGAACTAAAGCCTAACTAAAGAAGAAGCTTTATGTTTTGTCCTTCTGTACCAGCCCAAGGCAACCACAGCCCTTTAGCAGTAAAGATCTGTGTCTCCAAAGATGCCCCAGTAGCTCCCCATCTTCTTTTCTGCTGATTCACTGCACATGCTCTGTGCTGCTGTCACTTACTGAGCTTAGGGACCCACTCAGGGCCGCCAATAGAAATCACGGGGCCCCGTACAACAAAATTTTTGGGGCCCCCGGGCCCCGCCCACACTGACGACCAAGCTCCACCCCATATCCCGCCCACTCCACATCGCAGTTAAAAGACCACACAGACAACAGCGCTAAAAAAGTAACCCCCCCCACACAAGTTATAAAAAGCTATTGATGGTCAAGGCCCCCTTAAAAAAAATTGGGGCCCCAAAAAAAAAAGTGAAATTTTTTTTTGAAAAAAAAAAAAAAAAAAAAAAACTGGTGGCAGGGGCCCCTTACAAGTTAAAAAAAAAAATTGGGGCCCCAAAAAAAATGTTTTAAAAAAAGATTGGTGGCAGGGGCCTATATAATATTAAAATATAATACATTGGTGGCCAGGGGATTAAAAAAAACACACAAACTGAAGTTCAGTAGAATTGAACTCATGGCTTCAGTACTTCAACTTCACCTCCTTTTGTGACTTCGGGTCTTTTCACCGCTTCAGGACTTCAATTTCGGCTGTTTTCGTGACTTTGGGTCATGGCAGCACAGAAACCAGTGCAATTAGCATCAGAATTAAATAATCAGCCCTGTAGCATCAGCTTATATTACAGGGGAAGCTCATTTTCTGCTGGATAATTAGTGACGAGCCCTAAGCTTAGCTTCTCAACAGCTGCTCAGAGCCCACTGAGCATGTGAGTGTCACAGACACTTTCCAAGATGGTGACCCCCTGTGACAAGTTTGAAGTCCTGGATCATTGCTGCTATTGACAAGCTGAAACTTTAGGCTGATGCAATAAGATCATTATATAAAATATGGCATTTTAGCCATATTCATGTTTAGGCTTTAGATCTCCTTTACATCCTATACATTCAGCTAAATGTCACCCTCTTTTTAATGCCAGTTTTTTTTTTTTTAGATGCGGTCAGTGACCTCCATTTGAGGAAGGGGCACGCCCCCGAAACGTTACCGTAATCTTAATGACTGAATAAACGTGCAGGGGTTCTCCCCGCTACACTGCCTTTTGTTGTTTGGTATCATTTAATTTTTACACAGCAGCTTCAACTACACTCAACTGTAACTCTTGGCTAAACTATGGCAAATGTGTTCCAGGGATGCAAGTGCAATGTGTAAGGAGGCAGGAACCCAAGGGAGTTGTAGCTGTTTATTGGACTCTGACACCAAACCTCAGCATTTTTCTTTTTTTTGCAGAGTAAGCGGGAAAGGGAAAGTTTGCGAGACAACATTGCCATCACGTGCATCGTGGCACCAGCAGAAAAGCAATTCCAGGCGACTGCCGAGCGAGTGCGTATTTAATGAGTGGTTACTAAGCCGCTTACAGATTTAGAGAGTTTTGTGCTGAGCTATTATTAAATGTTACTTAGAAGAAACATCATCAAATGTTCTTTCCCCAGTTAAAGACAGGCACGGGTCTTATGGGGGAATTTGAAGGAAATGCAGATATGTAGAATAAAAAAAAACAATAACCATTTGGTCTCCATCCAGCATTTTTACATTATATATTAGGTGACCCAGGTCCGCCATCAGGCGGGCACAGGGGGTAGGATCGTACCGGGCCTAAAGGGTGCGCTGCTGTGCTGAACTTTTCAAAATAGCCGGCCGTCCTTCACATCGCAGAAGCCGTGCCTAAGCTGCCGAAGTCATGAACCGCCAAAGAGCTGAACCACTGAAGCCGCAAAAAGACCCGAAGCCACAAAAGGAACCGAAGTCCCAAAGCCGCGAAAAGACCCGAAGTCTTGAAGTCGCCAAAAGATCCAAAGCCACGAAAGGAGACGAAGTTGAAGTCCTAAAGCCGCAAAAAGACTCGAAGTCACGAAAGGAGGCGAAGTTGAAGTCGCGAAGATGTGAAAAGACCTAAAGCCACAAAAGGAGCTGTCCATTCAACTTTAACTTCCCACCGTATGCAAATTAGCCAATGCTAGAGCAACTTCGTTATGCTTGCCGAATTAACGCTAGCGCAACTTCGCCAGCATTCGGCACACTGGACACAACTTCGGATGTTAGTGAATTAGGAGTAAGTGTTGCGCTGCCTGTGAAGCCATCGCAGGCGAATTTCAGCTGCTTAGTAAATTTTTGCCCCATAGTGTTAATAAATACTGGGGAATGTTACTCCAGGACCCCGTTCTGGCTATCTAGAAGCCTATATAATTCCTAGAGATCTGGGGCTTCCAGCTCATGGCTCAGGTATAAAGGCAATTATAGAAGTCTTGCCAATACTTGAAAGTATCTAAAAAATTTACTGCTACTAGTACGGGCAAGACATTAGAATTACTAAAACTGTGTATCGAAGGGGGTTGTATATCTGGCAACATGTTTTTGTGGCTCACAATATGTGGGAAAAACAGTTAGAAATGTGGGCACACATATTCTGGAACATGTATCAGCTGTTAGGAGGAATGATTATAAATCTGCATTAACTAAATATGTACAATAGAAACATGAGGGCGTTATGAAAATTCAGTTCCAAGCTATAGATGAACCAAGATAAAGCATAAGGGGAGGAGATCAGGAAAGAAAACTTTTAATGAGAGAAGCATTTTGGATTCACCAACTGAGGTATGAATAGAGTGGGAAATATCATGCTTCTACTGAATTTCATATCTGATGGATTAGATGTAATCAAGATGGCTTTTCCCGATAATTCCCATTCATAAGGTATGAGAGGCTAAGATGTTTGTCATTACCCAGGAAGAAGTAGATAAGATAGTTTTGTATAGTTAATATTGTTGCAAAATAAATTTAGATATCTATTGTAAAGTAAATCCTTACCTCTGGGAAGTGAAATTTAGATACTGTATCAAATGGAATTGCTTAGTACATTATTGTAATAGAGTTAGCAGTGACATCTAATGATGGGATTACACATGCAAAATAATTTATAATGGTTTTTATGGGATGCGTTTATACTCTTTTTAAGGAAGGGGGGGTCTAGCTGTCGACAGCTTTTGAGGAAGTGGCGGGAAGCCACTAATCGTGTTAAGCGGACAACGCAAAATTATGTTTAAACTAGGGATGCACTGAATCCACTATTTTCGAATCCTTTGTGAAAGATTTGGCCGAATACCAAACCCTAATTTGCATATGCAAATAAGGGGAAAACATTTTTTACTTCCTTGTTTTCTGACAAAAAGTCACGTGATTTCCCTCCCCGCCCCTAATTTGCATATGCAAATTAGGGTTCGGATTCCGTTCGGCTGGGCAGAAGGATTCGGCCTAATCCGAATCCTGCTGAAAAAGGCCGAATCCTGGCCGAATCCCGAACCGAATCCTGGATTCGGTGCATCCCTAGTTTAAACATGATTTTAATATTGATAACCAGTGATGTGTTATGGACTACAGTTTCCTCGGTGCTCCGTTCTTTGAACTATAAACCCTCTAGCAGTTTACCATGAAGTAGACACCAAATTCGTGGACAGCGCACTCTTCGGATCACATCAAGGAATCGCTTGCTCATTAATTCATTGGTAAAAAAAACTTCCTTTTATTTAATTATTAAACATATTAACAATCTGTTAAACCCTGCGCCATGAGGTCTACCATGAAGTAGATCCTAACATTTTCATAGAACATATTTATCCACATGATGCCAGTGACCTAATCCGGCCTCTTGGCACATTGTGCTATAATGAGTATTTTTAATCCATTCTTAATTATTATGTTGGCTTTTGGTTAATTGATATTGTGATCTGCTGCCAAATCAGTTAAAAATGGATTTCACGGAAAGTTCATTAAGAAACTAAATCAGCTTGTTGAGTCTTGCTCAAAACATTTTATGCATCTTGTAGCGTCTCATGTTGTTGTTATTTCTGTTACTTGTGCCACACTCTGGGACCCAGCAAGCTAGCTCTCCTGCAGAAAGAAATAGCCCATGTATAGAGCAACCACTGAACAGGGGACCTTAATCATGTAATCATAAAATAAACCTTTAGCATTGTGTCACAATGATATTGCAAGATTGGTTATAAATATAAATGGCTACATAAATATACAATGGCTACGGTTGGGCAGGTTCGGGTTGAAATTTGGTGAACCAATACGTTAGGGTTGCGTGTACGTCAGATTTGGGAATAAACACTCCTCCACTGCTCCCGAATGCTAATTTTATAATCTTTCGGAATTTATTTAAACCCCGAGGATGGAAAAGTCTGAATCAGAAAATCTGGCATCTCAGACCTGTCGAGGTTGCATGTAAGTCAATGGGGGAAGTTGCGATGATTTTTTGATGTGCGCTGGGTTTTGTGAAATACCCGAAGTTTTCGAGCGAAAAACATAAGAAATTGGAGTTTTCGGGTAAAAAATCTGAAAATATAGTGAAATTCAGATTTTTTCCTCAAAGCAAATTTTCAGGAAAATGTAATTATAAATAAGCGCAAAAAAAACCGATGGATTTGATCGGAGTTTGCAGCAGAAAATGTTGAGATCGGACTTTGATAAAAAAAAACCCTAGTGTCTTGGAATTAAAGGCTCACACATAAGTAGCATAAAGACCATGATGACTAGGGTTTTGACCCAGACAGCCTGGTATGTTGAAGGGCTGGTTATCCCAGAGACTGACGCGGCTATGGGCCAATCGGTGTTTGTCACATCAAAGATCTGCCCCCGATACGTCACGGGCCAGGCCTGTCATTGGCCCGCCCCCAATACATGACAGCCCCTCTTGGAGTTACTCCGTGCCACAGGCTGGCTACCCTAGCTATGACGCAGGTTATCAGTCGGATGCTGATGGCAACATTTTGGGGGTTAGGGTCGGGCACAGATTAAGGATTTGCAGATAATGGTTGTATTCAGGTTGAGTTTTTGTTCAGCAGGGAAAAGCTAGACCTATGTAGATGCCCCCAGTAGCTCCTCATCTTATTTTTCTGCAGATTCCCAGCACCTTCTACCACTTACCTAAGCTTACAATATACAATATAAATACAAGGTTGATGATTAAACATTAATTAAGTGGCACATATATCAATACATAGATCAGTGCTGTAGCACCAGCAGCTCAGATCTCACTGAGCATGTGCAGTGCCGCTGGCACACAAAAGATGCCTAACAAGATCCAAGATGGGGAGCTGCTGGGGCAATATCGAAGGCCTGGATCATTACTGTTATAGGTCTGCTGTCCATCTATTTAGTACATCAAAAACAGCATTTCCAGGCAGATTTATATTTAAGATTTAGCTATAATTTAAAGTCATGCCAAAGCAGGCGCAGTAGGCAGCCAGAGCCAACAAGATATTTCTATGCATGACAATATTAATACATAACATGGCTTATCATGTGTTTTAATTTTAGATCACTGGATAATAAAGCGGAGTGATTCATTCTCAGGGACAGGTTTGTGGTATTCTCATGCATTTATCTACAATATGCTAAACCGGATTCTCTACAGGGCGCCGATGCAGTTTCAGCTAATTATTTAGTCTCATTCTAATTCAGACTTTAGCTGAAATTGTCCCCGTATTAGGCTCCTTTGTCTTCATTTGTGTTTCATTCTGCTCTCCGTCCACATACAGATATTGGAGTCATTTTTCACTGGATCGCCGAGGCTCAGCATATAATATACATGGCCGTATGTTTGCACCACTTCAGACTTCAAAACCCAGACGGAGTTTTAAATCCCCAGACAGAGCGGCGCATCACAACAGACCTCGGAACATTGTGACCTAAATCCTTCAGAACTGGATCACACTTGTTGAGAGTGGCTTTGTGGTAAAGAAACCCAGTATGTGTCTTGGGTAACAGTCAAGCTGACAGGCATTGTTGTAAGTTTCCATGTAAACAGAAGTCTTTTCAGTCTTATTCCACGTGAAGGGAAATAAAATAAAATGCTCCTTTGCTCCCATGAACTATTCATGCTTGCTTCATTATGCATATTTAATAGATTTCCATGTTGCTCTCCATCGCTGCCTAATTAGCTCCCACAGCTCTTACCGGGTTTCAAAGGGTGAAAGGAAAGAAGATCTTATTTAATGACAAGTTTCCATTCAATAAGCTTTGCCTGGTTTGTTCCTTGATTTTTTATTTAGGGGATGTATATTCCAAAAAAATGCCTTTAGTTACTCAAATAAAAGTGCCAAGTAATTATGTAAGCGGCAAAATATTGGCCTTGTTTATGAATGGACATTATCAGTCTAACCTCCTTCATTCGAAGTTCTGAATTCCTTTGTTCCCCTCCATGTTTCCAAACTAATATCACAGTAGTAGGACATCTTAGCCAGTGCTTGAAGTAGAGCTGTGGAAAGCCATGCGATGGAACAAATTTGCCAATGTCCAAACGTTTGGATCAGATGCTGGAAATTGGGCATTTGCTGAAAGGAGCTACCACTCAAAATCTTAAAGGGGAGGTTTGCTTTTAAATTAACTTTCAGTATATTATAGAATTGCTAGTTCTAAGCAACCTTTCAATTGGTCTTCATTAATGAATTATCGAATCATTTGTTTTTTTGAATTATTTGCCACCTTCTGACTCTTTCCAACTTTCACATGGAAGTCACTGACCCCATCTAATAAACAAACAAATGCTCTGTAAGGCTACCCATTTATTGTTATTGTTAGTTTTTATCACTCATCTTCCAGTCTCTTGTTCAAATCAATGCATGGTTGCTAGGGGAATTTGGACCCTAGCTACCAGATTGCTGATGCAAACCGGAGAGCTGCCGAATATAAAGCTAACTAACTAAAAAAAAAACACAAATAGTAAAAAATGAAAACCAATAAATTGTCTCAGAATATTACATCACACTAAAAGTTAACACAAATGTGAACAAACCTATAACGAATAAGTAGGAAAAATAGGCTGGCACAAACTGGACCACAGTCTACTTCTGCTGCTGAAATTCTTTATTAAAAAGCTATGGAACCCATAGTACAAACAAAAAGCCTACATGGAGCCTATGATGTTCCCCATGTAGGCAAGAAACACATAAGGCTTTTTGTTTGCACTATGGGTGCCATAGCTTTTTAATAAACAATCTAAGCAGAAGTTGACCAGTTTGTGCCATCCAATTTTTTCCTATGTATTTGTTTGCGGCTATACTCCTTAAGCTGAAGGTCTGGGGCATGTGCACCTGGACCCACCAAGTGAAGTGGTAACTTTACCATAAGAACGTTCATCGTCTGGTATCTATTGTTCTGGGGTTTGCAACCCTTTAACAAACCACATCTGAAATAGGTTGGGAATGGAATGGTTTTCAGTCTATACACAAGCCAATAAGCTGCCAGCTTGGGCAAGAGTCAGTAGAGGACAATAAGGGTAATTTATGAAGACCATGGACAGAAGAGTAAGAGGGATAGGCAGGGGACTGGAGTGGGAATGAATATTATGCCTCTCCACACCCGCCCATGAAATAGAGTGCTACAGAACATTGCTGTATTCATAGGGGCAGCTGCAGATCTCTGTGCTTCAAAATGGTGCACGGAGAACTGTGGCAACTCATCTAGGTTGGAAGGCACTGCTTTCCCAGTCATACATGACCCCTAATATCTTTAATATCTATATGTGTGGGGAGCTTTACTTGCAGCTCAGGATAATCTTTTTTTTCCAGCCCATTAACCTCTGCTGCTGACTCCCCATTCACTCTGTGCCTTTGGGACTACCCATAGTGACCAACATCTCCCAAAATCCACTATTCTACTTGTCTTAGAAGCCACAGAACCATAATCCAGGCACCAATAACATGAAATGATTTGAAGGACACAGGGCAATAGAACAGAGGTTTTTATAGAGACCACAGAGCAACAGAAGAATATGCCTGTGTGTGTGGCAGGGGATACATTATTTGTTATCATTTGTAGAAAATTTTGGAACAGGTGGTCTTGTTTGGTGGCAGAAGACTGGATTTGAGGGCTGGACGGCTACTAAGTCATATAGATCAGTCATTTGACAGTTGAAGGAAGGCAGATATGATGCACTGAACCCCAGTAAAAAGTAAAAGAAATGGACCCAATCCTAAGATTTTTTTTTACACGTAAGAGTGGGGGAGTTGTTGGTGACAAGGCTGTGTACTTCAATTAAGTATATTCATATAAAAGGATAAATATAAGTAAAAAGCTCATCTGGTACATAAATACTAAACAGGTATTTGATCAGTTATCTCACAACCTCCAAATTATGGGATGGCTATTTTTCATAGACTCCATTTTATAAAAATAATCCACATTTGTAAACATTATTACCTTTTTCTCTGTAATAATAAAACAGTACCTTGTACATGATCTAAACAAAGATATAATTACTCCTTACTAGAAGCAAAACCAGCCTATTGGGTTTACTTAATGTTTACATGATATCTAGTAGACTTAAGGTATGAAGATCTAAATTATTGAAAGATATGTTATCCAGAAAACACCAGGTCCTGAGCACTGTGGATAGCCAAAAACATTGAATCCAGCATAGCCTGGTGTCTGAACCACTGAAAACCTGCTTTCTTGGATCACACATTGATCGTGCGCCCAGGCACCTGCAGCACTGGCTGACACCCTATAAAATGTACGCAAGGCCGGTTGGCCTCTTCAATTTCAGAGAGAATTTCAGTCTGTTAATATGAACAATGAGTTGGCACAGCACGACATGGTGAATGTATTAGGCATTGGGGAGAATGGATGGACACGTACGATAGGCTGGCTGAAATCTAGGAGGAAAAAGGGAACAATTATGCTTCTATAATTAGCAGTCTGGTATCCAGAGCCGAGAGACAGCTTTGTGTTGCCAATATGATTAGTGATGGCTGTCAGGCACAGCAGCTGCTGTTTGCAGAAAAAAAACAGAGAGAGATATATTTTCCAGAGCTGGGAGTTTGGGCTCTCAGCTTCACGATAAGTGTAATATAGTGTGTGTGTGTGTTGGGCCAGGTAAATACATAAATACCTGGTACAGGGATGTAGTGCAATGTTGGCCGCATGCAGAAAATAGCAACACGCTAAATCAGCTCCCTAATTTCTTTGTCCCTTTCTCATATTCTCACCTTGTTTCGTCTCCCACTTCTCCTATCTAATTGCTTTTATTCTCACGTTCATTATCCCTCCTGCTCTTCTGCTTCTTTATCTTCCCTTCTCCTTCACTTGTTTCCTTCAGCCATTGTTATATTCTCTTTTTCTTATTATCCTTCATTTAGCACATTACTATTTCCTCCTGTTTTCCTCCCCTCCATGTTGCACTTTATATTTTGCCTGATTTCTGTTCTGCGCTTTCGTTTTTTGGTTTTCTTTATCCCTTTAAATTTTGTGGATACCTTGGGTTCGGTTTTCCACAGTGTAAATATTTACAGTGGATGGAAGAGCATGTCCACGGCCAAGGTGGAATTGGCAAATGGCTTACTAATTCAATATCTCATCATGGTCATGCATACCTGCCTATTTTGCAACCTATTTTTGACAAACTTGTTGATAGCCTAAAACTGGAATTGGCATCTTTAAATTAAACTTGTCTACCCTTTAAATTTTTTCTAAAATGATTGGTTCTTCTTTGAAGGAAAGATCTACCAAGGCTTGGGTCACCAGTACCTCTTGGCCCTCACAAGAGGCACTAAGGAGGATTGCAGCTATCATAGAATCCATAAATGCTGGGTTGTCCATGAAAGGCAAGGAAACCTAAATTCAGTGGTGGGTGCCAATATGTTAGACACCCTCCAGTGAATTAAGTGGCTAGGTTTGTTGCCGGCTGGTGCCCCTTTTTGGAAAATGATTAATAGCCCAGTGCAGTGTCGCGCTGCCATCTTACTTTGTTTGCCTAGTCGTTCTTTGTTAGACTTGTGGGGTCATTTACTGTTAGAAAGGAGGGTGAAAATTGTAAAAAAAACCGGACTCAATGCTCAATGGCAGGCGGTAAGGACAGAGCTTGGATGCACCTATATTATGTGTAGAGAGCAACCAGAACTAGCCTTCATAATTGGCCCCTTTAGACATACAAATGTGCAGGAGAATAGAGTTTAGAAAGTCTACTCTACTCTGAATGTGCAAGCCTCACCAAGGGGTCACAGGGTCCCTTATATATGATGTCCACTTAAGACCACTGGCATCAAAGGTGATGAGTGACATTACTGGGATCAGCTGAACACATTAGCGATGGCAGGTTTAACCTACTCATTTTAGTCTCAGCCTATAGAACAACTGTGGCTGCCATATGTTTCTCTCTGAACACCAATGAAATTTAAACAATGCTTGGCTTGACAATGCTTGACAAAAAGGTGCTGCACCACTCATTGAGTCCCCTGGAGATAATACATTGTCTGCGGTGAACCATTAGTTGGCTCTTTAAAGCTAAAAGTTGGAAAAGGTCCAATTGAACACATGAGGTCTATTGTTCTGGAATGTTCATAGTTCATTGTAATTGCAAAAAGCAGGTTTGTTGTTATGGAAACACCTTACCCTTTGCTACAAAATCTCTTTCATCTCTTTACCTGGTGCCCTCTTCATACCTTCCTTTACTGCACATCTACAAAGGCTTCAACCAGAACCTTGACAATTGGATTATATAAAGACGCCAGAAATACAAGGTACTTGTCGCTAAAAGTATAAAAGGGCATATCCACTCAAATAACAGAAAAAAAAGTAATCCAATTCCCACAATGCCTTGCATAATTTAGTTTTCAGTCATTGGTTGAACATTGCCTTTCAAAACACTTAAATTATCATTATCCATAATAATCAAAAAAAAGAGAATATGAAATTGGAAGATTCTGCAGAGACTGATCAGCTAATTAATAAACTGATTTGGAATAGCAAAAATTTGCAGTGTTGTCAATTCAAATTACTTATCCGGAGGGTAGAAGAGTCAGAGGAAACAATATGACCACTAGAGGGCACTATATTTCTAGCAGTAATTACAACCCATCCTTAGCGACCGGGCAAACACACTTCATATAAGCATGGCTTTATATTTGCAAAGTGCTCTCTAGCCAGTCAAGAAAGTGAATGTTACCACTCTTTTTTAACTTTTTGAAGTGCCAGGATCCTTTAATCTTGCTATGTTTCCAGTCCACCCATGGTTTACAAGGTTTACAACGAACCCAGACCGGAATTTATGAAATAAGCACAACGTTCCTTTTTTAAAATTTGTTTACAGTTGTACAGATACTGACACAGGTGGTACTTAAAGGTTAAATTAATATTAAACCATTACTGTGCACAAGACAAAATCAATGTGTGGATTAACTTTGAAGCTGACAGCAAGAAAGAAGGAAGCATTAAAGCCTAATTAAAATATATTTGCTACAGGGGCAAAAACGTCTTTTTCTCAATATAAACAGAGGAACCAGTGTCAGAAGGCTCACCCTGTAGTAGTACAGAAGGTTAAGCCCAAACAGCAGCAGACACTGTAGATATTGTACTTAAAATGTTTCTGCAAAATTAATGTGAACAAGGCTTGTTGACTGATGGAATGCAACTATGGGTAGTTAGAGAGGTGGCCATAGACTCACAGATATCGTACAAACACATTTTCGTACAATATTTGGTGTGTGTATGGTGGGAAAAGAGCCGACCGATATCGGCAGAAAACTGGGATATCGGTCGGCTCGCCGATTGGGCTGGACGTAAATTGTGATTGGGCTCCTTTGAAGGCACCAGAACATCCGCCATTGTTAGTGCTGAATCATCAGATAGAGGTAGAATTCTATTGTTTCTATCTGTATATCTGACAGATATACGTGTGTATTGAAATGAACAATCTTTCTTGGAAAACTCTTTTCCAAGAAATATCAAAATTGTTACGTCTATGGACACCTGTTGTAGCCAGACCTCTTGCACACACTCTTAACTGGTATACATACATACATACATACATACAGGTATACCATTATCCAGAAAGCTCAGAATTACAGAATGGCCATCTCGCAGACTTAATTTTATGCACATAATACAACATTTTTAAAAAGGATCCTTCCTTTTCTCTGTAATAATAAAACAGTACCTTGTACTTGACCCAAACTAAGATATAATTAATCATTATTGGAAGCAAAACCAGCCTGTTGTATCCAGAAAACTATATATATATATCTATATATCTATATATATATATCTATATATCTATATCTATATCTATATATATACACACATACATATACACTCGAAGTCCTAACGCACACCATCCATTAGAGTTTCAAAAATGTATATGTATAAATCACATACCTGGGTGCTACCCTAAAAAAGCTGCATTATCCATAGTCCAATGATAAGGGTGCACACCAGGATTTTACAATTGACCGGTTCCTGTTTTAAATTTATTTAATAAACATGAAGTTTTAATTGTAAAATCCTGGTGTGCACCCTTATAATTGGACTATATATATACACATATACACACACACATACATACATATTGGGTGATATCTGATATGTGTTTTAAGAGCAAATGATCCTAGTAATTCTAGAGATTAAACATTTTATTCTATAAAGGGTGGGGTGAATGGGGGGCAGGAGCTTGACAGCTCATGAAGGGTGCAGGATGATTCCTCATATTTAAACGCTCAATCAGCTGTGATTAATTAAAGGGCCTGAATCACCCACTTCTCCTCCCACTCCTCCACATAAAAAAGGACAGGCTTTAACTTTCCAAATAAAGATTTATCATCAACTAAAAATACACTACAAAGAAACCCCCACCCCCATATAAAGCATAACGTGCGCATGAATAGAGAGTCCTGTCTCCCTTTATGGCAGCTAAATGGGAAACACAGCCATTCCAACTGATGATGCCCTACAGATGGAGTACAAAGCATTTCTAGCATTTGCAGGTACAGGTATGGGACGCGTTATCCAGAATGGTCGGGACTTGAGGTTTTCCAGATAATGGATCTTACCCTAATTTTAATGTTCGTACCTTAAGTCTACTAGAAAATCATGTAAACATTAAATAAAACCAATAGACTGGTTTTGCTTCCAATAATGATTAATTATATCTTAGTTGGGATCAAGTACAAGCTACTGTTTTATTATTACAGAGAAAATGGAAATCAATTTTAAAAATTTGATTATTTGGATAAAATGGAGTCTATGGGAGAAACTGCCTTTCCGTTATTTAGATCTTTATGGATAACAGGTTTCCAGATAATGGGTTCCATACCTGTACAGAGGTAATTATTTACAAATACTCTTTTTCTTGATGCAGCCAGCATTATCTATTAATTCCCGCCCCAAAGACTGGGAATGCAGGGACAGATTCCCCGGATCGCTTGTTTTGTGTTATAAAAGAAAGAAAAGCAAAGATTAACCTGCTGATAACCAGAGCTCAACAAAAAATATGATTTTGAGGGTCTTGAAAAAACAAGGGATAGTCTTGGAATCATCCCTCATCTGGAGTCAATGGAACTTCACCAGTGCCACAAATCTCCAGGAACTTAACACATAAGGATAATATGCCCCCCCCCTATTATAATATATTATGCATTAGAATAAGTAGGTTCATTTATGAAAACAATTGTGCAAGCTTAAACAATATTCACAAAGGTATTTGCACACAAGGTACCCCTTGCGTGTGGGTCTGTAAGGTGGCACCTACATGGTTGGTGGTGCCATATGTCAATGTCACATGCAGAAACATGCACATTCATACGCACCCCAGACCTAGGTGGGAAAGTTCCAGAATGCATGGAAAATTGTGCATAATTACTGGTTTTGCCTGTTTCTGACCATTCTGATTTTTGCCAGCCCTGACACCTGGCTGAACACAGAATGTTTAACCCTTTGGATACTGCACTGTTGGGCATTGGCCTGTTCTTTAGTGTCCAGGTGTAACACTGACCCTATTAATGTACGGGCTGGGCCGATGCCCACAGGTAACGCGGGTCGGGCGGGTTCGGGTCGACCTTGCACCTCCCTTTCTCGCACCTTCCTTTCCTTCCAAATGCCTGCTTCTGAGTTGAACTTTTATAGATGCGCGCCTCTCGGCCTGCCAGTTTTTTGACATCAGCAACGGGGCGGGACTATAACAGGAACTCGGAAGTGGGGCGGGTCGAGGGAGGGTGGGTGGCGGGCGGTTGCAGGTCGGGAAAAGCACATCACTAACGGACACGACCCCCAAACCTTATAATTAAGGTGTACATTATCGTGTAGGAAGGGATGCCCTTCTGTGCACAAATTGATTTGAAATGGAAAATATTTTTTTAAATTGAGTACAGGTTGCCGCAAACACAAAACTGCGTGGGATGGGATTCTGGGAAGATTTAATGCATTTGTGGATAAAAAAAAATGATTCTCTGCAGATATCGTAGCAATTTGTACACTGCTATGTTTGTTTATGATCCCCTATGGAGTCCCTTAATTATATACAGGCATTAAAGGAAAACTATACCCCTCAAACACTGTAGGTCTCTATAAAAATATATTGCAAAAATCAGCTCATTTATTTATGTAAATAAAACATTTTCATAACAACATACTTTTTTTGTAGTATGTGCCATTGGACAGCCCGATGGGATCGTATGATTCACAGTGCACACAAACATTCCAAACAAAACATACATGTTAGGTCACATGAGCCAATTAACAGACAAAGTTCTGTCTTTTGCTTCTACACTTCTTCCTGTTACAGTTAGAGTTGTAGTATTTCTGGTCAGGTGATCTCTGAGGCAGCACACAGACCATCATGAAATGGGGGTTCAAGGCAAGAGATTTAAAAGGGCAAGATTTACTTTAAATATATATTCCTGTTTGGTAAGATTCTTAAATATGCCACTTAATATGATATAAACTATCTGTTGCTCAATATTTTGGGGGTATAATTTTCCTTTAAGTGGTGTCTACGACCACTAGGCCTTTTGAACACAGGTGTTTCTACATGATTCCCTTCTGCCCATAATGGCACCATGATATTCCATAATATTCTTGTTTTACGCATTACTCTCCTTTAAGATGTGCCATCTGGCTTTTCGGGAAACATTTTTTTTCCAACAACTATGTCAATGAAGGAACGTGAGACAAAGACACGCTCTAAAACATGGAATCATAATGTATTTCTAACAGCTGGCAAACAGAATGCTTGATAAAACACAAAGCAGATTAGGTTTCTTTGACTCACTGCCGACTATACAGAGAGAGATATATTTTCCAGAGCTGGGAGTTTGGGCTCTCAGCTTCACGATAAGTGTAATATAGTGTGTGTGTGTGTTGGGCCAGGTAAATACATAAATACCTGGTACAGGGATGTAGTGCAATGTTGGCCGCATGCAGAAAATAGCAACACGCTAAATCAGCTCCCTAATTTCTTTGTCCCTTTCTCATATTCTCACCTTGTTTCGTCTCCCACTTCTCCTATCTAATTGCTTTTATTCTCACGTTCATTATCCCTCCTGCTCTTCTGCTTCTTTATCTTCCCTTCTCCTTCACTTGTTTCCTTCAGCCATTGTTATATTCTCTTTTTCTTATTATCCTTCATTTAGCACATTACTATTTCCTCCTGTTTTCCTCCCCTCCATGTTGCACTTTATATTTTGCCTGATTTCTGTTCTGCGCTTTCGTTTTTTGGTTTTCTTTATCCCTTTAAATTTTGTGGATACCTTGGGTTCGGTTTTCCACAGTGTAAATATTTACAGTGGATGGAAGAGCATGTCCACGGCCAAGGTGGAATTGGCAAATGGCTTACTAATTCAATATCTCAATATCTCATCATGGTCATGCATACCTGCCTATTTTGCAACCTATTTTTGACAAACTTGTTGATAGCCTAAAACTGGAATTGGCATCTTTAAATTAAACTTGTCTACCCTTTAAATTTTTTCTAAAATGATTGGTTCTTCTTTGAAGGAAAGATCTACCAAGGCTTGGGTCACCAGTACCTCTTGGCCCTCACAAGAGGCACTAAGGAGGATTGCAGCTATCATAGAATCCATAAATGCTGGGTTGTCCATGAAAGGCAAGGAAACCTAAATTCAGTGGTGGGTGCCAATATGTTAGACACCCTCCAGTGAATTAAGTGGCTAGGTTTGTTGCCGGCTGGTGCCCCTTTTTGGAAAATGATTAATAGCCCAGTGCAGTGTCGCGCTGCCATCTTACTTTGTTTGCCTAGTCGTTCTTTGTTAGACTTGTGGGGTCATTTACTGTTAGAAAGGAGGGTGAAAATTGTAAAAAAAACCGGACTCAATGCTCAATGGCAGGCGGTAAGGACAGAGCTTGATGCACCTATATTATGTGTAGAGAGCAACCAGAACTAGCCTTCATAATTGGCCCCTTTAGACATACAAATGTGCAGGAGAATAGAGTTTAGAAAGTCTACTCTACTCTGAATGTGCAAGCCTCACCAAGGGGTCACAGGGTCCCTTATATATGATGTCCACTTAAGACCACTGGCATCAAAGGTGATGAGTGACATTACTGGGATCAGCTGAACACATTAGCGATGGCAGGTTTAACCTACTCATTTTAGTCTCAGCCTATAGAACAACTGTGGCTGCCATATGTTTCTCTCTGAACACCAATGAAATTTAAACAATGCTTGGCTTGACAATGCTTGACAAAAAGGTGCTGCACCACTCATTGAGTCCCCTGGAGATAATACATTGTCTGCGGTGAACCATTAGTTGGCTCTTTAAAGCTAAAAGTTGGAAAAGGTCCAATTGAACACATGAGGTCTATTGTTCTGGAATGTTCATAGTTCATTGTAATTGCAAAAAGCAGGTTTGTTGTTATGGAAACACCTTACCCTTTGCTACAAAATCTCTTTCATCTCTTTACCTGGTGCCCTCTTCATACCTTCCTTTACTGCACATCTACAAAGGCTTCAACCAGAACCTTGACAATTGGATTATATAAAGACGCCAGAAATACAAGGTACTTGTCGCTAAAAGTATAAAAGGGCATATCCACTCAAATAACAGAAAAAAAAGTAATCCAATTCCCACAATGCCTTGCATAATTTAGTTTTCAGTCATTGGTTGAACATTGCCTTTCAAAACACTTAAATTATCATTATCCATAATAATCAAAAAAAAGAGAATATGAAATTGGAAGATTCTGCAGAGACTGATCAGCTAATTAATAAACTGATTTGGAATAGCAAAAATTTGCAGTGTTGTCAATTCAAATTACTTATCCGGAGGGTAGAAGAGTCAGAGGAAACAATATGACCACTAGAGGGCACTATATTTCTAGCAGTAATTACAACCCATCCTTAGCGACCGGGCAAACACACTTCATATAAGCATGGCTTTATATTTGCAAAGTGCTCTCTAGCCAGTCAAGAAAGTGAATGTTACCACTCTTTTTTAACTTTTTGAAGTGCCAGGATCCTTTAATCTTGCTATGTTTCCAGTCCACCCATGGTTTACAAGGTTTACAACGAACCCAGACCGGAATTTATGAAATAAGCACAACGTTCCTTTTTTAAAATTTGTTTACAGTTGTACAGATACTGACACAGGTGGTACTTAAAGGTTAAATTAATATTAAACCATTACTGTGCACAAGACAAAATCAATGTGTGGATTAACTTTGAAGCTGACAGCAAGAAAGAAGGAAGCATTAAAGCCTAATTAAAATATATTTGCTACAGGGGCAAAAACGTCTTTTTCTCAATATAAACAGAGGAACCAGTGTCAGAAGGCTCACCCTGTAGTAGTACAGAAGGTTAAGCCCAAACAGCAGCAGACACTGTAGATATTGTACTTAAAATGTTTCTGCAAAATTAATGTGAACAAGGCTTGTTGACTGATGGAATGCAACTATGGGTAGTTAGAGAGGTGGCCATAGACTCACAGATATCGTACAAACACATTTTCGTACAATATTTGGTGTGTGTATGGTGGGAAAAGAGCCGACCGATATCGGCAGAAAACTGGGATATCGGTCGGCTCGCCGATTGGGCTGGACGTAAATTGTGATTGGGCTCCTTTGAAGGCACCAGAACATCCGCCATTGTTAGTGCTGAATCATCAGATAGAGGTAGAATTCTATTGTTTCTATCTGTATATCTGACAGATATACGTGTGTATTGAAATGAACAATCTTTCTTGGAAAACTCTTTTCCAAGAAATATCAAAATTGTTACGTCTATGGACACCTGTTGTAGCCAGACCTCTTGCACACACTCTTAACTGGTATACATACATACATACATACATACAGGTATACCATTATCCAGAAAGCTCAGAATTACAGAATGGCCATCTCGCAGACTTAATTTTATGCACATAATACAACATTTTTAAAAAGGATCCTTCCTTTTCTCTGTAATAATAAAACAGTACCTTGTACTTGACCCAAACTAAGATATAATTAATCATTATTGGAAGCAAAACCAGCCTGTTGTATCCAGAAAACTATATATATATATCTATATATCTATATATATATATCTATATATCTATATCTATATCTATATATATACACACATACATATACACTCGAAGTCCTAACGCACACCATCCATTAGAGTTTCAAAAATGTATATGTATAAATCACATACCTGGGTGCTACCCTAAAAAAGCTGCATTATCCATAGTCCAATGATAAGGGTGCACACCAGGATTTTACAATTGACCGGTTCCTGTTTTAAATTTATTTAATAAACATGAAGTTTTAATTGTAAAATCCTGGTGTGCACCCTTATAATTGGACTATATATATACACATATACACACACACATACATACATATTGGGTGATATCTGATATGTGTTTTAAGAGCAAATGATCCTAGTAATTCTAGAGATTAAACATTTTATTCTATAAAGGGTGGGGTGAATGGGGGGCAGGAGCTTGACAGCTCATGAAGGGTGCAGGATGATTCCTCATATTTAAACGCTCAATCAGCTGTGATTAATTAAAGGGCCTGAATCACCCACTTCTCCTCCCACTCCTCCACATAAAAAAGGACAGGCTTTAACTTTCCAAATAAAGATTTATCATCAACTAAAAATACACTACAAAGAAACCCCCACCCCCATATAAAGCATAACGTGCGCATGAATAGAGAGTCCTGTCTCCCTTTATGGCAGCTAAATGGGAAACACAGCCATTCCAACTGATGATGCCCTACAGATGGAGTACAAAGCATTTCTAGCATTTGCAGGTACAGGTATGGGACGCGTTATCCAGAATGGTCGGGACTTGAGGTTTTCCAGATAATGGATCTTACCCTAATTTTAATGTTCGTACCTTAAGTCTACTAGAAAATCATGTAAACATTAAATAAAACCAATAGACTGGTTTTGCTTCCAATAATGATTAATTATATCTTAGTTGGGATCAAGTACAAGCTACTGTTTTATTATTACAGAGAAAATGGAAATCAATTTTAAAAATTTGATTATTTGGATAAAATGGAGTCTATGGGAGAAACTGCCTTTCCGTTATTTAGATCTTTATGGATAACAGGTTTCCAGATAATGGGTTCCATACCTGTACAGAGGTAATTATTTACAAATACTCTTTTTCTTGATGCAGCCAGCATTATCTATTAATTCCCGCCCCAAAGACTGGGAATGCAGGGACAGATTCCCCGGATCGCTTGTTTTGTGTTATAAAAGAAAGAAAAGCAAAGATTAACCTGCTGATAACCAGAGCTCAACAAAAAATATGATTTTGAGGGTCTTGAAAAAACAAGGGATAGTCTTGGAATCATCCCTCATCTGGAGTCAATGGAACTTCACCAGTGCCACAAATCTCCAGGAACTTAACACATAAGGATAATATGCCCCCCCCTATTATAATATATTATGCATTAGAATAAGTAGGTTCATTTATGAAAACAATTGTGCAAGCTTAAACAATATTCACAAAGGTATTTGCACACAAGGTACCCCTTGCGTGTGGGTCTGTAAGGTGGCACCTACATGGTTGGTGGTGCCATATGTCAATGTCACATGCAGAAACATGCACATTCATACGCACCCCAGACCTAGGTGGGAAAGTTCCAGAATGCATGGAAAATTGTGCATAATTACTGGTTTTGCCTGTTTCTGACCATTCTGATTTTTGCCAGCCCTGACACCTGGCTGAACACAGAATGTTTAACCCTTTGGATACTGCACTGTTGGGCATTGGCCTGTTCTTTAGTGTCCAGGTGTAACACTGACCCTATTAATGTACGGGCTGGGCCGATGCCCACAGGTAACGCGGGTCGGGCGGGTTCGGGTCGACCTTGCACCTCCCTTTCTCGCACCTTCCTTTCCTTCCAAATGCCTGCTTCTGAGTTGAACTTTTATAGATGCGCGCCTCTCGGCCTGCCAGTTTTTTGACATCAGCAACGGGGCGGGACTATAACAGGAACTCGGAAGTGGGGCGGGTCGAGGGAGGGTGGGTGGCGGGCGGTTGCAGGTCGGGAAAAGCACATCACTAACGGACACGACCCCCAAACCTTATAATTAAGGTGTACATTATCGTGTAGGAAGGGATGCCCTTCTGTGCACAAATTGATTTGAAATGGAAAATATTTTTTTAAATTGAGTACAGGTTGCCGCAAACACAAAACTGCGTGGGATGGGATTCTGGGAAGATTTAATGCATTTGTGGATAAAAAAAAATGATTCTCTGCAGATATCGTAGCAATTTGTACACTGCTATGTTTGTTTATGATCCCCTATGGAGTCCCTTAATTATATACAGGCATTAAAGGAAAACTATACCCCTCAAACACTGTAGGTCTCTATAAAAATATATTGCAAAAATCAGCTCATTTATTTATGTAAATAAAACATTTTCATAACAACATACTTTTTTTGTAGTATGTGCCATTGGACAGCCCGATGGGATCGTATGATTCACAGTGCACACAAACATTCCAAACAAAACATACATGTTAGGTCACATGAGCCAATTAACAGACAAAGTTCTGTCTTTTGCTTCTACACTTCTTCCTGTTACAGTTAGAGTTGTAGTATTTCTGGTCAGGTGATCTCTGAGGCAGCACACAGACCATCATGAAATGGGGGTTCAAGGCAAGAGATTTAAAAGGGCAAGATTTACTTTAAATATATATTCCTGTTTGGTAAGATTCTTAAATATGCCACTTAATATGATATAAACTATCTGTTGCTCAATATTTTGGGGGTATAATTTTCCTTTAAGTGGTGTCTACGACCACTAGGCCTTTTGAACACAGGTGTTTCTACATGATTCCCTTCTGCCCATAATGGCACCATGATATTCCATAATATTCTTGTTTTACGCATTACTCTCCTTTAAGATGTGCCATCTGGCTTTTCGGGAAACATTTTTTTTCCAACAACTATGTCAATGAAGGAACGTGAGACAAAGACACGCTCTAAAACATGGAATCATAATGTATTTCTAACAGCTGGCAAACAGAATGCTTGATAAAACACAAAGCAGATTAGGTTTCTTTGACTCACTGCCGACTATACGTTGTATCGTTCCCACTAATCTTATCTGCAGAAAACTGAAGGCTTCTTGGGTCAGACAGGTGGCCCTATAGAACACATAAGATTTCCTGGCAGGCAGCTTTATTAGATATAAACCATAGCTTTAGAATGGTACCTAAGCCACTCACCAATATGATTAGACTCTATATTGGTCACACATCCCATGAGCTGGCAGAGCTAATACATTCTAACAGACTGCCTTTGACTTAATACATGGTCTCTCCTTCCACCTTGTCCCTACATCCTCTCTGATGCTTCTTCTACCTAACTGTGTGCTTCTCCACCACCCCAAACTCCTTGCTCTTCCCAATTGTTCCACCAACTTCATACTCTTTCCACCTCCTTCCTTTATTACTTCTTGGTGACTGAATCAGCTCCTTCTCCAACCTCCATCTCCTCTCGCCCCCAACCCTGAGCTCTGTGCAGTATATGATGAATCCTAAAGGATTAGGACTGATGTCCCAAATGACTGGTGGTGAACAGAAAAGAACTGTTGATAGCAGAATGAGAAGCCAAGCATATTAATAACAAGGGGAAACAAATTGGTAGCACAGGGCACGGGTCCCCAAACTTTTTTTTACCTGTGAGCCACATTCAAATGTAAAAGAGTTGGGGAGCAACACAAGCATGAAAAGTCCCTGGGGATGCCAAATAGGGGCTATGATAATCTATTTGGTAGGTCCTATGTGAACTGGCAGTACACCTGGCTTTTATGCAACTAAAACTTGCTTCCAAGCTCTGAATTCAAAAAGTAGCATGAGAGCAACATCCAAAAGGCTGGGGAGCAACATGTAGCTCATGAGTCACTGATTAGGGATCACTGATATAGAGGCAGATTATTCCTTTAGAGCTTCCCCTCTGAGAAGCAGTTAGAATGCAACAGTTTGTTTCGAAATGAGATGGTACTTGGTGGATATGCCAGACTGGTAATGGATGATGGTAACCAACTGAAATCCACCTGTTGCCTTGCATTCTTATGCACATTTTTATGCCCCAAAGAAAAGATAAAATTCCTATTCTAAATTCTGTTCTCTGTCTTAATTATTTCCGTGTCAGTAATGTTTGCTTGAACTGACAGAGTGGCATGAAGGTATGTCTTTGTCAGCAATTATTTTCCAGTAGTATGTGAGGGTCGATGAAACAGTCAAATCAAACAATAATTTCAGAATGCACTTCAAAGATAGAATGTGTACGGCAAAAAAAAAGACTTTTTCTTGCAACCAGTCTGTAGCCTTACTGTATATTTCATGGGAGCGTAAGCGTGCAACTGATTCTTTTGGTATGGGTGCTAGTGTAAACACTATGAATAAAGCCAAACAATGTTGCCACTGCTAATAATTCAGCACATCAAACAATGGTTCATAAGGAAGTACTGGCTTGTACAAAGGCAACCTTTATTTCCAAGTACCGTCTCCTCTACAAATACCTTTCTCAAATCATTTATCTTGGAGCAGACACATTGCCCCCTGGCTTGGGGATAATCATGAAGTGCTTAAAATATTTGGTTATACATACATGTCTTGGCCAAGGTTTTATGTAGTTTCAGCTGGAATATTGCTTTTTAAGAACTTATAGTCAGTTTATGTTAAAAGCAGGTACCATAACAGAAATTCTATCCAGCCCCAAACATTCCACACAACAGATTATTATAATACAGAACATTGACACTTCCCCTCTGCACAAATTTAAGACTCAGGTAACAGGGCTCCAATGATGGTTTATGTACGTAATGTAGGTTTGATTAGCATCACACTTTACTGTGCCCCAATTAAACTGGATATACAGTATTACAAGTTTAGCACAATAGCAACATACTAGTTATACATACAGTGTGGTTTCCTTAACTTCAAAACTGAATTGGGTTCCCTCTGTACTAGGAGTGATCCCAAAACAATTACCAATTTCTTGAATTTAGCACTATTAACAATTCTAACATGATGACGAGAGTTGATTCTAATGAGAAAGCTGGCACCGGCGTGCGTAGCTCCCCCCTGGCTCCCCGTGACTCTACCTGTGAGTCGGATGTGATGTCACTTCCTGCCTTACATGTTTTGTCAATCAGCAGGCATATTTGAGTCTAAATATGGTGCAATAAAGTAGATTCTTTCTGTTTTAGGAGTGAAAGGAATACCTCTAAGGGACCTTAGACAGATCAATAGTTGGGGCTCCTTTCTCTTCACAGTACTGGAAAACCCAAAAAGCTCTTCAAACTTCAGGTCAAGACTACGCTTGAAGTTTCAGTTTTCCAGTGCCACCACACTTGGCCACTATTTGAGGGATTGTTCAACATATCATATCCTTACAGTGGATTGAACTGTAATAGAGTTCAGGGGTGGAACAAACTTCGGAAAGCCCCAAGAAAAACCCCTAATCTTTTTCTCACCTGTCAATAGGCCCTACTTATTAGTGCAGGATGACTGGGGTTAAGTGGCTCCTCTCTGAAGGCAAACCAAGTGATTAATTGAGTCTCCTACTACCTGGTATCTCAACCTCTTCCTCCAGTTTTGCTACCAAGCTTGATGGTGGAGATTATTTACTCAACTGACCTAACTGGCCTAAGTGATAAGCAAGAAAATACCCAACACCTTAACTATTGCTGCATTTACACTATGGACCTGGGGGATTTTTCAGGTCAGAAAATCTCCTTTTCTACGTACGGTTCTACATATCAGCACAAGACAACTGGGGATAAACCAAAGCCATCCTAAAAGCGGTGGATAAGGACTAGATACCCAGAATAATATATAGGAAAAGGAGAAGATGCTCCCTCCAAGGCAGAAGAAGCTAAAAAAAATCTGGAGGAAGAGGTGGAAACCAGGAAGAAGGAGACTCAAAGAATAACCTAATTTCTCCTGCTTCCAGAGAGAAGCAACCTAACCCCAGTTGTCCTGCACAGGAAAATTACTGGATTTTCCTCAACAGAAGACCCATGGGCACTCTAGATGTTCAGGGGCCCAAAGCCATTAGAGGTAGTTATAGTGAATTTACTAGCAACAAAAAGATATACAGTGGGTTCCTGCTGCTGCCCTCTGTATTCTGGAGGTGCCCTCACAAGCTATCTAAACAAAAACATATGAATATGCCATAATGGAATATTTTCTGCATTAACAATGTTCTGAGAAGTGTTGACTATCACAGGTGGCAAGCTTTAATTATCAGATTTCATTATGACCATTGTCCAGTGATCAGAGCTACTGTAGACCACCAACCATACCAGTAAGAGATTTGATTGATAGAGGAGGAAGGGGAATCTTTGGAGCACAATTAGCCAAGCCAATATTATTTGCTATGATTTAAGAAGTCAACACTGCCTCTGCTTTCTTTGTCGCACATCTTCGTATGCATCTCAATTTGTTTACGGCCAACTGAGATTTGTTTTATAAGAAAATAATATGTTCCTGGATCACAATAGGAGCAGATCTTTAACAAATAGTATTAGTGGAGAGATTTGGATTCTAATTATATCTACAGTGCATAGGACTACAGTAGTTTGGTTTAACAGATAAGAATGGAAATATTTCTTGGTTCTATAAAGCATATTATACTTTCATTTACATTGCAACATACAGCAGACCATGAGAGATTTATGAAGTCGTTGCAGTTAATCCATTTATAGCAGTCTGTACAAAAGATAACGGTCATGGCTCAATTGAGACTGTAATGTTTTTTGTTTTTTTTTTCATTTTTTAATTTATTTTGTAGACCTAGAAAGCAAATCTAATTCCATTGACAATGTTGGCCATCCTATTTTTAGAGCAAAATAATGTTCTTTGCTTTTTAAACTGCCTTGTCTCTCTGAGGAACAGAGTCTGCCAAGAACCAAAATTAATTCACACGGAAGCCATCAGGGACAAAACTTGTCATGATGTAAACACAAGATTTTCGCAGAATGGAAATAGAAAAATTTATCTTTTTTTCCTAGCAATTTAAAAAAGAGTAAATAGCAAGTTGAAATTACAGTAATAAAGACACCAAAAACAATGGTCTCTTTTTGGAAAAATCTTGACTTGGATCTAATCTTAATTCTATGGAGCTCCTTGATATTTTCCAATTGTTATGATCCCATCATATTTGCCTATTTGCTGTTCTGACTTTCTCAGTATTTTTTCTCCATTTACTCTTAGAACATCTGGAATCTTTTTTGGATGTTTAAACATTGCTCAACTTCTCTTTATCCTGATTGTCATGATCGCATCCCGTTTGCCTTCTTCTCCTTCTCTTCTCTCACTCTTTCCTTTCCATTTTTTTCCTTTTTGCTCTTTCCCCAAAACTCTTTTCACCTCTGTCCATTCTCTCTTTTCTACTCTTTGAACTGTTGAATCTAATTTGTGGCTAATCTATATAAGTTCTTGAGTTATACAGTATATAGATATGTAAAGAAGTGTACAAAGATATTTAGAACAAAAAAAAGATGAGTTAGTATTGTGCTATAAATATTCCATTGTACAGGTATATGTCAAAAATGATTTCTGCTTAATAAAATACAGCAACTTCCCCATTAACTGTATAATAATGTATAAATATATAAGGGGATCATATAATAATCTCTCTAATGCTTTATTTACCAGTAGGTCTTTACAACTAACACGAGGTCACCCATTCCGATTAGAAGAAAATAGGTTCCGCCTAAATATTCGGAAGGGGTTTTTTACAGTGAGAGCTGTGAAGATGTGGAATTCTCTCCCTGAATCAATTGTACAGGCTGATACATTAGATAGCTTTAAGAAGGGGTTGGATGGCTTTTTAGCATGTATGGGAATACAGGGTAATGGAAGATAGCTCATAGTACAAGTTGATCCAGGGACTAGTCCTTTTGGAAGGAAATTTTTACCCCTCTGAAGCAAATTTTGCCTTTCTCTGGATCAACTGGCAGTTAGGCAGGATAAAAGGTTGAACTTGATGGACATGTGTATTTTTTAAACCTAACTTACTATGTTACTATTCTGACTGTTTAAACAAAGCTCAAAGGAGACCAGTCACTAAAAAAGGTACAAAGGTAAACATTTTTTGGAGGTGTGATCTCAGCTCTACTTCTTTCCTGATGATGATTATATTCCCATGTCTTCTTCGCCTTACACTCTTCTGTCACTCTACTTTCCATTGTATTTAACCCATTCCATTTGTCTGATTTTCATTCTACATCTTCTACAGTTCGAATTCTAAAATCTTATTCTTTTTTTTTCCCAACAGCTCTTGACTTAAGTTGAATCTAGACTCTACTTCTCTCTTTCCTGACTGTCATTATCAAATTACCATTTGTCTTTCTTTTGTTTTTCTTCCTCCACTCTTTCCTTACAATTAATGACTCATTTCCCCATCATATTTTCTTCCCCTGCTTCTTCCTCTAGCCTTTCTCACATTTTTAGTCTTTGAACTATAGCATTTAATTTGTTAATTTTTTATTTAAATTCTGGTCTCCTATATTGGTGATTTTGGGCCAATTACTTTATTTCAGGGTTGGTAAATTCAGTGTAATAAAAGAGAATATGACAAACAATTACTGTGTTGAAAATATTCCATGTGCAAATGTGTGAATAATCACCTTCATCCAATTAAATTCAACAAATGAACACACCACCATTATTCTTATTGGTCAAACTAAGTTCAAATAGCACTACCTGTAGATATCATTATCTGTGGCCTCTTATATCTATAAGAGCAAGACTTTTTTTTTTATACAGAAACATGTTTCTGCATAAAAACACCAATGTTATTTTTATTTCTTTATTAAGAGATGCCTCTTAATCACGACTGTCAGTAATAAAATACATGTGTCTAGGCTGGAAATAAATAAAATGCCATATTTCTATTTTAGGAAACAAGAAGTGCATATACCGCAGTGACAGATCAATAATAAGTAACTGCCTTAAGCCATCTTTACATATCTGGGAGAGTACTGCGAAGGCAACGCGTAATATAGTAAAAAAAGAACAAAGGTTACCTTCCCTTAGACGATCCACAATAAAGGTAAATCCTGTTGTTCTTGGGTGTAGGACATATTCATATTTTTGCAGTTTGTTCTTTTCAGCAAATTCATCACTACGAGCTTTGGTATTATCTGAAGAGAACAGTAATGGTATACATTTAGTTAGTTACACATGAATTATTCAATTAAACATTTCATTTATTTTTCAGTGATCAACAGATTACCCTGCCCTTTAGACAACACTAATATGCTACTAAATGCACATCAGGTGAAAACGTCTTAGACTATAGTGCCCAACAGGATAATTTTGGACTTCCAGTAGATCTTGAGCCGGTGACTAGAAGAACAGAACAAAAAGAAAAAATAGCTTCATTAAGCAATGCTCAGCGCTGGTGCTCATTGGAGTAGCACCCCTGGAGAAAGTGGTGGCAAGAAATTTCTAAACTGAACATTTAAGAATTTTTCCTAAGCTTTCCAAACTTGAATTTTTCACATTTATTTATACACTGAAAAAAAACTTACTTGATCAAAAAATACTTGACCAAATGCATATATCACAAAAAAAAACCCCCAGATTTTTTCATGTTTTATAAACTATTGATATATATCAGTAGAGATGCACCAAATTCAGGATTCAGCATTTTTCAGCAGGATTCGGGCGAATCCTTCTGCCCAGCTGAACTGAATTTGCATATGTAAATTAGGGGCGGAGAGGGAAAGTAGAAAATGTTTTCACCTCCCCATCCCTAATTAGCATGTGCAAATTAGGATTCGGTATTCAGCCGAATCTTTCGTGAAGGATTCGGGGGTTCGGCCGAATACAAAATAGTGGATTCAGTGCATATCAGATATAACAATCTTAAACAGAAAGCATAACTTGTGGACATAGTAGGGAAGAGTTATCAAAACACAAGTTTTTGCCATAATTTGAGAAAATTGTAGCAAAAAAACCCGTAAAACTCTAAATTTCAGAACTAGAATTTTCAATATTTATACATTGGAAAAAAGACAACAGTGGTGGATGATCGCAGAATCATTTCCATGGTGAAGAGAAACCCCTTCACAACAGCCAAACAAGTGATCAACCTCTATCAGAATGATGGCAAGAAAAAAGTATGGAGAAGGCGTGGAACAGCTCATGATCCAAAGCACAGCACATCATCTATAAAACATGGTGGAGGCAGTGCGATTGTTTTGACGTGCATGGCTGCCAGTGGCACTGGAACACTAGTGTTTATCCATCATGTGACGAAGGACAGAAGCAGCCGAATGAATTCGGAGGTGGTCAGAGACACTGTCTGCTCAAATCCAGCTAAATGAAGTCAAATTGATTGGGAGGCATTTCATAAAACAGATGGAAAATGACCCAAAACATAGAGCCAAGGAGTTTATTAAAGCAAAGAAGTGGAATATTCTTGAATAGTCAAGTCAGTCACCTGATCTGAACCCAATTGAGCTGCATTTCACTTTTTGAAGACTAAACTTCGGACACAAAGGCCCACAAACAAACAGCAACTGAATAAAGGCCTGGCAGAGCATTAAAAAGGAGCAAACCCGGAATCTGGTGATGTCCATGAGTTCAAGACTTCAGGCTGTCATTGCCAGCATAAGGTTTTTCAACCAAGTTTTAGTAATTAACATTTTTAAATCCAAGAATCTTAAACAGCAAACAAAACAAGAATATGCTTAATTTGCATTGCTTATTATGTGTCGACAGAAATAAACAACTTGAAGAAAAATAAGCTGGTTTGACATGATTTTTTATAATAATAATAGTAATGAATGTCTGAAATGGAGCTTTCTATAAAAGCTACTCTGTAGCTCCCTTGATTAAAAACAGAATGGATCTGATTGGACTTAACAATATAATTACATCAATGTACTTAATTATTTTTTGATCTCATTCAATCTGCAATTCATATGAACATCACAGACAGTGAGAAATTACAGTAGCACATATAATTTAAATCACTATTATAGCAAAAAATTTATTACACTGAATACATTTTTTACATAAATATATAGTTATAGTACACAAGGGATATACTCTCTTTATATACATATTTCATGCTAAATTAACCACACACATAAAAAGATGCCACAATGAAAAACCCAGAAAATGATGTACTGTATTATTAGTTCATTATTCCGTTGCTATACATATTTCACATAAAGGCTTTTTTAAAATATAAATAATTTACTGTTGGGCTGCACAGATAAAACTTGTGTGTTTGGTTCAGAAACTCTACTATAGTTTATATAAACAAGCTGCTGTGTAGCTATGGGGGCATCGATTCAAGGCTGAAAAGCAGAAAAGGTACAGGATACACAGCAGATAACAGATAAGCTCTGCAGTATACAATGGGATTCTTCAGAATTTATCTATCAACTGTGTATCCTGTGCTTGAATGGCTGCCCCCATGGCTACACAGCAGCTTGTTATATGGACTATAGTAGAGTTTCTAAAGCAAACACACCAGTGCAGGGCAACAGTATATTATATTGCCATCACTTTAAACACTTACATTTTGTGGTGTTACTGTTCCTTTAAACTAGTCAGGCAAGACATGCAAAACAATGAATGGATGCAGTGTCGAGAAAAGGAGCATAAATTGTGTTCCCAGGTCCAAGTCAATTTAATTTACCAATTTCTGGCCAAAAATTAAGTATCCAGTAGAGGGTGATACAGTTCAAGAAACTACACCATCCAGCAGACTTTTTTTAGGTTAATTTGTCTCATAATAAGGACACAGAAAATAACTACCATAAATATCTGTAATTCATTGATCATTCTAGAAATATCTTCAATATGAAATAACAGTTCACTACAAATCTCAGCCTAACGTATAGGAAGACCGGGTTTCCATGTGTCTCTTGGCAGGGCCGGCCTTAGGCCAATTGGACCAATTGGGCCCAATTGGGCCCCGCACCTCTGGGGGGCCCCGCACCACAGGGCAGCACAGATAATATTTCCCTCAGCACATGATGCTGCCTGGCCTGCCCCCAACTTTGAGAGTCCAGCCCATCCCCAAATCCATAGGTCTAGCCTGCCCCCAACTCTCATAGGCCCAGCTTTCCTCCAACCTTGATAGGCCCTGCCTGCCCCCAATCCAACCAAGCCTGCTCCCAAGCTGAATCGGCCCAGCCCCAAACTAATTGGCCCAGTCCACTCTCCTATTTCCTCCCTCTCTCTCTTACCCTGTGTGCCCCTATTATGTTACCTTGTCTGCCCCTTTCCTTTCTATTTTGTGCCTGTATGCCCTTATTTTCCTAAATACTTGGTGTGTCAGTAGCCAGCAACACTTTGTCTAGGGGCCCCGCCAACATGGTCCCAATTGGGCCCCACATGTGATAGGACCAGCCCTGTCTCTTGGACAGCAAACAGGTGTCCAACAGGAAATCTTTCTCTAACTGACCCCCACCCAGGGACCCCACTTCTATACTTACTAATACATGTACTTGTTGTTCATGTCTGGCCTACGTCTCCCCCTGTTCTAACCACCATAAAGTAACTTGTTTATTGTACAGTCACCGGATTTATTCAATCTCTACAAAGAGATGTCATCTCTACAAAATTTTTATTTATATATTATATTGCTTAAGAAGAGGACTAGAACAAAAGGTCAAGTTCTGCTGCCGGAAGAACAAATATTGTTAAATGCAATTTCCCAAACGTACGGTAAGCAAACAATGCAAGAAAAAGCCATCTATCAGAACCTCTAAGCCTACAGAAGTAATTAGGCCTTGTGTTAAACCTACACAATATGGCAGAATGCAATGCAGAATTTCTAACCCTTTATACAGAAAAAAGGCACATAACCAGAGTGAGTGACAGAGGAATTAAGTAAATACAAGAGGAAATAGAGAGCCGGCAACATCAATGAGGCTGTATTACTTTGAAGCTGTTATTGCCTACATCTAGCTGATTATAAACCATGGTATATATCTTTGTTCATTTTCAACCCCAGTGCATTTTCTTAGATTTTGTCATATAACAATTAATTAGCCATCCATATAGCCTACATATCAATATTAGGTGAAATGACCACCAGTTAGGAAAAAGTCTTTAAAGGAGAACGAGACCATTTTGAAACACCACTTGGGACAACCCAAACGTCGCAATTTCCTCTTGTTCTGTAAAGCAGAACAGGGCAGCAGGGTCGGCAAATACGATCTTGCACCACTTCAAGGGCTCTTCTTAGCAACATTCTAACTGGAGAATGAGCAGTTGGAGTCAATGTGGACATCAACTGTTCATGCTGTTCAGGCGACAAGCCCACTGCACTGCTCTATAAAACAAACTAAAGGAATGGGTCACTTTAAGGGGATCCTCAGAGGTGCAGTTAGAAAGAGTGATTAATAAGGCTTTGGTTCTCTTTTAAGATCTCTTAAAGATATCTCTTTGCATGATTGGCTACGTGTATGACCAACGCATATTGGATGCCAAAAATGTTCTCAGTTGCCTAAGATTTTACAAGCTAAGCTTGCTAAGCAGTTTAGCTAAATTAAAAGCGGTGATATGGTAAATTCAGCATTCACTTAAGGGTTCAGCCAAATTCCTGGACATTTTGCAGGATTTGGATTCAGTCAAATACTTGAAGTGGGGCTGAACTAAATGCAAATCCTTAAAAGTCATATGAATAAGGCTCTATACAACTGAATGTAACAAAATTTTCTTTTAAAGATGGGTTTCATTCCTACTTTAGGGCAAGGCCAGACGTGGCGTTTTTAAAAAAGCCACGTCTGTAGTAATTATGCATACACTGTACTACCGCTGAAACTAATGGAAAACACACTATGGCAATTTTCACAGCGTGCTTGCAAGCCAAAATACGCCACGGGACGCCAGTATTGACATTTTTCAGCAGAAACGCCAAGAAACTACCAAATCAATAGACTCTATGGGATCTGCACGTCTGAAGCCACACTTTACATAAGTACGCAGCATATTTTAAATATGGCATCCAAATTCTCGTGAGATAAATGACGTATATACGTTTTTACGGCGTATTAGGCCAGTGACATAATTATGTTACGTATTGACGATCATTCCTGCATGTAAATAGCTTTTCTATTTTTAAATAGCTTTTCTATTTCTAGCCAGTGGAATTATGGGGAACGAGAATAATGAGAAGTGCATATTGGGAAAAGAAACCTATGTGCTGAAAAACGCATGTTGATGGTCGCGTGTGGTTTCAGTGGTGTATTTACGCCCGACTGAGTTTTTTTTAAAAACAGACGGCACTTCTGGACATGTTTTATTGGAGCAGGTAGCTGTACAAAACCTAACGCGTTTGAGCCTATGATTAAGGGATTGCATCCCGAAACGCGTTTTGTACAGCTACCTGCTCCAATAAAACATGTCCAGACGTGCCGTCTATTTCTAATTCTGTGTGCAATACAGTGGGGACACTGGAGACTGAACACCTGGCAGAGGGGGAAGGTAACGAGGAGCTTGAGCGGTCTCCATTTTTTGTGGGTTTTTTTTTTCACTTTTTTAAAAACTCCACGTCTGGCCTTGCCCTTAATAGGCATATTAAGGTTCGGATTCGACAAAGTTTTTTGGTGGATACATTTTTGGCTGCATCCAAATCAAAGGATTTGGTAAATCCCTGATTAAAAGAGTCTCAAAGTAGGTGCTTATTTTCCAATTCCTGGCTTCGAAGCATGTGTTGGTTGCATAAATAACAGGTGTATGGCCAAACAGAGCCTATACCAAATAAGTCCTTATTCGGCAGCCCCCCCCAGGAAGTTTTTTCACGCTTGTGTTGCTCCCCAACTCTTTTTACATTTGAATGTGGCTTATGGGTAAAAAAAGGTTGGTGACCCCTGACCTAGAGGGTCACTGGTAACATTCCAATAAACACTTTTTGGATAACACAAGCACACGATAAGTAGAGCCGTGGAAGACAAAAAGTTCCTGTGCAGATACAAAAAACATCAACTATCTCTGAGGAATCTTGACCACAACAAGGAGAAATGATCAATGATCAACAATTTAGAAGTAAATATTAAAAAACGTGACAAAGTACTAAAAACAAGCTGCTATACTTGTTATAATCACACAAAGTAAATGTAAAACATTTCAGAAGTGGGTTTAGAGAGGGGCATTTATTAAGCTCTGAAAGCTAGCAGAAGTAAAGTGCCACTCCTGAATAACTCACTATACAATAACAGGCAGATGTGTTTCTACCGGCTGAATCTGGGCATAATTACAGCCTTTGAAATAAACCAGCAGCAAATGGGAAATTCACAAGAGGAAGCATCATAAATTTCAGCATAACCGGCTCTCCAAAACCATCCAACACACTGACATCTTCAGCAGTGAACATTCTAAAGGTGAAAGTGATGCACTTTATTGCCATAAGTATCCGGATACATTTTTAGACAAAAATGTGCAGCCATTCCATCTAAAATTGCATGTTAGGTGGAACCTGAGCCAGATTAATGAGTATTTGCACCAAAAGTCAATAATACATGGCCCAGTTCCCTAACTGATATGAGCCACACACCTGGTACCAACAATAACTCCCTTCCCCCCCTTCAGGGCCCACACTTTCAGATGGTCACTGTTCAATGTCTTGATAGATGGTTAAGGAGCACTTTTACTATTCCAGAGATTATTTGCAGTAATGGTGGTGCAACTCTCTCAATCACCTGACGAAGGGAGGTGTAAACCCCCCCTGAAACGTGACTTTTTGGAATATCACAACACAGGCTATTTCCTTTGGTGTGTACTGGGCCCTCTTGTTCTCTACACTGCTCAATGACCTGCAGCGCTCTACTTGCTTGCTCCACCTGCCCACGGATGCACCCCTAATTCTGGTTCTGGCACTGGTTGGAACACTCACTGCTGAGTTACTGTACACCACTTTTCTATGAAACAGCATTAGAGGTCATTCATAGGCTTCTGCCAATACAATGTTCTACCGTGACTCACACTGGAGGCTAAAGAGCAAAGATTAACTTCATAAACCCAGGCAGTGCATGGATTATCCCCAAATCCTTCTCCGGTAAACAGGCAAAGGAACATTAAAAGCCATTGACTTTAAAATATGTTGTTGACCATAGGTGCTGTTACAAGTTCTTCTGGATACTTCTTCATCAATGATCCCCTACAAATAGTCTCATAAAGGGAATAAAGAGCAAAGCATTTTTTTAAGTATCACTGCAACACCCGAAGGGCCATGTCTATGACCAAAATGCCTGGCTATCAATATACCACAAAGGTACCTTTCATGGTACATCATGGAAGCAGTGGCTCTAGATATAGATATGTCATCGGCACATCAATGTAATTTTAGCACAGCTTCTCTGCTCCTAAAAATGAATGTTATTTACTTCAAAATCAACAGAGCTGCAGTCACTTTTGTTTAACCGATTAAAATTATTTCCGACCATTGTGTCCAAAAGCTGAAGTCAGCTGCCGCCACACAGAAATTACTCACAGATTATTAACCTAGTCGTGAGTCAGGGGAAAGCAGCTCGGTACATACAAACACCAGTGACAGCAGCCTACATTTCATTAATAAATTGGCTGCTGGGACTAATGTAAGCCGAGCTAAAATTATCCCCGCCGTGCACTTTATCAAGGAAAACAGGAAGCTGGGATGCTAGGATTGTTTGAAAGCTCCAAATGACGGTTTATTTATCATTTATTGTTGGAAGGCCTGCAGTGTGATATGTGTCAGATGTAAATCAAATTACTCAGAAATTTCTTCAGAAGAAGAAAATGGAGAAAAAAAGCTCTAAATCCCCAAATCACAATTTAATGCATTTAATGACCAAGTAACATCACAAAGTTGTAGCCTGGAAACGAGGAATTCCAGGAAATGTTTATTAATAACCAGAGTTTTCAATCACTTTACTTACAATAAAATTTAAATAAAACACATGGACACAGATCTTATTACACAGAGAGACTTATTTATCAGTGGGAAGGGAGAAAAGAGGAACGAGTTGGATGAAGAGCTAGAGGAACAAGTTGGATTTAGAGCTAGAGGAACAAGTTGGATGAAGAGCTCAGAAAACCGTACATTACCAAAACGAATTGGGGGTACCTGAACATGGTTCTTCGTGATTGGACCAAGAATGCACTGCAGCTGAACCCCAACATACAACTATACAGAACCATATCCTATTATATCCCTAATAAGAGCTTCTTATCCCATATTAGGAATTTTATGAATGCAGGACACAGTGAATGAACCTAAAGTGCATTCAGCAGAGACCAGCAAAGTCCAACTGGGTAGAGCCCAAGACCAGTGATCTGAATCGGGACCCACCATCTAATCATAAACTCAACTGCTTTATCTGCAACATCACCAGTTACCCACTGGCCACCATAAAATGAGAAGTGGAATCATCATTAACCAGATGCAACATAATCATAAACCCAGAGATGCGATCACCCGAGGGCAGATGAAGGTTGCAAATGCGGAAGAAGTCTAAATTGTGATCCAAACAGTGACTAGCTTTACCATATTTATGGAAACTATAGGTGCAGGCAGGTTATGGAGAACTGCACTGGCAAGAAAAACAATATATTAGCTCCATTCATCCATACGTAGAGAGGGAATATCCTATATATTCTATGTTCTATGCATTTCCCAAACCGTGGACAACATTTAATGAAGTTAACACCATGTACAACAGCTTTTAGCATCTGGGAATTGCTTTCTAACCCCACCTCTCCATGAGTCACCCTGCCTTCTGACAGCCCTATACCTTACCTCCTGCTTTAGACAAGGATGGGGACAGTCACTGGTGGTGCGCTCTACTGCACGTTAATAAAGAGAGGCAATAACACTTTTACAGTATATCACTGTTGCCCACCTCATAGCTGGTAAGTAGAAAAGCCATATGTAGTGCTTTATTTAAAAGACAGCACTTCTGCTACTCCCTTTCTATAATCACTAGAAGATCTTAGCAAGCTCTATTTATTTTAATGTTCCCCGCTGTCAGACATTTTTGCCAGGTTTACGATTACCCTTAGGCAGTACAATGGGTCTGAGAAAATGCAGGACTGGGCTAAGAGAAGAAGAATTTCAGACTCGCTTGCACGTCACCCGACAGATATCACTTTTAAAGCAAAATAAACATTACTGCCAGGAAGGTTATACAGCATACCAGCTATTCTGTGCACTTTTTTGCCTTTATCTCTCCCTTATAACCCCTCAATCCGAATCTCAGCTGAAGTACAGGGCTTATGCTATATTGTATAAAATTATCCAACAGACCCCAGATGCAGCCTTGGCAGGGCCCAAACTATGGGCCTGTCCCCAACTAGAGATGATGGTTGCAGCAGCAGTAGGTGGCCCATGTTGAAGGACTGTTGGGGTCCAAATTGGGGATAACTATATCTATAAATCAATGATTCTAACTATATCTGTAAATCAATGAGCCTGAGGGTGGCAAATATACTCATTTGTGAGTGCAAGTGCTATGTCAGGAACATTAAATATGTTGTTTTCCTTTTACCCCACAATGCAATGTTGGGATGTTGAAATAGGAAGAAACCAATTGTGCACAAATTACCAGAGCAGATTGAACCAGGAGCATCGCTGCGACTTGAATCCAAAATGTTCACAACCCATTGCATTAACGAGGTAATGTGTTATTTACATGCTAATAACAGTCTGGAATAGCAGCAGGTGAATGTCTTGGCACAAGGTTTTACAAAGTAGGTAAATCCTATTACAGGGAATCTGCTGTCCCCATATGGGAACACATTCTTGAGATTACGGTTTGTGGTCCGGTGTGCAGGATGGGGGGCCAAAAAGAGAAAATAGAAGCATAAAGCAGACACACAGGATTCATCAGAAGAATGGAATTACTCTGAGAATATGGCATTATAATCTTCTGCTCTGGAGCACAGTAATTACTGCAGAACAAGCGCATATCAGGCGGGAGATTACAGCTCTCAATCTTCTGCAATCCGTCTAATACCGAGCAAACAGCCCACGGAAATAAGGCAGATTCGTCTGTAAAGGATAATTCTGTGCACAAACCAGTGGCCTCCAAGGATACAGATACATCTGCTTTATCCTGGCCAATATTAGGGCAGTGGAAAAGTTTCGGAACACCTAGTAATCCTTGAACAAGTTAGAAACACCACACCTTGAGTTAGTACAGCAATAGGCAGCTAGGGGTGGGCAAGGGATGGATCCCCCATAACATTACTGCGTATGCTATGACAAACTATTTTGCTCCAGTGCATTACTGTGGTGCAGTTATCATCCATCTATTTAAGTCTTAGATAGGCTACAACAGTGGCTCCTAAACTGAGGGGCTGCCTCAAGTAGTGACTGGGGGCTTAGCCTGAAAGTCAGTTAGGGTGAAATTTGCCTATAATGTCTGTTTAATTTCCTAGAGGCCTATGAAAACCCAGCACAAAGGTAAATTAGGGTGAGATTTAGTGTGAACACTTACTTGTTGTCCTAGATATTCTATGGCTGAATGGCTGATACACTCTGTAACCTTGTTTTGAACTAAGGGGGGAGGCTTGAACCAAAACAGTCGGAGGAGCATTGGGCTACAATACTGTATGTCTAAGTAAAATGGGTCTATATATGTATGCCCTTCCAAACTGAGTCACATGCAGCTTGGAAACCAGTACTAGTTATAGACTGAGGTAGAGTCCTGCGCTGGTCCAGTTGGGCAGACGTGTACCCTACCCGGACCCACCGATCTGCAACATGACCAGCACCCGCCACCCAATACGTTTCCCCTACTTTACTACCTGACTCCCAAATAGTTTACTAATCTTCCAACACTGAACCCATGAAATCAGAAGTTGTGTCACACTGGAGACAAAACAGACCAGAAAGGGGACAACTTTAGAACACACCTCGGATGGGGGGTGGGGGGGGGGAATCCCGCACTTCAGCCAGGTACCCAGGCCTGTTACCCATGGAATATCCACATGGTTAGGGAATCTGAACTTTTTGCCCAAAACCAGTCACTTTGCGGGTATTTCGTGGTTATCCGAATCAATGCTGGACTCAAGACTGGTACAGTGCCGCTTACAATATACGGATCAGTGGGTGCCCCATATCTCAAGATTAACTATTATACCTGTACTGGCATTTATCTTTGCCCCTAGCAATCCGAAAGAAAACAAAGGTGCAAAATTGCAACTGCAAAAAATCAGCCCTGTGTAAAACTAGACTTGGGAGCCGAAAAATCAAAGGTGTTTTTCACCTGTATGACATTTCACTGTTTAAATACTAATGTAATTATATGCATCACCCTTCTGTGCCTGGGGTGGTGGGTAAGGCTGCTGCACGTACCCCCCACATTTTAGCTATTGCTCACTGATATATAAAGTGTTTTCATTCCTACTAGAGCTTTGTGGAAATGTGAAAGGCATTAGAGTCCTGCGTTTAAGTATCAAGGCTTAGAGTAGGGACATGCTGTTCTTTTATTTTTTAATATATATGACGTATAAAATCCACTCACCTCGGAATAACTTGCCTTTAAATAGATAAGTGGTCAGGCATTAAGGGATTTGGGCAGGTTCAGTTGTATTCACACTGCTAGAATGCCAGGAAAAGCTTTTATTTTTGATTTCACTACAGTTAAGAAGCCTCAACACAGACACAGAGACACAGCGACCAAGGACGGAGTAAGGTCACTATTATAAAGCAGGGGCAACAAGGTTGGGAGCTCAGGCTGTTGAGGTTCTGCAGATTTTTTGGGAGGTTTGTTGCAGCCCTCCCTTTGTCACTCAATATTTTGTTTCAGCCCCCTGAGCTCACATTTTGGATTGACCAAACATTTATCAACCTGGTTTATCACCAATTAGATTTATTCCTAAACATTGTAAATGACCAAGAATGACTTTAATAAATCAGCCCCAGAGTCTTATCCAGTTGTGTGAGGCTTATTAACCAATCAGTTGTTAGCTTTCCTAAACTACAGATATTGGACCCTTTATCCGGCATTCTGGTAACTGGGAGGTTCTAATTTCTGCTTCGCCAAGACACAACATGCTCCAAAAATCTTAAAAATAAAAAGTCTTTAAACTTGTGAATCTGGCAGGGAGGAGAGCGGGATTCATTGTTCCTCCATAGGGCCACCTAATCCATGGATGAAAGCAGTGGGAGGTGGGAGATTAGTAGTCCCCCCCCATCCAACTGATCAGCGCTAGGCTAAATTAAAGTGTATTGTAGAAATCCAAATCTCAGTAAAAAGTTTAAGGTTTCATACTTGTATAAAAAGTCTAAGGTTTCATACTTGTACAGTAGAGTTAACCTGATACTGTTTTCTGAGAGTATCCAATGCATCAAACTGGAATGTACCCCAAATATTATGCTAAATGTAAACATGGAAACATTCCTATTATTTTGTGGCATGTTATTACAGAGCCAGTGCTTATTATAGCTGGGGATTGGGAATCTCATATGTCCTATTTATAGCTGTGTTTGTATTAGCCTATCTTTAGCACTAATTGCTGTCTTCTCTCTAATATTTTTCCACTTGTTATTATCTAAATCAGGAATCTCACGCTGTCATTCGCGGGAATGCAGGACTGTTGAATCAGGAATCTGGTTGTTATATACACTAAGGGGGTATTTACTAAAACTCAAATTTATCAAATTTTTTTTCAATTAAAAAAGTCGACCTAACTCCCATCCACTAATTTCACTTATTTATAAAAAAAATCAGATCGAAAAAGTCAGTGCAGGAAAAGTCTCGGCAATTAGAATCGTACAACTTTCTAGATTTTGACGCCCGAAAACCCTGACTTTTTCGGATTATCGTATGAAAACCAGCGCAAATCACGACATCTTCAAATTGTAAAAGGGACATCTGCCATTAACTTCTACATGACCCTGACAATTTTTAGCTGAAATTCTAGTTTTTTTTCCTCTAAAAATTAGTTTTCCCCTTTAAAAACTAGACCAGAAAAAAATCAAGGCTTTATAAATAGGCCCCTATATGTCTAAAGGTATACAAACACCTGTCCCCCAACATTCCATTCCCAAATTAAGGGGTTTAATATGAAGTTTTCTGGGAAGGTTCCTACTAGATGTTGGGACAGTGTTGCTGGGAGTTACTTCCATTCAGCCATAGGAGCATTAGTGAGGTTGGGCATTGATGTTGGGTATCAGGCTCACATTTGGGGGTTCCAATTCATCCCACAGGGGTTCAGTTGAGTTGAGGTGAGGGTTCTGTGCAGTCAGGTTCTTCCCATCTCAGCAAACCCATAATGTATGGACCTGGCTTTGTGCATGGGGGCATTATTGTGCTGAAACAGGAAAGGGCTTCCCCCAAACTGTTCCATAAAGTAGGAAGCACAGAATTGTCCAAAAATAGTTATACCCTGTAGTCTTAAGGTTTCAATAGCATCAGAGGCCCAAACCATGGAAAAAGCTTCTCACCATCAAACCTTCCTTCACCAAACTTTACTGTTCAGTTTATGCATTCAGCCAGGTAGTGTTCTCCTGGCATCTGCCCAACCCAAACTTCTCCATCAAACTGCCAGGTTGGTAAACACCATTAATAACTCTAGAGGAGAAGTGAAGGCATGGCTTTTATACAGAGTATACATGTTTTGGGTAATGGCAGCATATCCCACATGCCGCAGGATCCTTTCTATTCTTTATCTTTCATGTAAATAATCTTATAGTGAAACGGTTTTCTTGTAAAGGGGTGGTTCACCTTTGAGTTAACTTTTAGTATGTTATAGAATGGCCTTTTCTAAGAAACTTTTCAATAAGCCTTATTTTTTTTTTTAACTGTACAGTTTTTGAATAATTTGCCTTCTTCTGATTTTTTACGGATTTCAAATGGGGATCACCGACCCAAACTAAACTAAAAAACAAATGCTCTGCAAGGCTACAAATGTATTGTAATTACTACTTATTATTGCACATCTTTCTATTCAGGCCTTCTATTCATATTCCAGTGTCTTATTCAAATCAATGCATGGTTGCTAGGGTAATTTGGACCCTAGAAACCAGATTGCTGCTGAATAAAAAGATAAATATCTTAAACACACTCAAATCATAGAAAATGAAAACCAATTGCAAATTGTCTCAGAATATCACTCTCTACATCATTCTAAGGGGCATATTTATTAAGGGTCGAATTTTTTATATGGTCAAAACTGTCAAATTAAAATTGTGAATAATCCAAACTCAATTCAAATTTTAATTTCGAGATTTAATCAAACCATGGCCCTTTAAAAATTAGAATTTGATTATTTGCCCAGCTAAAACCTGCCGAATTCATGTATAAGTCAATGCGACCAATTTGAACATGTTACTAGGCTTCCTGACATTCGAGTTTTTTTCAGGGGGGAGACACTCATTTCGAGTTTAGTCGTTATCGATTTCAAATTTACACCGGCCCTCAGCCTCCATCATGAAATTCATAATAATGCGGCCCGCCAGCACAGTGCAATCAGGAATCGCGTAGCCGTAGCAGTAATATTTGGGCACATAAGTGAAATGATCTGCCACTTGGTCTATACTGCTGCCTGTGTGCTGAAGGTGTTAGTAATAGACACATACTGGCACGTAGTGACATGCCGCTATCTCACATACTTCTTTAGGGCTGAAGGTGCAATAGACGTAGTGACGTGCCAGTAGCGTAAACTAAATAAGTATGTGAGAGTGCGGTGCGTCTCTACGTGCCAGTACGTGTCTATTACTAACACCTTCAGCACACAGGCAGCAGTATAGACCAAGTGGCAGATCATTTCACTAATGTGCCCAAATATTACTGCTATGGCTACGCGATTCCTTGTTTAAATGATGTTAACGGTTCAAAGGATGTCAGGCTGAATGGTCGGCCCCCACCCATTTTCACCTCACCAAATCTGGCCCTTGTTGCAAAAAGTTTGGACACCCCCGATTTAGAGTATATTTGAATTTATTACAGTTACAAATAATTCACATGAATTCGAAATTCGACCTTTGATAAATGTGCCTCTAAAAGTTAATTCAAAGGGTGAACAGCCCCTTTAAAGAAAAACAACTGCACAAAATGGATTCTGTCTTTATTCTCTGAAAACAGATCAAGGTCTCACCTCTTAAGGATGGCCAGTGGCATAAGGCTTGAATGAGAACATAGTCTAATTTAG